>NC_043972.1:7287332-7627332 GCF_902148855.1 Sphaeramia orbicularis
TAATTTCTCTCAACATTGATTTTTTTTTTTTTTTTTATATCCTTGATTATGATTTTAATGTTCTATTGGGATAAATATCATGCATGGGTTAGTTTGGTTTAAATTGTTATCTCCTCTTCCATAATGCCTCAGAGATGGTTTTTACTTAATTTCTCTCAGCATTGATTTTTTTTTTGTTGTATTAATGAATATGATTTTAAATGTTCTGCCTCTAAATTTCTCTTCATGCTCTGACTGTAAATAATATTTTCTACCACAACTAACCATCTAGGACTTATTGATGTTTATATCTCAAATGCCATGATGTGACCCAATATTTTTGTCAGTATAGTTAATAAACATCAATATTTCCTTAAAGTCTAATGTGAGATTTTTCTACCTAAGTGAGATGTGAAGAAAGTAAATGGTTAATTGTAGTGGAAAATTATTATTTACAATAGTAGTGGTATCCCAGACCCTTATTAGAAAAGAAACACCTGAATTCAACATGTCCAAATACTTTTGTCCATAAAAAGTTAATCATTCATGTAAAGTCAGTGGATCTGCATCTCCTCACTATCGTCTCATCTTTTTTCTGTTCAGGTGGAACTCTGGCAATAACGGGAACGTACCTCCTGGTGACCTTTGCCCCCCACACTTCCACACACATCACAGCCCATCTGATCCAGTACTACTACGTCAGCTGGTACTTCCTCCTTTACCTGGTATGTGTCACTGCCTTAAAACCTTCCCGTCTGCATCATGTACATTAAATGGACAAAAGTATTGGGACACGTTGAACTCAGGTGGGGTTTTTTTCTAAAAGGGGTCTGGGATACAAAACAATAGTGGCATAATCTAGTTTTATATTGTGATAAATATCATTGCATTGCATTGGTTAGTTTTGTTTAAATTGTTAAGGAAATACTGAGGTTTCAAATCATCACGAACAGAATATTTTACAGCTATAGCCATGATGTGTCCCAATATTTTTGTCCATAATGTTTATAAACATTAATATTTCCTTAAGGTTTAATGGGAGATTTTTCTTCCTAAGTGAGATATGAAAGTAGGTTTTTAAAATATTTAGAAATTTAGAAGTAGAACACTTAAAATCATAATCAAGGATATTAAAAAAAATCAATGTTGGGAGAAATTAAGTCAAGACATATTGGAAGCAAAGATAATAATTTAAACAAAAACTAACGACAGCAATGATATTTATCACAACATAAATCTATATTCTGATATTAATAATTATTGTTTTGTATCCCAGACCCCTGTTAGAAAAGAAACACCTGAATTCAACGTGTCCCAATACTTTTGTCCATATAGTTTATGTGTTTAGGATGCTGTTGGTTTCTGCTGACTGATATAAAAATGTGATGTTTGACACTGCTGGTAAAAAATGTCAGAAAGGCCGTGTGACTGTGACAGGTGCTGCTGTTTTGATATCGAAAGGCAGAGAAAAAAAACACAGTGATGGTGTTTTCACTGTAGATGATTAACCTGTTCTGACAGGATGGGGCAGAGTGACTTGGATTTATTTATTTAATTTGGACAAAACACGTAATTCCAACACAGAGCATGAACGATGTGATGCACTTGGACATATTGACCTTTAAATAGACATTTATAAAACTACTATTATGATAAAAACAATAAAATATTTAAAGTGTAAGGGTGCTCAGACTGACCTTTCACTAATAAGCCCCTCCCCCAAACAGCTGCTGTCCAATCAGACATTAGCAACCTTAACTAAGACCCGGCCTCCTGTCAAGCTTTCAGTACAAGAGAAGGATGAGCTTATGTCAAATAAATGTTTATATTAGGGATGTAACGATTACCGGTATAACGATAAACCGCGGTAAAAGTCCCGATGGTTAGTATTACCGTTTAAATTCTAATTATCATGATAACCGTGTTGATTATCACACTTTCAACACAAACTTTTTATGAAAATGGTTTAAACAATGTCCATAAGGTTCCATCTTTAATGCACATTTGTATGTTTGATGTTTACATGTTTATTTGAATGTTTCTGCCAACAGAAAGTGCATTGTCCCTGTTATTTTATTTGGGGTTTTTTTGTTTCTTTTTATTCCAAAATACAACTTGGTTAAATTATTTCAGGTTGTGTTTAAGACAAGAACTTTTTGAACATTTCAAGCACATTTCAATAATATCGCGATAATAATGATAACTGTGATAATTTTGATTACAATAACCGTGATATGAAATTTTCACATCGTTATATCCTTAGTTTATATTTTTAGTGACTTACTGTGGTACCGGTGATTAATGTTTTTCTATTCATCAACTAGGAACTTACACCACTATTTTTATCACTAATTAAAGTCATACTTCAATAGAATGTAGCTTAAAGTGCACATAAGGACACCTTTATAAAAGAAGGCATTGCATTTTTATTTTAAAATAAATCAAAATACAATACCTGGAACATACATTCGACAAAAAATTGTGAATCTTTCAGAACTTAGTAGATTGTGTCTTTTCATATTTGATGGTGATGCACTAGGTTTTTGTCCATTATTTTCAGAACCTGGGCCTGTATTCCTAAAGATTCTTAGAATCCTCTCACAGAGCTCCTAACTTAACCTAAAAATTCCTAGCAAGGAGTCTTTCCAGGAGTGATTCCAGAACACTCTCAGAGAACTCTGAGCAAGGAACGGACAGAAATTCCTATCTTAGTGAGGAGGTGTGGTTGACCCCGCTGCTAGGTATGAGTCATCATTTCAAAAGCTGTGATTGGTTGATCCTAAAAGCTAGAAAAAAAATATACTTTAGTGATGATGGGCAAGGGATGGACCCTCAAATCAATAAACTTAATCATAGAATCTAATCTTATGAAGACTGTGTAATTGTAAATAATGTTTCACATAAAAGAAAATATCTGTTAAATGAATTGTAAGCTATACTTTAAAATTATCCGACAAAAATGTGTGAAAAAACTCAGGCCCACTTGCACAGTATTCACATAGTGATAGTTATATTTATTTGCTCATATTAATTGGCATGCTGGTAATTTTTGCCCTTTCAACATTTCAACTCAATTTGGTTTTAACGAGGGTAAAATGTCTCAGCTTTCATCAGTGTCTGTGATTGCTGACCGGCCTCTGGAGGTTGTGACCCTGCAGATGGAGGGTTGGGACAGACCCAGGTCATCACTGCTACATTGTTGCATTTTCCCTGTTGCCAAATCCCTCAGTGTTGTGATGACTTTCATTTGGGGTGGTGTTGCATTGTGGCGTTGGGTTGGAGAAGTAAGTGCATCTCTAATGAGATCAACCACAAACATGATTCCTGCACGATCCAATCTGTAACGTTTAATTAATTCGCTGTCATCTAGTGTTTGGAGAATATCCCTCCTGCCTCTTCCATTTTGTCCTCTGCTTAGGGAACTCCTCTTCCCCTTAAAAGTCCTCTCCCCTGCTCTGAACAGATCTCACCTTTGGAGCTCTCTAAAGGGCTAGGATTCTTTAGGAATAGCTTTTCTCTTTACTAGGATCTACTCTGCATTTTTAGGGGAAATTCTAAGAAAACATCATGATTCTAAGATAAGATTTCTAAGAATTTGGCAACTAGGAGCAACTCTTTGCACTAAGAACACTGGTCTACAATTTTTTAGAAATGATTTGCTTCAGAGATTAAATGTGCTAAATGTTACGTATTTTAATAAGATTAATTGGAAAATAAATGACAAAAGTGCCGGTTTGCTGATGTTTTCAAGGTATATGATTAAGTGTTATTACACATATATATTGGTTTATGTACATTTATATAATAGTTTTATAATCTTCCACTAAACAGATGGTCCAGAATGCAGCAGCGCGTCTGGTCTTCAATCAGCCTAAAAGGGCACATGTCACCCCCTTACTCATTGAGTTACACTGGCTACCCATAGCTGCCCGCATCAAATTCAAATCTTTAATCCTAGCCTACAAAATTCTCCGTGGGTCTGCTCCTGTCTACTTAGGTGCACTAATAAAAGCTTATGTCGCCCCACGACCACTCCGCTCATCTGGGGAACGTAGTCTGGTGGTCCCCAGACCTTGTACAAGACAATCCAGGCTCTTTTCATGGGTCGTTCCACGTTGGTGGAACGCTCTACCAAGTGCTACAAGAACAGAGTCATCCCTGCCTATCTTCAAGAAGCTCCTGAAGACCCAGCTCTTCCGAGAGCACCTCCTGTCCTAGCACTTTCAAACATTCCATTTTAAATATTCTAATAAGGTTTTTCCCAGGATAACCACAGATTCTTTCACGATTATCTCTGGACCTGCTGCGGTGGTCCGGCCTCTTCCCTGCCCTCATCATCACCACTCACTTATCCTCAACCGCCTCCATGTGTCTCCCCCTACTCCCCCCTTCTCCCCCTCTCCCCCAGTCCCTATCTCTATCGCTCTCTCTTTTTCCCCTTCTCTACTCTCTCTCTTTAACCCCAACTGGTCAAGGCAGACGGCCATCCTCCAGGAGTCTGGGTCTGCTCCAGGTTTCTGCCTGTTAAAGGGAAGTTTTTCCTTGCCACTGTCACCAGTCACAAGTGTTTGCTCCTGGAGGATTCTGTTGGGTTTCTGTAGAATTGACTTAGAGTCTGGTTTTGACCAACTCTATATATAAATGTCAAGAGATAACTTTTTTGTGATCTGGCGCTATATAAATAAAATTTGATTGATTGAGTGATTTAATTGGTTTTCCCCTGTAAGTCGCTTTGGAAAAAAGCGTCTGCCAAATGCGTAAACATAACATAAACATAAACATAAATAGAACCTGTAAAGTGAATGTATTCTAATGTGCAGACAGTGTTTTGAAGTAGATCTTGTAGCTCTGAGACAAATATTCCTTTTGAGTCAAACCCATTCTCTCGTTAATTCTTAATTTCACATTTTGACCCAAGGCTGTATCTTGGAAAGTTCAGCCAACCAGCATTTTTGACTTAATTTTCTTTATCAGTGACTCTCATGTGGTAAAATTTCATTACTTTTATTCTGGAAGCATTTTCCTTGCAGACCAGTGTAATCTTTAGGAATACGGGCCCTGATTGTATATGTGAGGTTTCTGATAAAACTGGTCTACAAGTAAAATGCTTCCAGAATAAAAGTAGCAAAATTTTACCGTGTGTAAGTAAGTAAGTAAATTTTATTTATAGAGCACAGAGAGTAAAGGAGGAGAAAAGAGAGAGCGATAGAGATATAGAGAGACTGGGGGGGGGATGACACATGGAGTACGTTATGATGAATACATAGAGTGTAATCAGTCTGTGGTGGTCCTGGGTCAGGTGGGAGACTAAAAAGCCTTTTTGAACAGGAGGGTTTTGAGGTGTTTCTTAAAGCTCTCTACAGAGTCCATGGACCGTAGATGTAGAGGCAGGTCATTCCATAGACGTGGTGCCACAGCTTTAAAAGACCTGTCACCGCGTGTGCTAAAACAGGTGCGTGGAACCATCAGCAGGTGCTGTCCTGAAGACCTCAAGCTACGAGTCGAGCTGTAGGGCTGGATCAGGGAAGCAATGTATGCAGGGGCCTGGCCATGTAGGGCCCGGAAAGTTAGCACAAGAATTTTGAAATGAAGACGATATAGAACAGGGAGCCAGTGGAGAGATTTAAGGATGGGAGTGATGTGGGTTCTCCTGTTTGTGCGGGTCAGGAGCCTGGCAGCAGAGTTCTGGACAAACTGTAGACGGGCCAGCTCCTTCTTGTTTAAGCATGTAACAGGCTGTTGCAGTAGTCTAAGCGAGAAGACACAAAAGCGTGAACGATCATCTCGAGCTCATTGATGGACACCATAGATCTGAGTTTGGAGATGTTGCGTAGTTGGAAGAAACAGTTTTTGACTAGGTGTTTGGAGTAGAATTCTAAAGACATGTCCTGGTCAAAGATGACACCCAGATTCCTCAGTTTGGTCTTTACCGAGGAACTCAGGTCTCCAAGGTGATGTTTGATCCCTGGGATTGCACTGTCCGGGCAATGATGAGGGTCTCTGTTTTGCTGGAGTTCAGCTGGAGGCTGTTATCATTTAGCCACTGCTTCAACTCTGACAAGCAGTTTATTAAGGAACTCAGTTTGTGGGGATCAGAGTTAAAGGAGCAGTATATCTGGATGTCATCCGTGAATAGATGATAGGAGACATCACTGTGAGTCACTGATAAAGAAAAATCAAGTCCAAAATGCTAGTTGGCTCAAATTTCCAAGATATAGTCTTGGGTCAAAATGTTAAATTCGAGATTTAATGAGAGAATGGGTTTGACTCAAAAAGAATATTTGTCTCAGATCTACTTCAGAACACTGTCTGCACATGACAATACATTGACTTTACAGGTTCTATCTAGTGGAAGATGTATAAATCTATTATGTAAATGTACATAAATCAATATATGTGTAATAACACTTTATCATATACATTGAAAACAGCAGCAAATCAGCACTTTTGTCATTTGTTTTCCAGTTAATCTTATTAAAATACATATCATTTAACAAATTTAATCCCTGAGGCAGATAATTTCTAAAAAAAAATTGTAGACCAGTTTAATACTGAGGTGATAATACTCTCACAGAATACAACAAATGAATGAAGACCATATAGTGTATTATATCATGCCTGATTTATACAAAATAACCGACTAAATGCGTCAAATTTCAGTCGTGGATCTGAGATTGTAATAATGCGCCGTTATTTACCTCAGTGAGAGATTCTGTAAAAACTGATTTTGCCATGTTTTTTTTCACTCTTTTACAAAATCCTCCCCTTCACCTCAATCTGCAGATGCATTAACACTTATCCATGTGCTTTTCTACTCTACTCCAATTTTGCTGGGATGGCATAAACACAGCTGTTACCATAGTGATGAATCTGCCTCAGAGCTGAAGAAAGCGTTTTCTCTTCACAAAAAATGTAAATGTTTGCCTCAGATGTTACACTACTCTTAGTCTTAACCACCTTCAGTGTTTTTTCTAAAGGAGGATTTTAGCAGCAGAAGGTCATATCCTGCTGAGTTTCCAATGATGCCAGAAGCAGCAGAGATGCAGCACTCTGTTTTTCACCTTTCAGGTTATATTTGTCTTGTAAAAATCCAGCATTTTGTGTAAATCAAGAGTAAAAGAGTGAAGAGAAATGGATGACACCTGTGATCTGCTGAAGAAACTACCGGCAGAGGTCCTGAACTTCCTCCTACAACGCAGCAGGAAATTAGAATAATGCAAGTTCACGAAGGATCTAATCTATTCAATTCCCACAGTAAAACACACACTGTTCGTGTGTTTATTAGTTTTATACTGGATTTAATTCAATAGACGGTCATAAGGGTAAATAAGATAATTAAGACATTTCTTTTTATGGATACTCAAGGACAGCAAGATTTCATCTGAGCGTACTCGATGAAAAAATGATTGTTTATTAGTATTAATTTATGTTTATATTATTTTTTTGTTAATTTGAGCACCTGATTCAGTGGCAAATGGTCATATTGCGATTAGTTTGAACAATTTTGTGGTTTGTGTCAGTGCATTAGCAGCTCAAATACGCAAATTTGAACTAAATCAAAAAACTTAATTTATCACAGTACCTCCCTCTGCTCAGTGTCACTATATCCTCCAAATTGTCACTGTTAAATTGTAGTCTTTTGGCATTTTACATAATTACAAAGGCTGATAATGAGATTGTATGAAGGGAAAAATTGGAGAACAAAGTTATAGTGTTTGAAGAAAAAATCATACTGTTACAGCAAAAAGAAAAAGGTTATGAGAAACATTTAAATTCAGAAAGTGTAGGGTTTTAGTCACTCATTCAAAGATAATGTGATGGACTGAAAGACTTTACTACTGTAACTGTTTATATTTTGTTTAATGAAGATTTCTTCATTAAGAGGTAGAAAAGCAATGAAAACAAATAAAGAAACAGCCGGTAACACTGGTATCAGCCAAAATGTCATTTTAAATATGCGTATCTGCCCATAATTTTGCTTCCATAATGCCAAGTGTAAAGTTCTGAGTGTCCTCCACATTGTGACTGTTAAATTGTAGTCTTTTGGCATTTTATGTAATTACAAAGGTGATAATGAGATTGTATGACAGGAAAAATTGGAGAACAAAGTTGTAGTGTTTGAAGAAAAAAATCATACTGTTACAGCAATAAGAAAAAGGTTATGAGAATAAACATTTAATATTTAAAAAGTGTAGGGTTTTATTTTTAGTCACTCGTTCAAAGATAATGTGATGGACTGAAAGACTTTACAACTTTAAAACTTTAACTTTTTATATTTTGTTTAATGAAGATTTCTTCATTAAGAGGTTAAAAAACAATTAAAACAAATTAAAGAAACAGCTGGTAATATTGGTATCAGCCAAAATGTCATTTTAAATATGGGTATCTGCCCATAATTTTGCAATATGTGCTTCCATAATGCCAAGTGTAATGTTCTGAGTGTTAGTTTAATTCTATAAGCACATGAAAAATACCAAATGAAAAAAATAAATGGATGGATGGATGAATAGATTTATATAGATATATAAATATAGATTTTATGTAAACCCCTAATAATGAATAAAGATAGGAAATAAGCATTACCCATGAACTGTATATTGTTTTTACCTAATAAATACATGAACCCATAAAGAACTATTGCGACTTTTGTGGCAATTCGCAAAAAAAAAATTCTCTATATTTGCCCTTAAATGATTTATCACCATTTATTGTAATATTATCCTCTTTATTTTGCATTTCTCCAGTAAAAATCAGGTATTTTTCTATATTTAATTTACTGACCATGTAGATGTTCATAAAATCTGAGTAAATTCAAAGGTTATTATATCAATCAAAACAGATAAATGGAAGATTAAGTAACTTTTTCAGCAAAATATATCATTAGCTGAATATAAGCCAATTGCGTCTATCCGCTGTCATTGATCCAGCTCCATGGGTTTTTACTGGTGAAACAATGTTGTAGAAGATGACGGTGTTTCCACGGTAACTACAGAGCCTCTGAATGTCTAAATGGGTCATATCTGATGACCATGAAAAGATGACAAACTAGGGCTGCACGATTAATTGATTTTAAATCGAAATCAGATTTTTTAAGTAGGACAATTTTTAAAAAAGGGAAATTGTCAAATCGATTTCATCTCTCTCATGCCTCCCTGTGGGTCCAGATACCCCTAAAAGGAAAAAAAAATATATATATAATTGAATTATTTCCCTTACTTGCAAAATGTTTAATTCACAAATGTAAGTTCTGTAACACAAAACCAAATAGTATTTATTTTTTGAAAGATTTTGAACTTTATTTAAAGCTGTTAGATAAATCTGGAAACAAAAAGGCTCTAAAAACCATCAGTATTTGCTCTGATTTGGACATTGTATTGTAGTGTATTCCCCCTGGCAAACTTGTTCTGTTATTTTCTTGTTGTATACGTTGTTTGTATACTCTACTTCATTCAATAAAGATTGAATGAAGAAAAAATAAAACTTCTGAGGGCCCATCCCGTGATACCATCACAGATTTGAGGAAGGGAACGGTGCTTTGCATTGTGGGCTGCTCACGAAAACGACATGCTGACTTCTGTTGTCTTTTGTAGTTTTACCCAAAAAAAAATCGAAAATCGAGTTTTTCAAGGAAAAAAATCGGGATTTTATTTTTTGCCAAAATCGTGCAGCCCTATGACAAACTGTATTTTAAACCAATTATTTACATGTATTGATAGGATTAGTGGATCAACAGCTATTCAACATTTTAGATCAGTCCATAGTTCTGGCCGATCATGGATGTTTGGGTCTTTATGGGTTAAAACTGAATTAATAAATGAGTATTTTCAGAATACTGCATGTGATTCACTTGTTGCTCAGGCTTCACACTTGACCAAAAAAAAGAGTCACGTCTGAATCTCCTTCAGAGTCCTGTATAATCTACATTCTGTTTACACACACTCCATTATCTGCTCATAATCCATCCGACCAAACAAAGATGGTCCTAAAAGACTATAAGATAAGACTTGCAGCTTCTTCAGAGCATTAGCCGCTGATGGAGACGGTGAATATGTGCTCGCAGTAGTTGTGCAATCGTTATTCAGGGCACCGCTTTTTCTCTCCACAATCTCTCATTCCACTCCTGAATCAAGTTGTGTTTGCTGAATGAATTCGAGCAGACAGAAATGAAGCTGCAGCGCGGAAAGCCAAAGAGAAATGTTGAGAAAGTACAGATGGGGGTGACTGTCTGCAAACTGAGGTGGCCTAAGTGAAACTAGTTAGAACGATTGATGCACTGGGTTCAGACGACGCATAGTACATATAGACGTCACCCTGCAGAGGACGGAAAATCCATCAGTCTACGTGAGGACAAACTGTGACCCCAATTCCAGGAAGGTTGGGGTGTTGTGCTAAATAAAATATAAATAAATAGAAATAGAAATAGAAGGACCAATATGCCTGTATCTCAGCAGCATGTTCCAAGAATCAATAACAAGTTGAATTTGTGAGGTTGTCAGGTTCTGTCTCTGTTAGAGTCCTGTGGTCCTGATGCAGGAGATCAATCTGCCAATAGAAGTGGGCGGTACTTTCACTGGAGGAGAACTCGACTAATTCAAAGTCCATATGTGACTTCTATCAGTGATCAATAGTAACTGTATTGATATCTCTAACCATTTACATGTTATAAACCATCAAAATATAGACCATTATAAGTAAAGGCACATTTTTAATATTTGAAAAATGCATCAAAAATTCACAAATCAGAATTTCTCAAAACTATGAACAACAATCTTAGACACTGTCCCAAGGAAGTTGCATATAACATGTAACGGAGACAGCATCTTCACAATAGATCATCAGCCAGTGAGATAAAAATGACATACAATGATTTTTCCTTTTTGACTTGTATTCAGTATATATATATATATATATATATATCCTCTTGAGACCCATGTTTGTCCTCTGTAGGGGACAGGAGTTTCACAGCTTTACTTAAAAAAATGCTGTCCACTGCAAAGGACATTCCATTAAAAAGATAAAAAATGTATCTAAAAAAACTGCTGCATCATGCTGTTTCCAATCAAGACAATTATTTAAAGCAAAAAAGCAAAAACTTTTACATTCCTGGGTCTCATAAATAAATAAATAAATTAATTAATTAATTAATTCAGTATTATCAAAGTTTATCAGTTTAAACATTAAATATCTTGGATTAGATATCCTCCTGAGACCCAATAAGTAATTTTTTTTTAATTTTTAAAAAATTTTTAAATAAATGTCTTGTTTGGAAATGTGTGTCCATTACCATCTGGTATTGTTCTTACCATTGCTAGTATGTGCTGCCCTTTACCATTAATGCTATTGTAGTTTTTTTTTTTTTTCCTTACCATTGTTGGTATGTAATTATTGCTGTTCTTTACCACTTGTGTACTGCAGTTTTTTGTTTTTACCATTGTTGGTATGTAATTATTATCATGTAAATTGACGGTTAACTGTTACCTGTGGTAACACCACCAGGAATCTACTTTGTTTCTATTTTTTTTTTTACACACATTTTGGTTATATAATGTAAATACTGTCAAATGAGTTCATTCTAATTTGGTTTAGGCCTATTTTGTTAATTGCTCTGGCTTGAAGTCAAAGGACAGGAGTGAGTATTTAAAATGTAATTATATTAAGTTATTGATGATGAGAATGGAGGTGGGATTAAATAAGTTTTTCTTTTTCCCACTCCTTTTCGATTATAAATGAATTTTTTTTTGGGGGGGGGGGGATTTTGAATTTGCATGTATTCTGTAAATGCTCGAAATAAACAAACAAATGAAATGAATGAAATGACATAATGTAACAGGGTTTTTTTTTTTCCTATGGACTGTCCTTTGCGGTGGACAGTGTTTTGTTTTTTTCTTTTCCCTCAAGTAAAGTTGTTGTAATTTTTTTATTAACTACTTGTTTTTGTAATTGTTTAACCTTGTTTTACTTTTAGCCTCCTCACCCCTTCCCCTCAAGGAGCCATTGCTCTTTGATCAGGCTGCATTTGTAAATAAGAATCTGTTCTTAATTGCTTGCCTGGGTAGTTAAAGGTTAAATTAAAAAAAATAAATAAAAAGAATGAAACACTCATCCCCTACAGAGGATAAAAATGCATTGCTGGGTCTCAGGCGGATAAAGGTCATAAAGGGTTTGAAAATCACTATATTCTGTTTTTATTTACATTTCACGCTCCATCCAAACTTCACTGAAACTGGGGTTATATAATTAAACAATTTCATCTAGCAGGACTTGAACAATTAAACTGCTGCCATTTCATATATTCATAATGTAAAATGCTATATCTATAACAAATATCTCAGGCTTTTCTAAATTCATTTGGTTATGGGCAAAAAGGCCAGTGACATCCTTTAAATAAGCCTTCTATTAAGTATACGGTATTTCCAGAGACACAGGGATGGTTGTGAGAGACATTTAAAGGTCAGCTTGACCTTTTTTCCTCCCTCAATTTTACTTTTGTGCTCCTTCCTTGGTCTCTATCCATTAGAGTCGTGTGTTGTTACATCACAGGTCCTTGAGCAGCTGAATACTGTCGGACTCCGAAGCACAGCCACGGGCCGCTCTCATTAAAGACCAGCAATTCATTTCATTTTTCTGCCACGGTCATTTGTTTCAATTACTCGGTGCCTCTCGGTGCCTGCATGCAGCACTTTGTAATACAGATAAGATGGTCAGTAAAAGTACAATTCAAGTGCATTTGAGATTTTCATTTTCTGGGCAAAGTTAGAGGAAATGGAATTTGAATTAATGACTTGTGTAACCCTCCTGTCTCTCCTCAGCTTATAGAGATCATCCTCTTCTGCATCCTGCTCTATCTGTACAAGAGGAGGAACGTGAAGCACATCGTCATTGTCATGCTGCTGGTGGCTCTGCTAGGTACGAACAAGTATCTGATTGAGGACAGAGGTTATGAATTACAATTTTAGGCAATCAGAGGTTGCTTTGTTGCCTGGCTACAGAAAAACGCCGGTGCTGTTCTCATCTCTAAGAGCCTGATGTTGTTGCAGAGAAAAGATAAGAGCACAGTGGCAGGAAATCGTTTACCTTAACTCCCAGAAAAACAATACACAAGCCCTAAAAAATCAGGAAGTTCTTTATCGCTACTTCAAGTTTTGTTGGGGATGCTGAAGCTAATCTGTTGCGTCTGTGTTTGTGCAGCGTCTCTGACAGTCATCTCGGTCAAAGCGGTGTCAGGGATGATCACAGAGACCATAAAGGGCCAGCTGCAGTTCATCTACCCCATCTTTATGTCATGCTCGTGGTCATGATCGTCTCCTGCGCCTTCCAGATCAAGTTAGTCAAGGTTTTTTATCTCTCTGTCTGATCCTAGATGCAACTCTTGCTTTCCTGTACCTGAAAAACTGAGGGGTTTCAGTAACCGTGATCATTGTCATCTTTCTTAACAGATTTCTGAATGAGGCGATGAAAATGTTTGATGCGACAGAAGTGGTGCCCATCAACTTTGTGTTTTTCACAGCAAGTGCCATCATTGCTGGTATGTCAAACACTTAACCCTCCTTCAAAAGTTGCTAATTTTTGCATGATTTTTAAAATTCTAACCCACCCACTAACCCACTGAAATCAGGACATTGGAAACAATAGAAAATTTCAACACTAGCACCCTTCCCCTAAGCGAGTACAAAATTCATATTTTCAAACATTTGACCGAGCACAAAAAATAATCAGTGTTGCTGTTAATCATTGACATATGCCAGGCTGAAAAAAATCTAACAAGTGGTGCCAGGTGCAACAAACCCCCCCCTTACACGTATTTCACCCATTATAAGTAAATGGGAATATTTCTAAAAATCACACAAAATTTGAACTTTGACCTACTTTTCCCAAATGTCATTACATCTATTCAGGGTGACTGGCAATCTATAAACCCAGTTTGGTATGAATTTAACCAATAGTTTTGCTGTTAGAGCGTTAACAGACATGTGTGCCACGCACAACAAACCCCGCCCCTTGCATGTATTGTATCTTATTTTGGCATCGATCCAGCTGATGTCATCATGTCTATGCATGTACTGATGTCAGCATATCAACTGCCTCTATACATATGTGTCAAGTCTGAAGTGAATTGAAACAAAATTGTTTTTATAGACATGTAAAATTTCACCCATTATAAGTAAATGGGGGAGATTAAAAAATTCTTAAAAATGTAAACTTTGACCTACTTTTCCCAAAATGTAATGAGATCTATGAACCCAATTTGGTATAAATTAAACCAATACTTTTGCTGCTAGAGTGTTAAACAAACAAACCAAACCAAACTTAAACCAGTACTCCTTGGGGCCGGGGGGGCAGGATAAAAAATTGTACTCCTGTTTTTTATGGACTGGCTTGAAAAAGGTTGGTTTTTTTGTACTAAAAAATGTTTATTTACATTACAAACATATTATTTAAGTGTTAAAAATACCAAAGAACATTTGACCTAGCACAAAAAATAATAATGCATGAGCCATCCAGTTTTTCTGTAATATATTGAAAAAAAAAGTTTGTGTTTTTTGCATTAAAAATATGGTTTATTTACAGTAGAAACATGGTATTTAAAGGTTTTTAAAAAAAAAAAAAAAAAAAGGTTTGGGATTTTTGTTTATGGCTCAAGCTGATGAAATACAAATTTTTTTTTAAAAAAGTTAAAAACATGTATGAAAAACCTTTTGACATTACTATAGCGCTGTGCAGATTATGTGGTTTGGAAGGTCCTTTATCGGATATCGGAGGTTTAATGATACTATTGCTTTATCAACTGGATTTAGTTTTGATAATTGTTGATAAGGAAAATCATACATGAACTTAATCTATAAACTGAAGAAAGTACAAAAACTGTTAAATATTTTCACTTATCAGTTTAACTTGTACTTTCTGAATATGGATAAATTAAATTTTATCACTTTCTACATTTTGAAAAAATAGGACAGAGGCCTATTTTTCTACATGATTCCACTGAATAGTATTATCTGCTTTTGCACCTGTATTTTAGATCGACTCAAACCTATATGCACCATCACAATACTCCAAATACAAGCCACTTGAACACCTAATGTGTATTAACTCTACAAATACACAAGCCTACTGCTAAAACTATATGTTTTTGCTTATGATTTAGTTCTTTAGGAGGCACACATAGGATTAGATGTGACAAGGAAGCAAGAAAACTACCGACACACAGAAAATGATGCTACTTTTTCATTTAATTTAACACCTTTTTATTCGTGAGCATTGTGTTAGATATTTCAGCCACAGCAAAGAGTCTGTGCAGCAGGAGTGGAAACTGTAATTCAATACTCCATTCATGACATAATAGTGGAACATGATGCATGCTCCTATCCTGTCAATAGTTGTGGTGTTTGATCAGTTGTGCATCTAAAAAAATAACTTGAAGTGATATTTTTGACAGTTGGAAGAAAAAGAAAGTGCACTTTTGAATTCTGTGGTTTTACAGATCAGAAAATGTTCTAAAATTATGTAACTATAACGTCATATGTAAACAACAAACAGATTAATCATGTGATTTATTTAACAAAAATGTAAAAGCAGCACATCCCATGGTTCAACAAATTGTACAACCACCTTTAGGAGAAAAACCTGAAGTAATCACTGTCTGTTTGACTTTATCAGTCTCTCATATCATTGTGGATTAATATTTTCCTGCTCTTCTTTACATTGTTTCTTAAATTCCCACCCATGTTAAGGTCTGGACTTTGACTGGGCCACTTTTTCAGTCTTTCTGCTGTAGAATTTCTGGTTTGATTGGAATCATTGTCTTGTTACATGACCTAGTTTTAGCTGTCAGACAGATGGACTCGCATTAGTCTGTGAAATACTCTGGACTGCAGCGGAGTTCATGGTCGATGCAGGGACTGTAATGTAACCAGGTCCTGGAGCTGCAAATCGAGGCCATACCAGCCGTCCACCACCGTGTGTCACAGTTGGTATGAGGGGATTGTCCTGATGGTCGTGTTTGGTTTTTGCCAAATATAGAGCTGTGTATTCTGGCTGAACAACACTTTAGTCTCATCTGTCAAACACTTTCCTACAAATCTGGGGTTTGATCAGATGGGACTTTGCTGCTATATTCTTTTAACCCATAAAGACCCAGTGCTACTTTTGTGGCAGTTCCCAAATACGTTTTTTTCTCTATATACAATGTGATATCATGAATTGTGTATAGGCAACACGCTACTTTTAATTGATGTTATCTGAACGCATTATAACCTTTCAGCATGTATATTTATGCCGCATAAAATAACACGCCATTAGCGCAATCAGCAGCTAGCGCGATTAATTGGTGATTTAACACCATTTATTATGAAATAATCCTCCATATTTTGCATTTTTCCAGTGAAAATCCAGTATTTTCCAATATTTAATACACTGATCATATAGATTTTCATAAAAAAAACTCAGATCAAAGTTAAGGGTTATTATTATAATAATAATTTAAAAAATTGCATTTATAAAGCACTTATCATTCGGCAGAATCTCAAAGCGCTACAGAGAGAAGACAGTCCAATAAAAAATAAAATACTATACCGAGAATAAAATACTAAGCAAATAAAACAAAGCATCATGGTGGGTCATAAAAAGCCTGTCTAAACAAGAATGTGCTAAGTATTAAGTAACAGAGAAAACTGAAGAAAAAGTAACTTTTTCAGTAAAAATCTATCATTAACTGAACATAAACCCAGTGTGTCCATCCACTGTCATTGATCCAACTCCATAGTTGTTACTGGTGAATCAATGTTGTAGAAGATGAGGGTGTTTCCATGGTAACTACAGAGCCTCTGAACGTCCAAATGGATGTTCATATCTGATGACCATGAAAAGATGATAAACTGTATTTTACACCAATTATTTACATGTATTGATAGGATTAGTGGATCAAGGGGTATTAAACAGTTTAGATCAGAGGATGGTTTTGGTCGGTGGTGGATTTTGGGTCTATAAAAAGTAGAGAGAAGAGGGTTTGTCCTGTAACTTCTCAGGTGGTTCTTGCAGTTTTTCTGATCGTTGCCTGGTCTGACCTTGAATTTTCGCTTCAATCGGCAACTGTCATTAATAATTACCTCTTGTAAATAATCCATCCTCACAGCAGAATGATGCACTTCAGATTGTTGGTTGTGACCTTAGAACTCTCCCCAAATTTATCTGCAGAAATAATTTCTTCTCTAAGCTCATTTCTGATGTCTTTCCTCCTCGGTGTTGAGTTAACACACACACCTGACAGCTCCAGGCCAGGAAACTTTTGCTGTTATAGAGGTGATCACACTTAGCGATGGTCAATAAATTCAGGGTAACATTAAGGAACATCTGTCTGCTGCTTAGTGTCTTAATTCCTGTGGAAGCAGTGAGGTTTTTCACACATTACTTCTCGAATTTGGCTTCATTTTTGTTAAATAAATAATAGCCTGATGGAATCTGCTGTGTTTACACTTGAGGTTAGACCAGATGATTTTTTTTATGACCTGATACATGAAACCATAGAATTTAGATGATGTAGTGTCATTTTCTCACGATTGAACATCTTCTGTCAGAGCATTTGCCATTTTTCTTGAAGATAAATTGTCCAACATCTACCGTGACTTGACGTCATCTCAGGCCATTTCCAGTCCAGATTCAGCGAGGTGTAATAGAAAATGTTCCAGCTGTCTGAAACATCAACAGTAAACATCAGTTTTCGCTGTCACCTAGAACAGAAGAGCAACAGCTTCTTACCACAATTTTGCACTGATATCCTGTAATAATACAGGCTGACATCCATCACCGGAATCTGGCAGTTTGAGGATTTCTCACCTTTTCTGAAAATCTTTCTCTAATATTGCTCTTGGTTTTACCACTACTTTCCACCCACACACATAACCCAAAAATTGACTGTATTGAACAACAAATTGCTGATGCCTTGTATCTGGCACTATACAGATATCTGGGGGTGGATTTCTTCTTTAAAATTAGTTTTGTTCACATTGAAGAAAATGCTAATTTTAGGGGTTGTCACAACAAAAGAGCTGTGGAGCAGTGAAATAAATGTATAAATAGGGAAAAGCTTTTTTTGTCACTTTATTCATTAATACAGTATCTGGTCACTGAGGAGAGTTTTGTATGTGACACTGTAATCAGTGATTCTGAACAGCCAATCTCTACTGATCTGTGAAACTAAATGAAATTATTTGCAGGGCTTTGCTGTATAAACAAAGCGCTAGAGATAATCCGTGTTTATTTTGCTAGAATGAGATGCATTTTATGTGTTTATTCATTTTGCAGGGATAATATTTACCAGGAATTTGAAGACTTGGCTTTACTGAACATTTTCATGTTCCTCTTTGGGTAAGTACTCAGTAACAGACCTGTAATTGCAGCTCATTAAATACGATATTTACTGTCAGGCGATCTTCCCTGAAACTCTTTTCCAGTTTGTCTTCTCTCTTTCCTGGGAGTCTTCCTGATTGCACGGAACAGGCCAAAGATAAAGCAACAGGGACCGCAATTTCATTCCCAATGGATAAGATCCCCGGTCAGTCCTCTTCATTTTTTAATCTAGTCACTTTGCAAATGTTGCGTGTCGACCTATTTGTGTTGAGCAGAGTGCATTGATTAACAGCCAGTGGCAGTTCGGATATCTACTGACTGACCCTTGGATTTATCTGACTGCTAAAGTCTGCAGCCGTGGCGCAGGGTCCATCTAATGAGCTGTTCTGTCTGTGTTCACAGGGAGGAGGCACACAGACAAAGTGCAGCCCGAGGCAACGACTAGGACATACGGATCACTGGCAGCCAAACTTATGTGCAACAGAGCGGCCAAGCAGACGATTCATAGGACCGGCTCCATCTGTTGGCCTGTAGTTTTGTGGGATTTGAGGGTTTGATTTGGCCTCATCCTGGGTACTTCAATAATATTTCTATTTATAGCCCAGAACGGCGGGCATCGACTTAAACCAGTGCCAGAGACCATATTGGTGTTGGATTTTAATTGTCAGAAGTGTAAATCACCTCACGGAATAGCTCTACTTAACCAAGAAATATTCCCTGTGTGGTGTATACAGTAATGATGAAATGAATTCAAAAAGAAATGCCTTTTGGCTCAGTGCAAAATCAGATCCCTATACTTGCTCCAACTTTTAGTTCTATGGAGGTCCAGGAGGCCTTTGTGATAAATTCCCTACATAACACTTTAATCAACTGAATACATCAATGTATCTACATGAGTTGTCAATAAACCAGGAGACCATTTCAGACTATGAGGAGTTTGTCATAAAGTAGTGCTCTACTGCCCCCTAATGGTAGTGGGAAGCTCAAAGGTGAACACATGACGTTGATATATGAGCCATGTTTTTCTGCGGTGACTTGATCTGACCCGAGTTAAAGTAAGAATTAAACATGATTCGGTAGTATTTAAACTTGTTGCTTGCGTTCATTCAGGATTCTAATTTGTGTTTGTAATTTAGTGGCAGGCACTGATGTTCTTTAAAAAGCCATTTCACAGGTAATAAACCTCCTAAAAGCCTTTAAATGCACAATCTGACCAACTTCTTACCTTAGATAAACCTCACACTGAACTGCTTCCAAACTTTAGTGTTGCCAGGCAACGCTCTCGCCTGCCACCTACACATTATGGGATATGTGGGAAAGCAGTGTTCATACAGTGTCACTATAAAAGAACGAATGTTTAAGTATCGGTTGTTCCACTGTTGTGCGTTGCATTAATAACAGAGCTGAAGGTTAAAGCTTTTAACCACAGATGACGTCTGTCAAATACAGTTTGAGTCATTTATTACTGTCTCTTTAATGCAGGGGCTCTTAAAAGAAATTGGCACGTCCAATCAACCTAATTAATTTAAACTCACAATAATAAATTGCCACAAACAGGCTCCAAGTCTTCAGTCTGGATATAGACGGCTGCATAAATCACAAATTAAGACATTGTGAAGCCCAGCTGATTAAAGGTTGAACAAATCTATCAAAAGTAAAACTTAAGGCTTTCATTTGTTTCGGCTGTTTTCAGTGTTCCCCTTGTGGAGCATCTATATGACAAAGGCATTGATATGGGGAGAAAAAAAGAGCACCCCACCCGACAACCAGTCAGAATAAAATATAGGAGAATTCAATCTTCAGTTTCTGTCACTATTTAGCCTGCAGTCATGTCACTTATGAGGCATTAGTCTTCCACACTGCATCTCTCAAGGCACAGGGTCTGTCAGATTAGTGGATCAAGGTTCACTTCAAACTTAAGTCTTGTTTAACGTACAGTCGCGGAAAAAATATTAGACATCAAAAGTCATCAAAAACACGGTTTATGCAATCAAGTACTAACTCCTGGGTGTGTTGTGTGACTAAAACAGACAGAAAAAGAAAACATGGAATGTCTAAAAGCACTGTTACTGTCAGTACAATGCCATAGATATTGATGTAAGAACTGAAGTGATTTTGGGTTATTTTCTAGAAAACACGGAAAATGGATAAATATCAGCTCTGAAATTAAACTCTTACGAGCTATTTTGTTATTATCATTATATTTGACCAAATAAATGTACCTTTAGTGTACCAGGCCTTAAAAATGACCAGAAATTGAAGAAAAAACAGGGGCTGTCTAATAATTTTTTCCACAACTGTATTACTGAGGTGAAAGATTAGACTTTTTTTTTTCTACTGACAATAGCTAAACTTGTGCATAGGCTCAGACCTCGTGTTGATTTTAGCGAAGCGGTACTGAAGGGAGGTGGGATTACGCAGCAGAACCGTCCCTCTGTGCTCCATCGGCTGGTTCTGGAGGGTATTAAGGAGCCCGGGGACGCTGACGAAGCCCAGAGCCTCCCCACAGCCGGCGGATAGAGAGAAATCCCCTTGGGTGACCCAGCCCAGGGTGAGCCGGGAGCAGTGGGAGGCGACGCTGGGCAGGGGGTCAGGCCACAGCCCCAAAACCAGGTCCAATGGAGAGGATGAGGTGATGGGAATATTTGGGTCAGAAGCAGAACTGAGCTCTGTCTCTTTCTCCACAGTCTTATCAGAAGGCAGAGAGGGTGCAGCGGCTTTCTTTGAGCTCTTCTTTCGCTTTATTCTGCTTTTGAAGTGATCCTTATGCGGGGGCTCTTGGGGCCGACGGCGCCGGGCGCTTTGAGCTGCTTCAGATCCTCAGAGGTCGGCACACACACGATACCGTGGAGTTCTGGTTTGCCGCCGGACAGAAGTGATAGTCGCACCCACACCAGCGTCATCCTATGTGAAGTGAGGAATGACTTCACAGCTGAAAGGTCCAGAGATGGCGGTGGCAGCCTGAGACGACACGCCCTTTGACCTTTGGATGTGGTGGGTTTGCACCAACCAGAGAGCAGCCTCAAAGACTTTCTGTTCCTAAGAAGTCACAAAACAAGCAGGATCCTTTTAATGATTAATACTAAGGGGAAACGTTGCTTTTTTTTGGTTGGCTTTTTACGTAACCTCTGAGAATTCACATTTGGTCGAAGAACATTTTTTAATCCCTAATGCTGAAAACAAAAAGGCAGCCAATGGACGCTAAAAATCTATCCAATTTTTTTCTCATAAAGTCAGTCATTACTCAAACGTTGTGTGACGGCTTTATGAGGATAGATGCAACTCTTCTCCTCTACTAATCTCTGTGATGTATTGCAGCAATTTAAGGCTGGATGTAGTTTGGGTATTCTCATCAGGGACATTATGATGAAAGGGAGGTGTACTGGGGAAGCACCATGCATCAAGTCTGTCAAACTCTGCACTATGGCCTCTTAATTAAAAAAAAAAGAAGTTATGATTGGAGCCCTAAGCTTAGAAACTGTGTGTACTTGTGCTCAGGGGACCTTTAAAAGTCCACTGCATTAATATTGTTAGAGGTGAGATTTAGATATGAGGTTCTGAAAGATCTTGGCGTGAACCTGCAGAGTGTGTGCGAATTCTAATACGACTTTAATTTCACAATTAAGACAAAGGAGGAGATAAGAACAGCATAAATCAGAAGTTAAATCCCAAACAAGAGTGCAGGCATAGTAAAAAAAACAAACAAAGCACTTACCTCAGTACAGTGAATCTCTGTGCCATCGTCATGGTGACATCCTGACGAGGGGTCGCCACCTCCCCTCCATCACAGTGTCAGCCTCTGTTGTGGTTCGACTCCGACCAGCCCCCTCTCTCTCCTCGCCTCCCTCCCTCGTGATGTGCTCCCACTCCTCGGCTAGCTGTTGCCACGGGCAACAGAACGGAGCCAGACATCCATGTTTAATGTAATTGGTCCTTTTGGCGGGCGGACGCCTACGGAGGAGGTCAGAAGGTCAAACCCTTGTCAAACTGTTGGGACATCCCTGCCAATTTAGGAAACAAAGCATGACTAGAGAACAGCACGCCGCCAAAACACCGCCTCATCTGCATGCACAATGTGATCAGCATAATGGGAATTAACTGAGGTCAGAGCTCTGTGGCGCTTCCTATCGAAACCGCAAATCTGCACACTTACTTAGTGTCCGACTCCAGATAGTATTCTGGTTGTCTTCAGCCTAACAGTAACATTGCAAAGTCTGAGAGGCTTTACAGTACTTTTAGTTTACTGATGGTCAATTTACTGTATAGTGGTGTAAGTGAAAGCAGGATTTTAACAGTTACATCTCAGACTCAAGATACAGAGGAGGATAATTCACATCCTACACCCTGGAGTCACAGAATTACTTGCAAAGTAAATGCATTTGCTTTCAATTTATTACATGTATAGAAAGAGGAGAAAGCACTTCAAAGTTAAGAGTTGCACAGTTTGCGTTAGTGGTCACTGGTTCCTTTGGTTTTTTTTTGATAGTTGGTTACAGTTTGATAAATACATAAAACAACAAAACGCATAAAAATAGTTTTTTGGAGATTCTAGATGATGTATTTGCAGAAAAGGATTATCATGTTGCAATTTGATTTTTATTTTGCATGATTATATACTAATGAAATAAGTGAGCCTGTTTACATGCACACTAAAATCTGATAATTACCCGATTTCTGAGTTAAATGATAATTCAAGTGATCGTGTAAACGGCGTAATGTGATATTTTATGAGAAATCAGATTAATACATTTAGGTTTCTTCCAAATACTTATGTTTTGTGCATGTATACCTGTTAATCTAATTTATTTCTTTTACAGGGTGGGGAAGCAAAATTTACAATATTTTGAGGCAGGGATTAAAAGAGTGTATGACCAGTTAGTTTATTGAAAGTCATGAGAATTTATTTGCCACAAGAAATTTACATAATAGAAAATGTTTTTATTCTGTGTCCTCCTTCTTTCTCAATAACTGCCTTCACACACTTCCTGAAACTTGTGCAAGTGTTCCTCAAATATTCGGGTGGCAACTTCTCCCATTCTTCTTTAATAGTATCTTCCAGACTTTCTCGTAATAGTTTTGCTCATAGTCATTCTCTTCTTTCCATTATAAACAGTCTTTATGGACACTCCAACTATTTTTGAAATCTCCTTGGTGTGACGAGTGCATTCAGCAAATCACACACTCTTTGACGTTTGCTTTCCTGATTACTCATATGGGCAAAAGTTTCTGAAAAGGTATGGATAATAGTGTTAGGTATGATTATGACATCAATATATGTTTGGTTTCAAAACAATTGACGTAGTGCCTGCTGAGAAAAAAGAACTAAATGTTCATAGTAAATTTTGCTTCCCCACCCTGTACATCTGTGCATGTATAAAAATACATAAATAGTAGTAGAAAACAGAAATGACAGTCACAATGTAAGGGGAATACAACAGGGAGTTTGAGTCTGTCACTACATATGCACTTACTCAAAGAAATCTGAACATGTAAACCAGGGTTTTCTGATTATCGCATTTCTGATATGCATGTAAAGGTGTCAGATCTGATTATTATTTTTTTCATGGTCATGTAAACGGGCTCATTGTGTTTTGTCACCGCAGAATGAGTCATTTCTATCTGCAGAAGGAGCAGGTTTTTGTCCGCTTACTCAAGCGGCTCAAAATGGACCTGATAACCTTTTTTTTTCCATTTATAGTGAGTAGCTTTGTAGCATTGAAGTGCATCATGTTGGAGTGTGGACTACAGGTCACATCCCCTTAACTAAAAACTCCAGAACCAATACAACCAGGGTCTACAGCAAAAGACTGATGCTAATCCTGATAACCTAAACCCTACCATTAACCATCTCCATCAAACATTTATAACAACCTAACTAGGCAACCTTATAAAGTAAAGTTTTCAACAATTTCAAAGAATACAAGTATTTAAGGTGTAAAATTCACACTGGGTTATATTCTTTAAAAGTCAAGCTTATGTTCTGTCACAGCAGAGCAGTTTATGTAAATATTATCAGCACAGAAATATACAAAATACAGGAGCTGCAATTTTTTGAACTAAAGGTAAAATGTGTCAAAATGAAGCATTGTGGTGCTGCAGAGATGCCCCAGACTATAAATCATATTCTCTAGATATGAGAGGAACATCCAGTGCAATTTCCTCTAATATCCTGCCTCCTATTTTCATTGCAATAACTTTTACAATAGTATGATTATTTTACAAATCATTCAACCTTAAAGCACAAATAAAAAAAACATATAGTTTGTCATCTCCCTTCTGTTCAGTCTTCATCTGACCTTTTGAACTTGTCCAGAAGCTCTGCCTCCTGCTCCTCCTGGAAGTGAACGCCAGCAGGGCAGTCTGGGTAATCGTGAGGGAAGTGAGGAGCGCTTTTATTCTGAGAGTGTTTCAGACTCATGTTCAGCCCACCGATGCGGACTCCTCTGTACACCTGGAGAAACGAGGCGAAGAACAGGAAAACTACATTTAAAGATGTGGAAAATAAAGCAAACCAGAGCGCTCACAGCCTTCCTATAAATGTCAAGGTATATTCAACATCTTCACAGTACTTGTCAAAAAAAAACTGCCAAAAACCAGTGGCAAGGAGACTAATAATGAAAACACAGAGCTTACATGGCATCCACTGTGAGTTTCAATAAAATCTATACCTTACAGAATGTAAATACATCAGCCATAACATTGTGACACTGACATTTAAAGTGGTATTATTTTGGATTATCTCATTCCAATGGGACCTGTCAGTGGGTGGATATGTTAGACACTAAGTGAACATGTTGACCTCTAAGTCGATGTGTTAGAAACAGTAAAATTAGCAAGAAAATGGATCTGAGCAACTTTAAGAAAAAATAAATTGCAATGGTCAAACCACTGGGTCAGAGCAGCTCTAGATCATCTTCATTCCCAATGTCAACTGGTCAGTACCTACTAAAAGCATCTCAAAAAAACAAAAAAAAAACAACAACCAATCCAGCATCTATAGGAGCAGAACATTATTACCTCCTGTCTATTATTGTGCAGGTTCCCCTTTTTCCACAAAAACAACTCTGACCCGAGGTCTGGACTTCATCAGACCTCTGAAGGTGTGTGTGGTATCTGGACATTAGCAGCAGAAGTCCCTGAAGTCCTGGAAGTACAGAGGTGGATCTCCATACACAACAACTGTGTCCACACAGTTGTAGAACTAACGTTATCCTGCAATTTTTATCCTTTTGTTGACTATTTTGTTAGTTATTTGTCACTATTTCTTTCATTTGTCCGTTTTGTTGACACTTTTCTTTATTCTGCTCATTTTTTTTACACTTCTTGGATTATTTTCTTCCTCCTTGCCCTTGTGTTGAATATTTTGTTCATTTTATTGACTATTTACTTCATCTTCATTTGTTGATCGTTCCTTCATTTTTGTTCTGTTTGTCATTTTCTTCATTTTGTTGATTATTTTTGCTTGTTGTAGTGTAGATATTTTTAACCATCAAGTCACAGCTTTTATTGTTGGATGTACGCTGAGGAGGTGAAACCAGACAAATCAGAGGAAACGTCAGTAAACGGATTCGTGAGGTGGATCTACATGGATCAGATTTATTTGTCCAACATCTCCCATAGATAACACTGGTCTACAAGTAAAATGCTTACCTGAATAAAAGTAGTGAAATTTTACCATGTGTGAGTCACTGATAAAGAAAAATCAAGTCAAAATGTTGGTTGGCTGAAGTTTCCAAGATACAGTCTTGAGTCAACATGTGAACTTCGAGAATTAATGAGAGAATGGGTTTAACTCATTAGAAATATTAGTGTCAGAGCTACCAGATCTACTTCAAAACACCGTCTGCACATGATAATATATTTACTGTACAGGTTCTATCAGTGAAACATTTATAAATCTACTGTATAAACGTACATAAACCAATAAATGTGTGTAATAACACTTTATCATATACCTTGAAAACATCTGCAAACTAGCACTTTTGTCATTTCTTTTCCAATTAATCTCATTAAATACATAACATTTAGCACAGTTAATCTTGATAATTTCTAAAAAAAAAAAAAAAAAATTGCAGACCAGTGTAATCAAGGGTCCTGAGATTGTACTGTCCTTCCTTAGTCCATTTTTGGTCGATACTAACCACTGCAGACCAGGAACACTCAACAAGCCCTGCAGCTGTGGAGATGCTCTGACCCAGTCATCACCGTTACAGTACAGCCCTGGTCAAAATCACACAGTTCCTGATGTTTCTCATTTTCCTGCTTCAGCTTTGAGGACTAAATGTTCATTTATCCCACACAGTAAAAGGTGTCGTAACAAAATTATCAATATTATTAACACTTCCCCTGTCAGTGTCAGAATGTTATGGCTGATCAGTGTTCACACAAAAAGTTAAGAAAGCTGTCCAAAATAAAAGTACCCACCAGTGGAACCCAGAAGGCCATGCCCCAGCCTTTGGGAAGCAGCAGGTCCCATCCAGCCCCCCAGGAGCTCATCTCATGTCCCACCTGTTTCCCAGGCTGATGAACCAGCAGGACGGGGACTCGACCCTGTGGGGGGACAGGGAGTCTGGACCCCGGGACCAGAACCTCACTTCTCATACGGTTTAACTCCTACAGCATCGGCAAAACACAGACGGTTAAAGCAGATACGTGAAAACCAAAGCTGCAACAAACCTCATAAATGACTCCTGTACCTGCTCCGATATCTTGTTATCGATGACGTTGTCTCGGACGGACCGGTCCCACAGGAAGCTCTGACAGCAGTGTTCTGATACACCGCTGAGTACCAGTTCCCTTCTCTTCTCCTCATCCACCTCTGGAAGAAACACAACAGACATAAAATCCACCGATATGGCAAACATCGCCATCAAGCTTCACAACACACACAAGGATCAGTAGAAAAGCTGAACCCAGGTTATCAAATTTAAGAGACTCTGCAGATTTAATATTCAGAAAGGACAACAAAATATTCCCTCAGCACGAGTAGAGTAGATTCATTCCATTTAGTACAGTTATAATGGCTGAGTATGACATTTATGGGTAGAAAATCTAATTCTTGTTGCAGTGTTAAGGACTGCAGGTCGCTGAAAAGACTGTACATGTTCTCAAAAATTGTGTATCATCAGTTATCATAATACTGTTTTGCAGAACAAGTCCGGATCTTTTCTTTCATTCAAGTATTATATTCACCCACTCAAATCCACTCTTTCCATGCCGATGAAAATAATTGACTGGAGATTTAATATTACATTTTTTAGTTTATCCTTTACTGTGAGTGCACTTCATTCTGTTCTGTACTTTTGCTACTGCTATTGCAACATTGTGGGACAATAAAAACATCTTCTTATGGGAATATCAGCAGCAATTTCAGTAATACAAACAGCACGTGTATTAGATACCAAAATACAATGATTTGTTTGGATTCTATTAAAATAACATAATGAGCCTAAATGTGGAACTATGAGTCAAAAAACAGCTTCAAGTCTAATAACCGCCATCATTTTTAAGCGGTTCTACAACTTTAATCAGACAACTTTTAATACCCCTGAAAATGAATTATAAGTATTTAAGAAAAAAATATTAGTTACTTTGGGTTATGAAATGTTTTATCTATATTTCTTATTGCAAAACATTACTCTTTTGTTCCTATAAATGTTGCTGGTTTTGCTCTCCAGATCTACATTAAATTAAACAGATGGGATGTTGGAAAATATTTTCTTAAAATTGCAATGTCAGAAAAATAATTGATGCAAGGCATTTTATTACCCATCTAGCACTAATAATTAGATTTATGAATTCAGGAGGGGAGTTAAGGGGATGTGCAGTGATCACTTTAAAAGCAGGTCATTTTAAGACTTTGGAATTGAAATTTTGGCAAAACCGTTGCCGTCGACAGCTGCTGATGCTGACTAACCTCCCTCTAGCCTCTACTTTCCTTTCCTGATCACTGAATCAGCCGTTTTCTGTCACTGAAGGCGTGTTCTGAGTACAGGGTCCTGCCAGGATTCGAACCTGGAACATCTGCATGGCTGGGCAGAGGCCCCCTGGAGCACAGAACCAGATGAGTACTCGATGAAACAGCCTTTGGACCAGAAACAGACTGATTCTGGGGGAATTTAAATTAAAAAAAAAAAAAAAAAGGCCTTTAAATCAAGTCTGTATTTTGCACGACATCAATATAGAAGAAAATACTTCATCACTAAATTACAACTTAAAATGGGCCAACAAATGAATTATTTATAAACCTGCAAACACTAAAATTCTATGATCTACTTGACCTATACACTCTTAAAATAATATTCAAAGTTAAAAATAACCTCATGTCAAAAGCAATCAAAGAAATGTTCAAAATTAGAGACAGTCATTATGATATTAGAGGGACTGAAATATTCACAAAGAAAACATTTAAAACAAATGTTATGAAATTCTGTCTGTCAGAGGAGCAGATCTGTGGAACAGCTGCACAGATCAGTTGAAATTATGTACCTCTCTCTCACCTTAAAAAAACATATATAAATATGACTCTTAATAAATATACGAAATTTAAGCCTTAAGTTTGTATACAACATTTTATATTTATTTCAGCATTCATATTGTTTTCCATTGTCGGTGTGAATATGTTGCTTGTTTAAGTTGAGGATGTGCTGCAAGATAATGTATAAAAGGTAGGAAAAATAAGCAGAAAGCTTCAGCCTACTCCTTTTCAGTCTGACTATAAATTCATTACTTAATTAGTGAAGCTTGTATTATAAATGTTCATTTCATGGAATGATTGTTGAATCTATGGACTGTGTTTGTTCTTCAGACGGAAATAAAAACAATAAAACAAAACAACATCTAAATAAAATCCTCCATTGTGTGTCAGGTAGGTCAGATTTTACCTTGTGCCTGCTTTACACAGGGCAAAGCTTTAACCTTCTTAGTTGGTAAAGTCAGTCTGGGATCGTCTACAGTCAGACCGAGGATTGTGCCTGGGGGGAGCTCTGCGGTGGAAAAGATGCCTGGACAAATAAATTATACAGTTAAAATCGATGGGCATACAGACACCAAACCAGACGGTAAAACTAAGACAGAAAAAGTACAATTCTGATTCACACTGAGGACATGCAACACCTTTAAGTAAGTGAAATACATCAGCTTGTTGTTGGTGTAGATGCATCTTGTTTTCATCTTTGCAGTGTTCAGGCCACCAGAGTGAAGATGGCTGGGATTTGTTCATTTCCTTAAAAGAAACATGACAACCAGATTGAAATATTAACCGTTAAGTTTAAATATGGATTACAGACTCTTTGTTTTTCATGAATCTTACATCACAAGATGTTGCCGCTTCAAAAGCCTCTGTGATCACAGTGTGGGATTGTGGTCCAATCAGACGGTAGCGAATGATCTCCATTGTCAGATCACTGCAACACATTAAACAACAAATTAAACAAGTCACATCTGCATTTCAGGCGAAGACTTGAGTGAAACAAGACTAACTTTATGACTGTTGTAGATGAGCTGGACTTCCAGGTCACAGGAGTGGTGGGAGATCTGGTTCCATCACCCAGGATCTTCTTGGCTGGGGGTCCGCTCTGGTCCTTGGAGCTCCTCTTCCTCTTGGCTCCAGGGGTGGTTTTAGGCTTTGGCTCCGAGTCTACGGTGGGAGTGACCTCTGCAGGTGACGGCTCAGGCACGACCACAGGGACGACTGCCTCAGAACAATCGCAAACACTTCGTAACTCAGCAAGAAGATCCTGGAGAAAGAGCAGAGTCTGGAGTTATCACTACACCCGTTACATGACCATGAAAATACCATAAGTGAGAGTAATCAGACAATTATAATAATCAGATCTGATACCTTTACTGGTTTAGACATTACAGTCCATTATTGGATTTCCTTCAAAGTATGTAGTGACAGTAGAATCAAACTTACTATTATTGCCTTCTGCTCATGTTTGACTAAAGTTCTTTTTTTTTTTTAAACGCATACAAAGATGCAAAGGAACAAAATAAATCAGATTAATCTGTATACATGGATGAAAACACGGGAGAAATCCAGGCATGGTAATCTGATTTCTCATAATCAGATTATACTCTTTACATGATCACTTATAATTGATAATTCCAGTAATCAGACAATGATTGGAGTATTACTGTGAATGTAAACAGGTTCAATGCTGAGTTTAAACCTTTTTAAACATTAAGGTCAAAACATTACGCTTTCCCACCACATTAATGGAAGAAAGTACCTGTTTGAGGGTGGGATGAGCCCAGATCCACAGCTGTCTGTGGGTCGAGCCTTGGGTTCGGGGCCTCCAGAGGAAGGTAACGGGGCCCAGGGGCTGGGAGGGGTACTGTCCAGCTCTGTAGACCACCACACTGCCCTGTCTCCTCCCTGATAGACACAGGGCTGCAGCAAATGTGGGACCTGAAAACACACACCATCTGCTTATTACACTAACTTACATTTAGAGTCATAAATTAACATTTTACTGTTTTTATGCCAGGATTCATCTGTGTAATCTTGCCGTATGTTTTTTTTTTTTTGTCTGGCTGTGAATGAGCTACGCTGGAGATGATTTTCGGTCATGACAGATTACAGAGTATTCTGATTCTGATGAGGCAAACTTAAATGTCCAGCTTCATTTAACTAAAAATAAAGTCCCACTGATCACAAAAACTCCCATTTTAAATATAGCACCTCTGAATATAGTTTAATAAAGCTATAAGGTTCGTTGACATCTTGTTTATTTTTTTGTTCCATTGTGTCCTCATTGTTAGGGACCTTAAGTCAATCTTTCACTATTCATATATTAATTGTTTTAACCTACAACAAATAAGAGAAATAAATCAACAATTTTAAAATTTCATACATCATGTGACACTAGCATTTCTTTCAGACTTCCAGATATGTTTTATTCCCTCAGTCTGGCTCTTTCAGGCTCATAGAGACTGAGATTTCAGTTGTCTTATAAATTTATCAGCAGCCACACTGTGCAATAGGAATCTGATAAACTTGGATACAATGTGCGATGATAACCTTCACTGAATCTCAGGTTGTGATGGCGGTGAATGTTCAAGAACAAAACAACATCCCCACATGTCATCTACCTGTGACACTGCAGTTGTAAACAAAGCTAATGGTTGCACTGTCATGAAGTCACTGTTATTTTTAGCTACAGAAACTTATGTGCCAAGTTGATCAATGCGTCATTCAATTTCATACTGAATTTGAATTGGTTGTTGAGTAGATGAATGCCATAGCAGCTTCATTTTGTGGTCATCAAAGGTCAAAATTTCTGACGGAATTTTGTCCCAGAGTGTCTTTGGATGCTTGGATGTTTCTGAACCTCCAAAGGCCCATTCATGTTCACTTGATGTACACAAATAGGTACGCCCGTTTCAACCTGTTAAGTGTCACTGCCTCTACACTTCCATACATCCATTGCGCTGGAGTGAGCATTTGTCAACCAATCCACCAGAGGACGCCGCTCTTAATTAATATACTGGCTGAATACTAGGAAGAGGAGTAAAGTTTTTTGAGAGAAGAAGAAAGTCACTATTGAACATGGCGACAACAGAGGAGGGACTAGTAACGTTGGTGCTGAGAGGGGTATTTGTAGTAAATGTCGGTAGTTTCTCACTAACTCACACAGTTGCTCTTTGAAAAATTCAGCCATTTCTGGAAATTATTCTCTGCTAATCTCAACACTGCCGCCACAGTTCCTGGTGGTACTGCTCCATACTCTGTTTGGGTTCACATCCGCAAGTTCCCAGGAAACCAACAGAAATACACATGTAATGAAGGTAATGGACAGACAGAATGCTGCGTCCATATACGTATGCATCTTTAACGGAGCATAAATGAGCCTTAACTGTGCATTATTTTACTAATTTTGGCATCTCCCTTTAGGGTTGGCCACATCAGATCATCTGCTTCCATCTGCCTCCTGCATGTCCTCCTTCACCACATCCATAAATCCCCTCTTCACCTCCCTCCTGGTAGAGATCATCATCATCCTTCTACCAATATATTCACTATCCCTCCTCTGCACATGTCCCAACCATCTCAATCTTCCACCTACGTAATATAGGGCCACCACTTTATCTGCAGCAGAAGCTGTTACTAAGTTTTGTCATCTATGGTCTGTGTCAGACAGTGTTTACCTTACTCTGAACAGTAATGTGTGGGCGGGGCATCCTCTCACCTGCCTCCTTGCTGGTCAGCTGACTCAGACCCGTCAGCAGCCGGTCTTCCTCTCCTTGTAGCTCTATGCAGCAGTAGTAAGAAAGGTCCTATGCAACCAGAACAGGAAACGTTACTCTCATTTTTCTTGGCAGAGAAATCCCCATGAGTATAATTGTATATCTAAGACAAATCGAACCCAGGTTGGTCTGGTTACCTGCAGCAGGCAGTGGCTGCTCATAGCTCTGTAGCAGGGGCGGTAACATTTGTATGTGGGTCTGTCCCCGAGGCAGTAGCCCCACTTTTTAACCATGTGAAATCGCTTGGCGTGCCAAATGTGCGTTTCCAACCAAATGTTCTTCCTCTGGCGGCGGTTAAACTCCAACAAGAGATTTCCATGCCGACGGCGAGCTTTGCGACTCTTACTCCTAGTCTGTTCCTTTTTTTTCTTGGAGCCGCCCTGTAGGCTTTTCTCTCGCTAGAAAAGAGAAGGAGAACAACCAAAGTGTTACTGAACAGAGTAAAGTTACAGTTTGTGTAGAGGAGGAGGGTGTGAGTATGGAAGGAGACACTGAATCTGCTCCACTATCAACACTTTTGAGTACATGTGAAAATACTCAAACATAAGCAGTGGATTGCACATTTGTATAAACACAAATAATGGTACTGAAACAGACCAACTGTTTACACAACATGGTGATACTAACGCTGCGTTCACACTGCAGGTCTAAACAGTCAATTCTGATTTGTGTAATTGTTTACATTATAACTCAAATGTGATGCCATCAGACCCGCATGAACACTCTGGTCCCGAACTGACCTGCATGCACAGATGAAGACAAGACTTCACATGCAGTACATTGTGTTTATGGAAGTAAAAATGGATAGATATGTATCAGACGTATCAGATTTAGGACCAGATAAGGAAGTGGCCTGGGTCTGATTTGGGGAAAAAAAAAAACTGATTTGTGCCGTTTGGACTGTCATAAAATAATCAGATTTGACCCATCAGCTTAGAATGAGACAAAGTGTCTATGACTAAATAGGAGAAATGGTCACAGTATGACACAGAGAACAATGCTTAAGGATTGACAGACTCAAAAGTATGCATCTTATTTTGAATGATAGATATCAGTAGCCATGACTGTTATTACCTCCACCAAGGAAGTTATGTTTTTGTCGGCGTTGGTTTGTCTTTCCGTCTGTTTGTGTGCAAGATAACTCAAAAAGTTACAGATGGATTTGGATGAAAATTTCAGGAAATGTTGATACTGGCACAAGGAACAAATGATTACATTTTGGTGGTGATCGGGGTGGTAGGTGGGGGGGGCCCACTGTTCGGCCTTGGCGAAGGTCTGCACTCTCCCGAGTGCTTCTAGTTTCTTCTGTTTTTGTTACTTTACACATCGGCTTTATTTCTCCAACTCTACAATGGAATATGCAATTTGAATATGTATCTCTTTGTTAAAATGTGAAAAACTTCAATAAAAATGTGAGTATCCAAAAAAAAAAAAGAAAATCTGATCTGGGCAAAAAAGTTGGATTTGGGCCACTTTTACCTGCAGTGTGAATGCAGCAGAACTACAAATCCAAAAGCTTACCAGTTTCATAGCCATGAGTCTCAGCCTCCGTGGAAGCCGCTTGGTGTTGTGGCTCATGGCCCGTCTCCTCATGTGTTTAGGCAGAGTTTCAAACACATGACAACTGGCTGGTCTCTTTGTGACAGCTTTCAGCATGGCTTTCACCTCCGCTGCCCGGGCCCTGGCAAACCCTCCAGCTGCGACAGTTTGGAAACAGAAAGACCTATTTTTGCTAATTTCTGCTCAGTGTAACTGTACACAAACATGACACGCAAAGAGACAAAATGAAACAATGATTACCAGTGATATACTTGGGCATTTCTTTGGAGTAGTCTCCTCCATCTTTCTGGTGTCCACGAACCCACCCAGGCTGATGGTGAGAGCGCTTCGGCCTATTTGTGGATGGATCTCCACCTTTGGGCAATATTGTTGTTTCGTCAGTAAACAAATACGGTGACAACACGGTATATAACATTATACAGTTTAAGAACACAGTTTACTTGCTTGTCCCCACTATATATCCCCAGAGCTGCACATAAATGTCAGTGTAAATGGTGCAATGGCAGTAAATATTCATCAATTCACAAAAAAGTTGTTAAACCAAAAACTGTATTTCCCAGTTTATATCCATCTACAACTGCTTTTATCCAGATCAAACAGTCTTAAGGGGCAAATACACATAACTTTACACTTATAGTCATAGTAAAGGTCTGTCTTTGAGACTTTGAGACAAATATATTGGTTTTCTATTTTTTTTTTTTTTTTTTTTTTAAATCAGAACTTGGATACATGATGATATCAAATATTCTAAAATTGTTTCCTATGTTTTTTTTTTTCCTCTGTGTATTGTTCATTTCTGGGGAGGTATTCATGTAAGCCTTTTTTGGCTTCTAACCTCTCCTGCACAATGATGTTACTTGTTTGAATGTTGTTTTTTATTTTCTCTTGCTGTTCTATGATGTGCAAAAATAAATAAAATAAAAAATAAAAAAATAAATAAACATGTGTTTTATATGACTACTATTAAACATAAAATATTGCCAGGTAATTGCATTATTGTCATTCTGGCAGTCTATGTTATTATGTACCCAAACAAGGCTGCAATTTAAAAGAGCAGTATGAGTTTGGTGATGTTCTGGATTCTACACTGTGTTGTTAAAATTAAAGTCACTATACATATATACACACACTTTTTTTAAAAAAAAAAAAAACATATGCACAAATGATCAGCAGTCTGTGCATGACTTGTTCATCATATCCTGTAGCCCTATCCAATATTCTAATAAGACCTTTAGAACAAGTAGATTAGTATAAGGAGATCTTTTTTACATTATGCTTGACAACATTGCATTATTTGACCTGCTTTATGTCTGAAGATCACAGCAAATACAATCCTCTCTGCCAGAATAAACCCTTCAAATTCATGATCACTTTTTGGCATGACTGAGGAACCCTACACCTCCAGCGTTTAACACACAAATCATGGTGAGACAGGATGAAACCTCAATGACGAAGTTGATCTGAAAATATAAAAAGACCTTAACAAACAATAATATCTGGACAGAGTCTCATTACCAGTGCTGCGGGTTTCACCTCCGTTTTCGTTGCTGCCTCCTGCCTCATTCTGGGAAGAATACTGCACACTGACGGGCTGATCCCTCATCTTCTTCTCCCGCATCTTGACTTTAGATGCAGACATTTTCTACAAAGATCAAAACACGGAGACTTTAATATAACATCATCATGACTTGTCAATATCTCCAACTGCTAATGTTAGCTAGCTAGCTACGTTACTCAAATTGGATCGTTTGGGTTAATGGACACAAAAAACACGTATAAGTGACAAATATTTAATAGTTAATATTGAATTTTTACCATTAGGTCCCCCAGTATGATAATAGGTCAGGAATATGTTTCAAATAGAACAGTTCCCCGTTTCTCCTGCTAGCTAAAGTTACCATGTGAGTTTCACTCATGCTGTTTGGTTTGACGTTTACTTCCGGGTATGTGGTGCTCATGGGATTTGTAGTATAGAAGCGCAAGGAAAAATATACACGAAGAAATAAATACACTAAGTTTTAAAATAACGTAATATTTTAATATTATAGAATGAATTTATGAGCCATCAATCTCTGTGTGGTCGCACAAAAGAGAAAATACATAAATTAAATATTTTCTGCGCGTCTAAACCATGCATTACGGTGTATCTGCTTATGTCACCTGAGGTTGTTTTTTTCGTTCTTTCTGCAGCTGCTGCAACACTTGTGACATTGAATTGGGTTAAGTGCAGATATTTTCGTTAAATATGGCTACATTAATCAGGAAGATCATCAGCACAAGTAAGGCTCCTGCTGCCATCGGACCGTACAGGTGAGGCATGATAGAGTTAAATAACTTAAATAACGAGTAAAGTCATTGAAGTAACGGAGGCCACATGTGCAAAGTAGTGGAACAGTAATGGTATGTAACCAACTTATACTGCACTGAGTTAGAAGTTTAAGGTACTTTACTACATGTATTATGATGCACTTTTACTTCACTACATCTCAGAGGGCAGTTCTACATTTTACTGCACTTTTTGTCATTCAGTTTTACAGGATCATCTTTTATAACGTATTAAATTATTGTAGTATTAAATTATTTTATTAGTTAAAGCCATAACATTAACCCTCCGGTATCCAGGTGCGCCTTTTAGGCATATTCATTCATTTTAAAAAACTTCATATTATTTTTCACAATTTAAATAAGGTTAGAATTCAAAAGTTGTTCATTTTTGCATGATCTTTAAAATTTGCACATTGTAAACAAAAGAAAATTACAAGACTAGCATCTGTCTCCCAAGTGTGCCTAAAACGCACTATTTCTTCCATTTGATATATGATTAGGGCTGACCTTGATTTACAAAAATGAAATCAAATTAGAGCAGAAAAATAAATCAATATATAATATTTAATAGTTTCATTTATAGGTGTGCATTTTACGCACACTTGGTGACAGATGCTAGTATTTTTGAACATTTGACCTGGCGCCAAAAATACTAATGCAAATTAACCACTGTTGGAGTTAATCATTGACATATGCCAGGCTGCAAAAATCAAATAATATGTAATCCACTTTTTGTGTAGTATATTGAAAAAAAATGTTTGTTTTTTTTTTGTTTTTTGCATCCAAAAAAAAAAAAAAGGTTTGTTTACATTATAAAAAACACGGCTTTTAAAGGGTTAAAAAATGTGACAGTTATTGAGTATTTGGTATTTTTATTTACGACTCAAGTTGATGAAATAGAAAAAAGTGTAAAAGAATTAAAAACAAACTGTATGAACTTTTTTTTGACATTATTCCACAAGTGTGCAAAAAAGGCACACTTGGTGCTTAGTAGGGGCCTTACTGGACAGGATACCGGAGGGTTAAACATGTACAGCAGTAAAATGCACCATTCACATTAAGCAGTCATTTGACTCCGTAAACATAACATATAATTGAAAAAACTACTCCTTACTGCACAGTGACAACTTTTGCTGTCCTCAGAACACCTTTAAGTATTTCCTCTGTGTGGTATTAATACTTTTAAATGAGTAAAAATCTGAATGTCTTCCATTCATGCATGTTTGGAGAATGTGCAGTTGTGTTGGTTGCACTGTTGTTGGAGGGGGGGCAGGAATCACACAGTAAAATGTGCTTCTCTGGAGCAAAGTGCAGGTTTTAGTTTGTACTTTAACCCCACAATGGACTGCTATTTCTACTGATGTTTTTTGTCTTTCAGAAGTTCAGTTCAAGTTCAAGCTCTATCCTGACTTATTAATGGATATGAACACCATGTGGCTTCTGGGTCCATTTTACCTTCAGGAACATTTTGTCTACAGGGGAATAGTTTTGTCTTTCCCTGACTGATTTAACTTATTGAAGGTGAAAACCCTGTGTCCTACCTTAGATGACCCTCTGTTCATTTTGTTTGTCTTCCAGTCAAGCGGTGTTGGTAGATCGGACCATGTACATCTCCGGACAGCTGGGGATGGACCCCGCTAGCGGTCAGCTGGTGGACGGTGGCGTTCAGGCCCAAACCAGACAGGTAACCCAGCACAAATCCACCTTAAACAGGGAGTTCTGCAACATACTGTGTACAGTTGAACAGATTATTATTTCTCGTATCAACATGTTACGAATAAATCAAATATACTTTGAGGACTTTTTGACCAAACATTCAGGTTATAAACTCGTTGCAAAGGAAACACAAAGTTGCATTGACTTATTTTTCAGTTGTGCAGCCTTGGGATGGCTAACCTTGACTCGTCTCAAAATAAATCACTGAATATGCTCATTTTCCTGCAAAGTATAATAAAAACAGAAGAGGAGGTCACAGATGTCTCCCTATACATTTTCTTTTTATGAAACACTGATTGCCAGGGTGAACAATGTCCACAATAAAACCTTTTATTCTTTGTTAATTGCAAAAACCTCACTTTTCCTCCTTTAGGCTCTTGTGAACATGGGTGAAATCCTTAAAGCTGCTGGTTGTGGTTATGAGAACGGTAAGAAAATGTGCATCCTTATCTAAAAGTGAAACATTTTTAATAAGTCATTGAAATGTGGATGCAAGCAGAGGTTTTAATCTTTTTTTTTTTTCTTTACAGTTGTGAAAACCACGGTGCTCTTAGCCGACATGAACGACTTCACTAATGTCAATGATGTTTACAAGCAGTGTAAGTATGATTATCTATATTTGATTATCTATTTATATTCTGTTTTTCTACAGTTCTGTCAAGGTTATACAGGGTGTCCATAAAGTCTCTTTACAGTTTAACAAATTTATTACAAAAGTAAATGAATAGACAAATCTGTGGGTATTATTACAAAATAAAAAGTAGATATTGAAGGTTTTTTTGCCTCCTTTAATCCACCTCTATATGGACACCATTAGTTGCATGAAGCACATCCAGACGATACTGGATTTCTTTCCATGTCATCTGTATCGTAGCCTCATCAGTGGGGTCAATGGTATCAGTGAGCTTTGGCTTCAGGTCCTATATCTTTGTTCCATACACAATATTTTTAACATAACACCATAGAAAGAAATCCAGGGGGGTGATATCTGGTGAACAAGGTGTCCAGGGAAATGTAGTGGAAATGTTTGATTTATGAACCCACCAACATGCAGTTCCTAATGTGGTGGTGCACCGTCTACCTGGAAAATGATATACTCAGTGCCAATGAAAACGCAACACTTGAAGATTCTTTTTTTTTTTTTTTTTTTTTTTTTAATCTGTGAGGATTTTTATTCCATAAGCTCTTTGGAATTAATCATAGGCCATTTCTGTACAGTAAAAAAAAAAAAAAAAAAAATCACATCCAAATTTGTTGACAACAAATAAGGATAAAGACAGAAACTCAAAGACCCCCAAAACCAAAAGTCTCAAAGCGGTCCTGGAGGTGCTGCAGCTCAATGTAGTGATCCTGCTGTGGCGTGGTCACACGTGCTCGTCCAGGTCCAGGTCTGTCTGCAGCTGAGCCAGTTTCTTCATGCCTCTGTTGCATCCTGACTATGGTGGACACATTGCATCCAAAACGGCGCGCCACCTGCCGAGCAGAGATTCCGGCCTCCAGGAGCCCCGTAGCATGGCATCTGTGGTCACGTATCAGTCTAGGCATTGCTGAGTTATTGCAAATGATTTTGGTGCTTTTCAGTTTGCCTTTATATACAGAACATGAGCACTCCTTAACTGACCACAGTTCCTTAAGTTGAGCAGTTCATTGCTGAGCAATGAGAAAAACAAGTCTTATGAATGCAGACAAGTTCATTCAAGCGTGACAATAGCTCAACCCGTCACAGGTTGTTCAGAAATTGACTGGGATTATCTGATACAGGTGAAACTTAAACATACTGATGCAGCTCAGGAACAATAAAACACATTCAAGTGTTGTGTTTTCATTGGCACTGAGTATAGTTGGTTGAAGGTCATCCAGTTGTGGTGACACATATTCAGTCAAAAGGTCAAAGGTAAACATTTGCAATAATCGATCTCTCGTTGAAGAAAAATTAACCAATGATTTGATTGCACATGATGCCATAATGTAATAAAAACTTTGATTACCACTGACTACGTAGAACAAATATGATTAACATGTTTCGTCAACCACTTTTTTTTTTTACACTTAGTTTTTATTATTTATCATTGTCATACAGAAAATAAACAACAATCGGCAACAGATACTAGTCACAATCTAATAGTAATGATAATTTAGGTTACAGTTATGAAATAGCAATCAAGTTACTTAATAAATTTTTTAGAGCAGCAGTTTATATAGAATTTCACAGGACTATGAGACAAACCACTCATTGTTTTTAAAGAAACTAATCCATTTGCCCCATCTTATCATGTAAAGTTCATCTTGCAGCCTCAGCATAAATGTTAATCTCTGCATTTTATGAATTTCATCAACAGTTTTCAACCAGTCCTCCAGCACTAGTGGATCAAATTGAAGCTATTTACGATTTTTTTCTTTTTCTTTTTTTTTTTACTGCAGCACCAAAGATTTTTAGAAGGTATTTATCATTTATTGTTAAATCATCAGGAAGATCTTCTAACAATAGTGACAAAGTGGGTTGCTGTAATTTAAAACCCCGAATCTGTTCTATTTTTATTCCAACATATTTCCAAAAAGTTGTAATTTTCATACAGGACCAAAAAATGTGGGTGTGGTTTGCCTCTCTGTCCCAGGAAACCCTTCCAGCATGTAGAAACTTTTTTTTTTTTTTTAAATTGTAAAGGGACTTTGTGGATACCCTGTAGGCTCTTCTACGCTGCAGTACAGATTGAGCCACTAGGTGTCAGCACAACCCAGAAAACCTGCTTCAATCAGACACATATTGTGCTTAATAATTAGGCTCCCTTTCACTCAGTTGTGTTCTTTAGACTCAGTTTTATTCATATTATAACTAGACCAAGGGGTAAATGTTGAGCAAATGCACCCGAAGCGTTCAGGGTCTTTGCAATTTTGTCAACATGTGGAAACAAAAGCCTGCAGGAGTGTGCTGAGTCATTAAGGAAAGTGAAACCTGAGCTGCTGCTTCTGGTGGATTAAGCCTCAAGTAAATGTCAAACAACATGCCACATCCACCGCTCACTTTACTCTGATTACAAAGCCCTGCTCATGGGAATCCACAGACACTCACAATGAGAAAACATCCATATTCACCTCAGTGGTATTTAACCCTTCCATGCATACTGGTCACTACAGTGGACAGCTATTCTAGAGCTGTTTTCTTGTATATTCATGCATTTTGTTGTTCTTTTTGTTTTTTATTTATTTATTTATTTATTTATTTTTACACATATCTTTATTAAAGTTTTAAGACACTACATATTTTTTCTGACATGAATTGGTAACATTATGTAGATCTCTCCTGAGCATAAACCCCCAGAATCACAAGCCCTCCCCATAGTTTTCACACAATTTATCAGTAAATTCATGTTTCTGTGTGTCAAAAATTAAACGTGTGGTGTCCAGCTGAGTGGACATTTTTGCAACTTCATGAAAAATAGTTTCATAAGAATTTTTTTTTTTTTCATTATTTTTTTTTTTTCATTTATTTTTTTTAATTTTTAAATTATTTTTATTTTATTTATTTTTCAGAAGAAAATTTTCAATCGCATTGTCTTTTTTCATGCCTAAAGAGGAATAAAAACACTCAGGAAAAAAATTTGATTAAGGTTCTCATAATTTGTGCATGAAAAGATTAAAGTAATTCAGGATGTTTGAGGTATTTGGAAAACTCTAATTTCAGTGAAAGATATTAATGTTATGATCTATGATTTATTCACCTGAAGAAGTAAAATAGGTGAAGTTCTCATACCTTTATGTGATGATCGTAGTTGGTTTCGTGTTCACGCTGCTGCTCCACAGAGACTAAATCAAGCAGAACAAGTGAAAACACCTGAGTGAATCTGTCAAGGTGTGGAAGACCTTCACATGATCATTCCTGTCACTTTATTGCACTACATTCACCAAAGAGCAACTATTATTTATGTCTGATAATGTTGCTTTCTGAATCTGTGTTCTTTTCTGTGTTGCAGCTGTTTTTATGTACAGTAGACTTTCTTTTAAACACATTCACAGATTATTTGCAGAATAGAGTTAATAATGCTGAGACTTTTCGAAAGAGTAGTACTTCAGTAAATCGGTTAAGTGTACCTGTTCTGAAATATTGCCCCTAATCTCTATTATTTTCTGTTTAAAACACGATTCTTTTTATAGTATGTATTAAATGTGATGATAAACTGAACAGAGTAGGTAAAGCACAGGTGAGATTACTGTCCCTGATAACACTGGGTTACAAAAAATGTTTTTTTGCAAGTTGTCTAGGTTTTTTCAACTGAATTAGGACCATTTTGCACCGCTAAATCCAAACATGACATCTGTTTTTCTCAATCAGGTCAGGTTTTTTTGCTAATTTGATTTTGAAAAATTTGATCTTCTCACAAAATTGATTACATTTGTGTGACTTTATCAGTTGATTTTTTATATAGTTCTCACCCAAAATAGGTTTTAAGAGAAAAAAAATCATTTTCTAACAGGATTCCTGTTAGGTACAATGATGTATTCACCGCAGATGTAGCAGAATACGTCAGGCTTATTTTTGCAAGATCTTCTAGTCCAAGCCATTTCATTCACCTGTAATATTAAAAAAACCATTAATCATAAATTGGCAAAAGTAAAATCTTCAGACCTCATTTATTGCAAGAAATATGAAAGAATTTTGTATCATATGATATGAAAACGCCCATAAATGTAAGCAAAAATGTTAAGAAGCCAATATGTAGCATAGTTCAGAAAGTTGACCTGATTGAGCAAAATTAATGTGATTTTTGGATTCAGCACACCAAAATTATCCTAAATCAGCTCAAAAAACTTCAACAATAAATTTGTTGTTGACCAGTGTTATTTATGTCTGATAATGTGGCTTTCTGAATCTGTGTTCTTTTCTGTGTTGCAGCTGTTTTTATGTACAGTAGACTTTCTTTTAAACACATTCACAGATTATTACCTCCGCCAAGGAGGTCATGTTTTTGCCAGGGTTTGTTTGTTTGTTTGTTTGTTTGTTTGTCTGTCTGTCTGTCTGTTTGTCTGTCCATTAGTGTGCAACATAACTCAAAAAGTTATGGACAGATTTGGATGAAATTTTCAGGGTTTGTTGGAAATGGGATAAGGAAGAAATGATTAAATTTTGGTGGTGATCGGGGGTGGGGGGGCCCATGGGGGGGGGGGCCACTGATCAGCCTTGGCGGAGGTCTGCGCTCTCCGAGTGCTTCTAGTTTGCAGAATAAAGTAAATAATGCTGAGACTTTTCAAAAGAGTAGTACTTCAATATATCTGTTAAGTTTACCTGTTCTGAAATATTGCCCCTAATCTCTATTATTTTCTATTTAAAACACGATTCTTTTTTATAGTATGTATTAAATGTGATGATAAACTGAACAGAGCAGGTAAAGCACAGGTGACATTACTGTCCCTGATAATGTTTCCTGTGCAAATCTGAATGCAAACGATCCTTTATTAGGGCCGTTAGTGGCACCTGTGATTAGTGAATGCATTTACTTGCTCACTTCTGGTTTTTCCCCAATTCCATAACAGATAATCTTCTGAATAAGCCGTTGACATGACCAGTGAAAGTGAATATTCATGTAAAATTCTTGTATATACCCATATAAATGTGTTTTTTCATAGTTTTCCATCAGTGACAGATGTTCCTCCCTGTTTTTTTGCTTCAAATATCTTCTGGTAAAAAAAAGTTCAAGGTTAATTTTGTTGTCATTCAAACGTGGTGGCGCATGAAGGAAAAAAATTAGTGACTTAGGTCCATCAGCTTAACATCAAAAAGCACATAATATATTTAGTAATAATTTTAGTAGTCAGTGCAGAAATAATTTAAACCTAAATCTAAAAATCTAAAAATGATGAAATGTAAAAATAGGTAAGATTAAATATTTTATTCTTATGGTGTTAAAAAATGGATGAAATAGATTTAAGAAGCAAAAGAACACCTAAAAACAAGAAATTTTTCTTCTTTTCATTTATTTCATTTTACTTATTTATTTATTTTCTATGTAGGTTTTAATATTTTTTTTTATGTAAGTTTGCTTACCTCTTGTATACTTTGTTTAAAAAAACAAAACACCTCAGTATGGCTCTCTCTAATGACATTTATCTGTTTCTCAAATTTTTATTTCCTGAAATGTTAATTAAAATTTTTTCTTAACGTGTCTTGTCCAGCATCATAACAGCAGAAATATTAATTTAATGCGCCATATTTCTCAATTGGGAAAAAAAAAATGTTCAGAGCAGTTTGTTAAAAACAGCAGCATCACATTGAGTCTGTGACATTCATGAGTGTCAGTAATGTCATCTAATAAATATTTACTCATATCCATAAAACCATTGATCTCCTCTGTCAAAAGGTTTAATATTAGGTGAGTTTCATGGACCTTTTTCCAGATCTCTACCGTGAATGACCAGTGTCTTTACTCCAGATGAGCATGTGGTTGATTTCTATACCCTGCAGGAAAATGTGCTAATTAGATTCATTAGATTAGATTCAGAATGTGATCCATACATGTGCAAATGTCCAAAGGAGGGAAAAGAAGAAGGCGAAAAGAACAAGAGAACAAGAAGGAGGAGAATAAGACTTTTCAGTACAAAGTTCTTTACAAAGAAATGGATAAAATACAAAAACATAAAGGATGTGAATAAAATATCATAAAAATCAAATAAAAGGTAAAAACAAGCAGATTAGATAAAACCTAGATATGTTTTCCAGTAAAAGTACATTTTCACAGGGAACTTTAACCCTTTCATGCATGAATTATGAGAACCTCAATCAAGATTTTTTTTTTTTTTTTTTCCTGAGTGTTTTTATTCCTCTTTAGGCATTTTTTTTTATGAAGCTATTTTCCATAGAGTTGCAAAAATGTCCACTAAACTGGACACCAAAGAAAGCAAAGAAAACAAGTATTTACTGATATACTGTGTGAAAACTATGAAATAAGAACATTTTATTGCTGTTAATCTGAAGTTTTCTCACATTTTAACAAACTCTAATACAAGTCATTACTCACTTCATAGAGATAATATGCAAAAAAACAAAAAAACAAAAACAAAAATCTTTCTGTTGTTAATTACAGTCTAATAACGGTAACGAGCAATTGATTTACACTCAAACATGTTAGATCAGGTTTATCAAGAACAGCAAAGTTCCAGTAATGTTATCAGTTGTAGTGTATGGGATGATGCATGTGTTGGCAGATATGAAACTAAAACAAAATCCATGAATATACAGGGTGGGGAAGCAAAATTTACAATGAACATTTAGTTGTTTTTTCTCAGCAGGCACTACGTCAATTGTTTTGAAACCAAACATATACTGATGTCATAATCATACCTAACACTATTATCCATACCTTTTCAGAAACTTTTGTCCATATGAGTAATCAGGAAAGCAAACATCAAAGAGTGTGTGATTTGCTGAATGCACTCGTCACACCAAAGGAGATTTCAAAAATAGTTGGAGTGTCCATAAAGACTGTTTATAATGGAAAGAAGAGAATGACTATGAGCAAAACTATTACGAGAAAGTCTGGAAGATACTATTAAAGAAGAATGGGAGAAGTTGTCACCCGAATATTTGAGGAACACTTGCGCAAGTTTCAGGAAGTGTGTGAAGGCAGTTATTGAGAAAGAAGGAGGACACATAGAATAAAAACATTTTCTATTATGTCAGTTTTCTTGTGGCAAATAAATTCTCATGACTTTCAATAAACTAATTGGTCATACACTGTCTTTCAATCCCTGCCTCAAAATATTGTAAATTTTGCTTCCCCACCCTATACAAGAGATCAGCTGTAGAATGATTGTCCACTGTAGTGACCACTGTGCATGAAAGGGTTAAAATAGACGCATCAGTATATCCTATATGTTTGAAATGTCAGAAAAGTGGAAAATACTGTTGAGATGACACCAATAATAGTGGAATATTATTTAGGATGAAAGTTCTTGTCCTGCATTAATAAGGGGTAAATGAAATTAAACAATTAGAATTATTATAATCATGTTTTTTCATATATCTTCTTTCTTTTTTCAGTTTTCAGCAGCAGCTTCCCAGCTCGAGCTGCCTACCAGGTCGCTGCTCTGCCCAGAGTGAGTGTTTTTCTTCTTTTTTTTTACATTGATCGTTTAGTGGAAAGCTGTCGTCTCTGCTCCTCGTCTACTCTCTGCTCTTGTTTTTTTTTTCTGTTTTTCAGGGTGGACTGGTTGAGATCGAAGCGGTTGCCGTCCTGGGGCCTCTGACAGACGCATCCTAACAACGGCATCGATCAGGAGGCGATTAAAATGTGAAAACTAATCATCGTTAAACTCTAAATGTGCCTTTTTGTGGACCAGTGTTCAACAAGATATAATACAATTAAATTCCCTGGAGGATTAATTCATTTTGCTATAGACTTGTGATGTTTGTACAGTTTTATCTAATGTAGCGCTGATGTGAACATGAGTCTGCCTGCAGGTTAACACCAGGCTCAGGGCACTTTCTCATCTTCATTAACATTGATGACAGACGTTTGGAGATGACGCTGCATTTTATTTCCATCTCATATTTCACTAGCGATAGCTGCAAAGTACCTAAACTTGTTTGCTGTATTAAATTACACCACTACTCTTATGTTGTTGTGCATCTGATGATACATGATCAAATATAAGTCATTAAAATATTGCAATTTACTTAAAGGGTGTTTTGTTGATTTTATCTGAACTGTTCACTTTTATTCTAAGCTCAGTTCATGATACATAACAACTGTTTTTATTCTTTATTTGTCATAAAATAAAATAAAATACTGTGCAAAAGTCTTACAAGGTCATAGTCAAAGAATCCAGTCACATTCTCTGTCTGTCTGTTCTTTGTTTTACCACTAAACGACCCTGAATCCATCTTTTGTAAGCAATTGATGAGAATCAGAATCAGCTTTATTTGCCAACTATGTAAACACATACATGGAATTGTTTACCAGTACATGTCTCTCTAGTAAATGAAAAATTCAAGATATAATTTTTTAAAAAAATGTAACAAAGTAAAACAAAAAAAAAAAAGAAATTTTATATACATATGAACTATAAACATAAGGGTGTAGTATAAACATCTGTACAGTTTAATGGCATTTCTTGTGCAATTAACTAGATTTTGAAGGAGCAAAAAGAACGCTGGAGTGTAATTACCTTTCTTTTGTGGCGGCTCTGGAAGAACTCTACAATTACAGTGATCATCAAAGCATGAAATGAAATTATTATGGACAAGAACACTCAAAAAGGCCTGAAGAACCATCAAAATAAAGATACAGAGGGACAAAAACTGTCAGATTTTCAACTAATAGTCTTTTTTCATTATGTTAATCTGGTTTTTGTTTCGATAATTGCTTGATTCGTTGCTTCTTGTAAAAAAAACAAAAAAAACACAAAAAAACCCCAAAACAAAACAAAACAAAACAGGCCGTTCTCCAAAACAAATAATTTAGTCATCATTTGTTTTGACAGTTGGTCGACTAAACGTTGCGGCTCTGATTTTTATTGCCTTAAATGAAAAACCAGTAGCACAGTTTTTGTAATCTGAAAAAGTGCATTCAGTTTACTTGTGACAAAAAAGAATGTTTATTAATGACTTTGAGGTGTCTAAAAATGATTTTCTCATGCAAAATGGTCCATTTTTGGTTATTTAATTATATTTGTTGATATTTCCGTGTCTCTGAGCCTCATTTTAAAGCCAGGCCAGTAATTCTATATAAACAGTCCTGTGCAAAAGTTTTATTCTACCTTTATCTTTGTTGTTTTTTCAGGGTTGAAATGATACATACATGCTTATTTGTCATTCTTTTTCTTCAACTATGACAAAAAAATACAGAAAATATGTGCACAGCCTTAAAAGACACATAAAAACTGAACTAAATGGGTTGTAAAGGTTAAAGTCAGTGTTTAGTGTGACCTTCTGACTCCATGACAAGAAGCAGCACAGACAAGTAAAAACATCTGACGTGTTGAATGAAACCTGGTTTAAAACATCAGGAAATGAATGCAATGAATTAAAAAATTAAAGACATCACATAGATACTAAATACTACGATGTTGGTTTGTAGAAACCATTTATTTATTTATTTATTTATTTATTTATTTATTTATTTATTTATTTTTAAATCCCTGATACTTTCGTTTTTTCTGCTGTACATACTTCACATATACACTACAAACAAAAAGTTAAGGGTATTTAATTTTTTTTGTAATTTTTGTGTCATTTTTGCCATTTGAAAAAATAAAACTATGTCTGGTCATTAAAAAAATGTGTTTCAATTCAATTCAGACACAAAAAAGTAAAAAGTGCTGTGCAAGAACCCCAACTGAAAAAAAAAAAAAAAAATAGCCCAAAAATTAAAAATATCCTTAAATTTTTTTTTATAGTGTATCAGATTGGATCTAATACAGAGACGAATAGAATAGAATAGAATAGAATAGAATGTCTTTATTGTCATTGTACAGGTACAATGAAATTAAAAAGTGCAATTGTCCTAGGTGCCATAAAAAAAGCATAAATAATGTATATAAAAGAGTATAAAAACTAAAATATAAAAAAAAAATCCTGATGGCATAGATATCTAAAAAGCAGCATAAAAAAAAGAGTGTTACTAGAAGTATAAAACAGACATAAAACATTATATACTCTGGACAACATTCAGCATTCCACACAATTAATTAATGTCCAGCAGTATTCAGTGCAATTATGGCCCTGGGATAAAAACTGTTTTTCAGACGGTTTGTGCTGGCCTTTAGCGTCCGGAAGTGTCTGCCAGAGGGTAAAAGTTCAAAAAGTGGAATGCATATGTGCTAATTAGAACTTTAATAAACTAGGACTTTTGCATGATGACGTATGTTGTTGTTTTTTTTCCAGATAACCGCTCTGATTTCATTGATTTTAAACAGAAACTCTCACTGCACACATGCTCCTCAATGTTTTTTCACTCCACAAAGTTTTTACAACAGCAACAGGTTAGTACACGCCACTGAACGCTGTGCACCTGCAGGCGTTTCCATGTCAACATCACAGGCTGATTTCACCGCTCAATGAACTGGGGTTTAATCAGAAATATACAGCAGAGTCCAAGTCGTCGCCCTAAGTGTACGCATTCTGTCAGTTTAATGTATACGTTGTGGTATTAATGCTCTGCAGGTGTCGTACATACGCATATTCAGCCTCAGAAGTGAAGCACCGACCTTCTCATGCAAAGTTTAACCTTGTAGTAAATTTCATGTGGCTGAACCTGGCACGTTTTGTTCTCGTAACAACTTCACTGATTTACATAATGAGTGAGGAGGATGGGTCTGTGTTGAACTCAGGTTTTTACAGTGGAAATGTGTTGTCATGTAGGTCCACATTTAACACTATACAGTCGCGGAAAGAATAACACTGGTCAACAACAAATTTATTGTTGAAGTTTTTTGAGCTGATTTAGGATAATTTTGGTGTGCTGAATCCAAAAATCACATTAATTTTGCTCAATCAGGTCAACTTTCTGAACTATGCTACATATTGGCTTTTTAACATTTTTGCTTACATTTATGGGCATTTTCACATCATATGATACAAAATTCTTTCATATTTCTTGCAATAAACAAGTTCTGAAGATTTTACTTTTGCCAATTTATGATTAATGTTTTTTTTAATATTACAGGTGAATGAAATGGCTTCGACTACTGTAGAAGATCTTGCAAAAATAAGCCTGACGTATTCTGGTACATCTGCGGTGAATACACCATTGTACCTAACAGGAATCAAGTCACAAGTTTCATAAAGTGTGCTTACCAATCTTATTTTGGTATTAAACTTGGTGACCAAGATAAAGTTTGGGCACCACACATGGTTGCTTTAATGTTCAGTTTACATGTACTTACCTTTATCAACATCTATTATTCAGTTTACGGGAATTAAAGTTTGTAACACTAAATAAATACAGGGGTTGGACAAAATAATGGAAACACCTTCACCTCAAGATGATAATGCCCCAATCCATACAGCTAGAATTGTTAAAGAATGGCATGAGGAACATTCTAATGAAGTTGAGCATCTCGTATGGCCGGCACAGTCCCCAGACCTCAACATTATTGAGCATTTATGGTCAGTTTTAGAGATTCAAGTAAGACGTTGATTTCCACCGCCATTGTCTCTAAAAGAGTTGGAGGGTATTCTAACTGAAGAATGGCTTAAAATTCCTTTGGAAACAATTCACAAGTTGTATGAATCAATACCTCGGAGAATTGAGGCTGTAATTGCCGCAAAAGGCGGACCTACACCATATTAAATTATATTTTGTTGATTTTTTAAGGTGTTTCCATTATTTTGTCCAACCCCTGTACATCCTGTTAGAAAATGATTCTTTTCCTCTTAAAACCTATTTTGGGTGAGAACTATATAAAAAAATCAACTGATAAAGTCACAAAAATGTAATCAATTTTGTGAGAAGATCCAATTTTTCAAAATCAAATTAGCAAAAAAAACCCTGACCTGATTGAGAAAAACAGATGTCATTTTTGGATTTAGCGGTGCAAAATGGTCCTAATTCAGTTGAAAAAACCTAGACAACTTGCAAAACAAATTTTTTGTAACCCAGTGTTATTAAACCATCAAAAGTCATCAAAAACAATGGTTATGCAATCACGTACTAACTCCTGTGTGTATCATGTGACTAAAACAAACAAAAAAGAAAACATGGAATGCCTAAAAAGCACTGTTTTTGTCAGTACAGTGCCATAGATATTGTTGTAAGAACTGAAGTGATTTTGGTTATTATCAAGAAAACATGGAAAATGGATAGATATCAGCCCTGAAATTAAACTACTATGAGCTATTTTTGTTGTTATCATTATATTTGTCCAAACAAATGTACCTTTAGTTGTACCAGGCATTAAAATGAACAAGAAATTTTAAAAATAGAGAAAATTAGATATTCAAAACGAGGAAACGAAGAAATTCTACAATACATGGCAACTATTTATGGATTTTTTTTTTTTTGAGACAATGTAATTCCCTTACCCCTCCCTTTTTTTTCCCCTTTATTACTTATTTATTTATTTATTTTCTTATGTTTATGTCACCAGTTTAATTATTTTATTCTGACTATGTCTTAGTATTCTTTTCATTGTATTGTTTGCCAGGTTTCATTGTTATTTGTTCCTAAAAAAAAAAAAATATGCAAATCTGAAAGTAATGCGCTTATAAACCTGGTTAATGTTGACATCAGTGTGCCATGGTATTGGCATGTACCTTTCATTTTCTTGTATACACATCAATAAAAATATGAAACAAAAAAAAAGAACAAGAAATTGAAGAAAACAAGATTTGGTCTAATAACTTCTTCTGCGATTGTATATATAACTAGAGTGCTGACCTGTGGGGATCCACAGGTTCTAGATGTGGATGTTTTTATGCTGTTGTGTATTCATGCATGCTGTACCACATTTATCCAGCAGTCCCCGCCAAAGCCTTCTGGCCATAACAACATGATTGTAAGGCTATTGTATTCCATAATTACTAATATTTTCCAAAATACTGATCCAGTAAACTTGCTGTTTTCGCTACTGTCTTCCTTGACCAAAAATACATAAGTATACCAAAATGCAGCAGTCAGCTCTTTTTAGATTTTGTGTGAATCCCCAGACACACACACACACACACACACACAGAGGCCACTGGGCTTTTATAATATACAGTCGTGGAGAAATTATTAGACCACCCTTGTTTTATTCTATTTCTTGTTCATTTTAATGCCTGGTACAACTAAAGGTACATTTGTTTGGACAAATATAATGATAACAACAAACATAGCTCATAGTAGTTTGATTTCAGAGCTGATATCTATCCACTTTCCATGTTTTCTTGATAATAACCAAAATCACTTCAGTTTTTACATCAATATCTATGGCATTGTACTGACAAAAAAGGATTTTAGGCATTCCATGTTTTCTTTTCTGTCTGTTTTAGTCACATGATACACACAGGAGTTAATACTTGATTGCATAGCCATTGCTTTTGATGACTTTTGATGGTCTAATAATTTTTTCTGTGATTGTACGTTAAACAAGACTTAAGTTTGAAGTGAACCTTGATCCACTAATCTGACAGACCCTGTGCCTTGAGAGATGCAGTGTGGAAGACTAATGCCTCATAAGTGACATGACTGCAGGCTAAATAGTGACAGAAACTGAAGACTGAATTCTCCTATATTTTATTCTGACTTGGTTGTCGGGTGGGGTGGCTCTTTTTTTCTCCCTATATCAATGCCTTTGTCATATAGATGCTCCACAAGGGGAACACTGAAAACAGCTGAAACAAAATGAAAGCCTTAAGTTTTACTTTTTGATGGTCTAATAATTTTTTCCGTAACTGTAGATATGGAATATTAAGCTTTGGAAATAATTACACCACATGCGAGTTTTGTCACAATTTGACATCTGTAGTTTTTCTCAAAAGTCCATCCATCCATCCATCCATCCATCCGTGGAGCCTCTTCAGTGGCAGACTCCTACACCCACAGTGTAGGAAAGATTGCTATTGGAGATCATTCATCCCCACCACTGTCAGTTTATACAACACAACAGTGTGACCCTGTCCTGTTTGTGTCCCATCTTTGCTGTTTCCCTTCTGTTGTAAATATGTATATAGTTTATTTATTTTTTAATTTACTATTTTTTATTTTATATTGTTTGCTTTTGCACCATCTCGTTTTTTTTTTCACCATCCTTATGCATGTACAGGGTGGGGAAGCAAAATTTACAATGAACATTTAGTTGTTTTTTCTCAGCAGGCACTATGTCAATTGTTTTGAAACCAAACATATGTTGATGTCATAATCATACCTAACACTATTATCCATACCTTTTCAGAAACTTTTGCCCATATGAGTAATCAGGAAAGCAAACGTCAAAGAGTGTGTGATTTGCTGAATGCACTCGTCACACCAAAGGAGATTTCAAAAATAGTTGGAGTGTCCATAAAGACTGTTTATAATGGAAAGAAGAGAATGACTATGAGCAAAACTACTACGAGAAAGTCTGGAAGATACTATTAAAGAAGAATGGGAGAAGTTATCACCCGAATATTTGAGGAACACTTGCACAAGTTTCAGGAAGTGTGTGAAGGCAGTTATTGAGAAAGAAGGAGGACACATAGAATAAAAACATTTTCTATTATGTCAATTTTCTTGTGGCAAATAAATTCTCATGACTTTCAATAAACTAATTGGTCATACACTGTCTTTCAATCCCTGCCTCAAAATATTGTAAATTTTGCTTCCCCACCCTGTATACTTTTTTTTTTGCACTTTATTCTGTTGCTGCCTTGACTGTTGAATTTCCCTGTTGTGGGATCAATAAAGTCTAATCTAATCTAAACTAATCTAATCTAATTTAATCTATCTATCTATCCATCCATCCATCCACCCATCCCTCCCCCTCCCACCTCCTCCAGTTCCTCTGGTAGGGGGGGGTGCACAGACATTCCCAGGCCAATCAAGACACATAATCCCTCCAATGTGTCCTGGGTCTTCTCCATTCATCACAGACGACATGGAGAATTTTGGTCAAAATGTTTGGGACCTCTGAGCTCCTCGACTAAAACTGATACAAGACTAGGCACGACTCAGACTTGAGGCTCATAAAGATGTAAAGGTTACATTTTTAAGACATGAGGCTGATTTCTGTGTCGCACATGAATAAGCTACTGTCAATAAATTAGAAGGAGCAGCATTTTTATTGTCCCGGTTAACCTGTTCTTTAACACCAACAGCACCCGGGGACCAACTGCAGATCTAAAAGAGAGTTAACCTAGCATACATGTTTGTGATATTTGGAGAAATGGGCGAGAACATGCAAACTCTGCACTGAAAAACGCAGAATCAAAGTCTGAAGCTTCTTGCTGTGAAGTAATGACGCCACCACTCTAAGACCTAAGAAAAGTGAAAGAGGAGCATCTTTGAATTCCACATCACATAACTAACAACACTAATTTTATGTGCATTAGCTATGTATGTAAAGATTAAGGCAGTACAAACTCATTTATATCTCAACCAAGAGCGGAGAAGACTGACGTTTTGGTTTTTCATTTGAGGGAATTTATCAGCTGAGGGAAACACTGTCTGATTTAAGGGTGAAAATTAATTTCAACACCAAACCACAGCGGTTAAGGAATCATTTCCAAAGCTCTAAATGTCAATCGTGAAGACGAACCAAACATTTTAAAGTGAATCGAGTTTGTCGTTTTCAGTGGATGCATCGTGTTTGTCCTGTAAAACACGTTTCATCACTTACAGGATCTAATGAACAGACATGTCAAAACACAAAAGCCCAAAGAGCATATATGAGTGAGAAACTTTATTCTAAACTAGGTTAGCCAATCATAGACAAAGACAGACATAGAGTGAATATATTACAGAGAAAAAAAAAAAAAATCATCAGATGAAACAAAGATATCAGACATAAAACAAGCATTTGTTCCCACCACGTCCATCAAACATGTTCTACAACCTTTACACTCTTTTCATTCCATAAAACCTAAAACTAATGATAAGTTAAATATCCTGTCAACTGGGCGATCTGTAACCTTATGCATCCATTTATCTGATAGTTTACTTTTTTTTTTTTAAACACACAAAAACAAAAAGTTTATGATTTTCAAAAACAAAAAAAAAGTGGGTTTGACGTTTTAACAGTAGTGTTCATCAGTTGTAAACTGTACACTCTGTTATTCAACACTTAGTACTGTAATTCCTATTAGAAAGATGAAATTAAAATCGTAAATATCAGACAAAAACATGAACATTTCCATCCGTGTCTCTTCGAACACTGAAAACTGCATTAAAAAGTAAATAAAAGTGTTTCATGAAGTTTTTGGTGGGAGTGAACCCACCGTTTTTGGTCACATCTCCAGTTTGTGTCTCCGTTGCAGGTTCTTTGCATCATTTCATTCACAGTTGTGTTTGGCTTTTATTCCTCATAGAAGCAGCTAATTTAAATAATTAAAGATTTACTGTAAGCATCCTTTCATACACTTCACCCCAGACACTGACGAATAAACAACCTCTAAAAAGAAGAAGTTCACAGATTTCAAGGAATACTGCATCCTCCGCTAGAACAGTCCTAAGGGTTTTCATAGCACTTCCAGAACATGAGCAGAACGTGGCTCTACAGGCACTTTAGGTCTTACTTGGAAAAACTTTCTGAATGTTTCCTCATAATGTTATCTGCTGTTGTGTGGTTTGTGAGATTTGATAAGGCAATTCTGAGGAAAATAGTGTTTTCCTTCCGATAGGTTTTTTTTTGTTTGTAGCTTCGGAAATGTCATCGATTTGGCGAATCTCCGTTGCCTGGAAGAGAATAAAGAACAGATTGAGACACTTGTGAGAAATCTCCAGACACTTTTGTCACAGTTAATTTCCTCCAACCCAATTACTCTACCAGATTAGAGGGTATTTTTATAAGAAACACAGTATGTACAGTATCGGATGTGTACTTCTTGTCAGTTGGATCCTTCAGGGCAGTGTCGCATTAAAGTGTGGTTTGTGGTTTTAACTCACCAGCTCAGTCCTCCTTTTTGGCTTTTTCACACTCCGTCTCCTGAGCGGCTTCTGTTGAAGACGCCACTGCAGACACACAGACACACAAAAGTCAATACACAAGGTTTTCATTCAATTCCAGCCACATGTTGAGCTTCAACACTGAGGGCATGTTTGACTTATGACTTCACTGAACCCAAGACATAACGGTCACACTACCTCACAGGGAAGAAATGAAGAGCTACGACTCATGACGTGATTTATGGATGCTCCTTGAACCTACCCTTTGACAAACACACACATGAGAACTGGTTTGGTCTGAATGCAGGTTTGACTCTAAAGAGGGAAAAAAAAATCCCGTAAAAGTTATGCAATGCGTCTCCCACAGTATACTGGTATTCTACACGTGGAGCCTGGAGGGGCGTCTCTGCCCTAAAAGTACAACATGTTCTCTGAGCGTCAGGAGTGGGGTGCAGGGTGAACGGAGCTCTACTTTACACCAGATGACTGACCACTGAAGGAACAGCTGAGGAGTTAAGAAGCGCTATTTGTGTGAACGTGGTATACGATATTTTGTTCATGCTTTCTTACATTCATCATTTCATAGGTCTTGTGTATTTCATTGTTGTGTTTTGTTTTTTTTGTAGTTTTGTTTGTTTTGTTTGTTTTTTCTCTCTCTTCTGCCCAGTTTACTCAGTTCTGGTTGTAGTTATTGTTACCATTATAATTGTCTCCATGGTTGTTACTGTTTGTATTGTTGATACTTCCTTGTGAGGGTCTTTGCCACCTTCTTCTCTCTTGTCCCCCCCCCCCCATGTCAGGTCCAGCATTGAAATGTGGTTCAACAGAACTCATAATAAACACAGTAGAATATCAAAGGGCGCTTCATATACTTTATGAAGTTACCCTTGGCAAAGCAAATTTGTTCAGCACTGGGAGGAACCAGACAACCATTCTGCTGTTAGGATGCTGGACAAGACGAGTGGGAAAAAAAAAAAGAAAAAAAAAAAAAAACTAGTGTGAGATACTCCCTGGTAAAATGTCCAAATAAAAGAGGGTACACAAGCGAAGGTGTCAGAAAAATGGGCGATGATGACTGGGAGTACAGTTGGTGTCGGCTGCTGCCTTAATGGTACAGCCTGTCAGCCAGCTGAGCCCATAAAAGAAAAAGAGAAAAGAAAAGAAAGAAGAAAAAAAAAAAAAAAAAAAATAAGAAGAAGAGCTAGAGAGCTGGGGTTGTCCTTTTAAAAGGCAGTTCTTCTGTTTTCTCTACCAGGAAAGTCATATACAACAGTGGTTGACAGTGTTTTTGGAGACTGCAACCAAATAAGCAAACAGTTCAATCCTGCTCATATGGACCAAAAACTAAATGTTCTTTCAATACTGTTTACAGGGTTCCTTTAGGTTTAGACAAGTTGCATGTAATACTTTTTAAGACTACTCAGAATAGAATTTAATGCCTATTTCATGGCCATACTGTCAGAAAACTCATGACTCCTAGAATTTAGAGAAATGTACTTTTTTAGTCCAACTGTTCTGAATTATTTCTCATCTGGGGCTGCAAAGTTAGCGATAACTGGTTCCTAATTTCAGTATAAATTGTCGGGTTGGAATGGGAAGAACAGAGTCAACTGATGTTACTTTCTAAGACCTTTTTAAGACTACTTAGAATAGAATTTAATGCCTATTTCATGGCCATACTGACAAAAACTTGTGACTCCAAGAATTTAGAGAAATGTATTTTTTTATTCCAACAGTTCCAAGTCATTTCTCATTGGGGGGCTGCAAAGTTAGCGATAACTGGTTCCTAATTTCAGTATAAATTATTGGGTTGGAATGGGAAGAACAGAGTCGACTGACATTACCTTCTAACACACTTAGAATAGAATTTAATGCCTATTTCACAGCCATACTGATAAAAACTCGTGACTCCTAGAATTTAGAGAAATGTACTTATTTACTCCAACTGTTCTGAGTTATTTCTCACCGGAGGCTGCAAAGTTAGCAATAACTGGTTCCTAATTTCAATATAAATTGTCGGGTTGGAATGGGAAGAACAGAGTCGACTGAGACTACTTTCTAAGACCTTTTTAAGACTACTTAGAATAGAATTTAATGCCTATTTCACGGCCATACTGACAAAAACTTATGACTCCTAGAATTTAGAAAAATGTACTTCTTTATTCCAACAGCTCCGAGCCATTTCTCATTGGGGGGCTGCAAAGTTAGCGATGACTGGTTCCTAATTCCAATAGAAATTGTCGGGTTGGAATGGGAAGAACAGAGTCGACTGATGTTACTTTCTAAGACCTTTTTAAGACTACTTAGAATAGAATTTAATGCCTATTTCATGGACATACTGACAAAAACTCGTGACTCCTAGAATTTGGAGAAGTGTACTTATTTACTCCAACTGTCCCCAGTTATTTCTCACCAGGGGCTGCAAAGTTAGTGATAACTGGCTCGTAATTTCAATATAAATCGTCATGTAGGAACAGGAAGAACAGAGTCGACTGATGTTGCTTTCTTTGCAGTTCGGACATTTAAACACAATACAGCGAACAAGTTAATGGCAACATAACTCGAGATCTACAATACCAAATTTTATATCTTTTAAAGACTTTCTTAAGGTATTTAATGCAGATTTGTAAATTCAAGACTAAGACTTTCCCTGCAGGAACCATGTATTTATTATAAGAGCCTGGTATATGGTCATATTTTCCATATATATCACCATTATCCCACTATTTCAGCTGCTTTTCACAAACAGTCGCAGAAAAAATTATTAGACCATCAAAATCAATGGTAATGCAATCAGGTATTAACTCCTGTGTGTATCATGTGACTAAAACAGACAGAAAAGAAAACATGGAATGCCTAAAAGCACTGTTTTTGTCAGTACAATGCCATAGATATTGATGTAAGAACTGAAGTGATTTTGGTTATTATCAAGAAAACATGGAAAATGGATAGATATCAGCTCTGAAATTAAACTACTATGAGCTATTTTTGTTGTTATCATTATATTTGTCCAAACAAATGTACCTTTAGTTGTACCAGGCAGTAAAATGAACAAGAAATTGAAGAAAACAAGGGGTGGTCAGATCATTTTTTCCAAGACTGTATATATTCACTTTCCAGGTAGCAGCTCCACAGACAGTGGAGTCCTTCGAAATGCTCTTATAAACTTTTCTCTTGCAGAAAGCATATAAACCATCTTACATTTTCTGTTTTTAGTTGTGTCTTTTTCTTGTTTTACTTGTGTCTACTGTTTTTTATTGGTTTGACTTTGTGCATCCTGTCTTGTAGCAGTTTGAGGTCTGTCTGTCATAGATGTAAAATGCGATACAAGTAGAATTTATTATTATATTTCATTTTGCTTACACTTTTTTACATATTTACACTTTTGGGATCAATAAAGTCTGTCTGTCTGTCTGTCTACAACATACTAACATAATATCCTACCTGAAACACACATTACAGTCTTTTTCTCCAGCGAACGTGTGGCATTAAAAAGGGTTTCAACTGATACAGATCATGAAGAATCAGTATGAGGTGTAATCCTATGTGATCCTTTTTCTTTCTTAACATATACTTGCAGGTTTATATTATATATTTCTACAAATCTCTTTGCCAAGTACAATCATATACTGTACTTTGTGCTGAAATGGTGTAAAATCCCTCATTTTGTGGCCAAGCACATGAGATTTTAATGCATTTTTAGCCCTTAGGGAACACTGTACATTCATGACGTCATTACAAGAAGCTGTAACGAGCTAAATGAGACGCGTCACTGTAAATCGAAAGTAAATTAGTATCTTGCTAGAATCAGATGACTCAGTGGAACTTAAAATTAAATGAACTCTGAAATTGCGCTTCCATCACAGTTTTTGCATGATGACCCGAATCCAGCCAGGCCTGTCGAGCATTTACATTGTGTTATGTAATTGGAAGCAGCAGGGCGTGATTATTCTGCAGGCAGTTAACAATAGAATGAACGAGTGTTAGTTGCGTGACTGGAGCCGTTGTGCTGACAACATGCTCGTGCGATAATCAACACACTCAAGACAAGCCTTCGTTTCTTATTCTGTATGTGTTGCTGCTTTCTGTTTCTCACACTGCGTTATCTGTTCAGCGATGCAGCCCAACAATCTCCTGTTCATCCTGTCAGCTCCGACCAATCACAGGAGCTCACACAGGAACCTACAAGAAGCCCTGTTCATTAAAGGAACAGCTGAATGCTTCACTCACTGTTTTCTTGTCGGGAATGTGTTGGATACCAGCATAGAAACTGATGCCTGAACCTTTGAGGGAGAGCTGTTGTGAAGTTTCCTCAAACAAATCAAGCTAAATAATCTTCATTTGTTTGCTAAGATAATACACCTGAAGGAACACTAATGTTTACCCCTATGCAAACAGGACAGTCTCATCTATTTGTGCATAACTGAGTGTTTTGAGTCTTTGCACCCTTTCTCCTATTTCTTCTTGTTTGCACACGCTTATGTTTGCGTAGATTCTCTGCTGCACTGCTCTGACCTCCACCCAAAAACCACGAGGCCTCCAGTCTGTCAGAGGTTGTCTTTTATGCCTTATCGAGCAGGTTAAAACATGGCACCTTGTCACTTTTCATGTTAAATCAAGTAAAATCACTTAACCAGAAAATCTGTCAAAGACAACCTCTGAAACAATGGTATGTCACTGGTACGAAAATAAAGACATGTCTCAACACATCACTCTGATACATCACATCACATGATAAATCATCTTTCAGTTATAATTATGCATCTGCTTCTGGGTAAATTCCTGCAAAGTAAAATGTTTAGTTTCTGATGAGTGTGATGTGTTTTCTGACAGTGTTCCTACCTGCAGGTGAGGGTTCAGGGTCCGGATCAGCTGGACCTGCAGTGTTTGTTTCCTCTGAGGCGGGGGCTGCTGCTTCTGCTGAGGTTTCTGAAGCTGCTGGTTCTGCAGCTGGAGCCTGGGCCTCCTGGACCGAGTCAGGAGCAGCAGACGGTTCTTCTACTGGTGGAGCAGCGGGTTGGGGTTCTGGAGCCGGTTCGGCAGCAGGTTGAGGTGTGGCTCCATCTTCAACAGGAGCAGAAGATAATATAGGCATTTCTGGAATAGTCGCAGCAGCAATTTCTATATCTATTACAAGCTGTGCAGCTTCAGCAGGTACTGAGGTTTCAACAGGTGGAGAAACTTCAGCTGGTACCGAAACCTCTTCTGGTGCTGAAGTGTCACCTGATGCTACATTTTCACTTGGAGTGGGTGCAGGAGCTTCACCTGCTGCTTCTGCTACAATTGGTTCTGCAGCTTCAACTGGAGGTGAAGCTTCAGTTGGTGGTGCAGCTTCAACAGGAGGAGAGGCTTCAGTTGGTGCAACAGCTTCAGCTTCAGCTGAAACTTCACTTGATGCTGCAGCTTCAACTGGAGCTACAGCTGGTGCTTCAGCTGCTTCAGCTGGTGCAGTAACCTGTGCTGCACTCTCAGCTGAAGCCTCAGCCTCAACAGGGGCTGCCTCCTCAGCGGGGGTCTCGGCGCCCACTGGGGTCTCCACTGGCTCTGAAACAGCAGGTTCAGCAGCAGGAGTGGAGGCTTCAGCTGTCACCGGGGCCTCTTCAACAGGGGCCTCTGTCTGCACCGGCACAGCGGCTTCAACAGCGGGGGCCTCCTCCTTAGCCTCCACCGGGGTCTCGACCACAGCGGGGGCTTCAGCCACTACAGTTTCTACAGGAGCAGCTTCCTCCGCTGCCTCCACCACTGCCACAGCAGCCTCCGGTTCAGGAGACGCCTCCACAGGTGCAGCACTCACAGTCTCTGGAGCTGGTTCCTCAGAGACAACGGGCTCTGGCTGAGGTTCAGGAGCAGCGAGGAGGTCCACCCCAGACCCGAGGTCCTCCTGGGCCTCCAGGGCCATCACCACGGGCTCCGTCTCTTCATCAGGTCCTCGTTGGAGATCATCAGGTAAGGCAGTCTGCACAGGCAGCTGCATCTGGTCCTCGATGGTTTCTGCATCTTCTGCGATGATGCCATTCCTGACTGGAGGAGATGAGAAAGACTTGATTATGAGCTGCAGCCATCAATCATTTCTGCTCATGTTCTGTTGTTAATATGCAACTGTCTACATGACAACACAGGTTTGTTAAACGTCTTGGGGGGTGAGAACCTGACCTGGAACTGAGCTGATTAGATGATAAATATGGTTAAATAATGTTTCTGTGAGTGGTTAATTAACGACCACATAGGCATGACAACAGTATTAACACCCATGAAAACATTAACTAACCAGGTTTAGTGTTACATATGAGTCACTAACACACAACAATGGGAAAATACTCCATTAGAGGTAAACATCCTGCAGGGAAAATGCTGTTTAATTAAACACAACAGCAAAACATAGTTAAAGTATTTAAGTAGAAGTACTGGTTTGGCTCCTGTTGAAGCTGCTGAAGTTGGCATGAGTTTATATAAAGGAACACCAGATCAATCTGAAAGCTCCTCACATGAAACATGAAGTCTAACTGAAGAAGACAGAAGACAAAACAAAATCTGTTCTCAGTTTATGGACTTTTTATCCTCTAATCCATGGATTTTCAATGAGATATTGGATGATTTCAACGTTTATTGAAATGAAAACCATGTGCCAAGTCAGGAAAGGGAAAAAAAAGAAAAATCAGTTTGGTGGAGTTAAACCAGTGTTGAGCTCACATTTCAGACATCTACAACTTGTTATAGAGGACAAAAATGTTTAAAACAAGTGCTGTTATAAAGTTTTTGTCGCATTAAAAACTTGTGCCATTGTGTAAAAGTGTCAAGACTTTTCTCTGAGAATTAATGGAGTATAAAACATCATGAAATGTCCCTTATGCAAACTCCTGCGGGTACATGGTATATACTCTGTTATGCTCTACTATAGATGATAAAGCATATATTTATAGATCAGACTGAATGTGTCATTTAGAGTCATAATCTCACTCATAACATATAATTAAACCCATAAACTGGAAGAAACACATGGAATGCAGGAGAAGGAAATAAACAATACAGAACTGAGATTGCAGGCTTAAGAAAACATCTTTTCATTTCCGTAGGTAAAAATAATTTCTTGAAGCCTGTGTTTGTTTAAGGCCCAGAGGACATTGGACAGCATCGTGAGGAAATAAAATCCACGTGAGGACGGTTTTCCTGCCTCTAGAGAGACACCAAACCTTCATTATCATTGGTTTTACAGGAGTGGGTGTGAATGGGCAATCGTCCCTACAGTAGGTGACGAACAATGGTGAACATGGATCCTTTAACTCAAATATCAGGGTCTCGGTTACAGAAATCACAGCAAAACATCTACTTAGTTTATGACCGACTTCCTCGCAAAAGCATAGCGTCGACATTGTTCCCAAATGAGGCAAGGCAGATGGATTGAGTGAGCTGAACGCGTGGATGGTTTGGACGCTGTGGCTTCCTGATTTTATTTGTCTGTCAGAGGGGGTAAAACGAGCTGGGAGCGATGGGTGGAAGGGAATGTGACGGCCTGGCACAGAACATGAAAATGAGCCAGAGGAAGAACACGAAAGAAGGAAACACCGGCAGATACACAGCACGATTCCTATAAAGGAGTGTAGAATTTTAACAGTATAGGATTCTTAAGGTGTTCTTTTGCAAATTTCCATATACTTATCATGGGTTTAGATTGAAAATATTTCCCTTTTCTTTGGATTTCTTCACGTAAAAACATCAAGAGATGATAAAAACTGCTGTCTGCTGCTGAAACTGAATATTAGTGAGTTGGGGGTCGAGACAGAGACGACCTCTCCAGGCATGGATGACCAGGGTGTCAACATGATTTAACAGCCAAAGATGACAGAGATCCCAGTCAAAACAGTGGCCAGGGCTGGGAGAGGGGGGGTGCAGACAGACGGAGGGATGGATGGATGGATAGGGAGGGGAGGGGTACGGACAAGGGATGGGACCGGTGGGGGCCTGGATGGCGTACAGCTGGTTTGTGAGACAGACTGGACACTGTATGATTTCAGCTACATTAGAGACGCCTGCCTGGGCAAAAAGGACAATGAGTGGTTTTCTTGTTGGGCTGACGTCAGCTCCTCCAGGTGACCGAAAAACAATGAGCTGTCACAGGAAGACGGAGAGGCTGTTCATGATTGCATACAGTCCATAGTGACTTATGTATTTCTGTAGGCTTTCATCACTCGCCTACTTCTTAGAAAACTCTCTGTATTTACTGTCTTGACTTGAGAAAACAATCACAACCAAACAGAAGAGTATGGACAAGAACAAAGCCCGTCATGTATGTGTGGGAAGATGAGAACATACTGTACATGCAGCCGTGGCATGACATGGACATGCAGTTGTATCATGAATGGACAATCATGGTCTTTGTCATACAACATCTTAATGTCCAACTGTGGTGCCAGGATTAATATAATCCAAGAAAATGAAAAGTAGCAGTAAAAAAACTAAGGAAAACAAGACATAGTGATAATGCAACACAAGCTAGTAAAATTAGCTTCATTTTTGCACAGATATCAGCAGGACGTTAGTATCTGCATATCAAACACCATCACATGTCTTTGCACTGATTATTACCTCTGCCAAGGAGGTTATGTTTTTGCCAGGGTTTGTTTGTTTGTTTGCTTGTTGGTTGGTTGGTTAGTTAGTAAGATAAGGACAAAATAGGACCAGTCACGGCCCTATCATTGATGACTTTGTCCAGTGGTGTGAGGAGTCCTACCTTCACGTGAACATATCTAAAACAACAGATATGATCTTTGATTTTAGAAAAAAACAGGACAGGCACGGAGTCACTTTAATTAAAGGTCAGACTATAGAGCAAGTGCAATCATACAAATATCTTGGGACGATAATTGATGAAAAACTGAGTTTTAATGAAAACTGCAGATCTGTTTGTAGAAAGGGCCATCAGCACCTCCACTGCCTTAGGAAACTGGCACACTTCCACACTGACCGAACCTAGACTGCAAAACCAATTTACCTACGGGTATAAATAAAGTAACCTTGACCTTGACCTTAAGTCATGCTCTCCGAGTGCTTTTCTAGTTTAACAATGTATTTTTTAGTGCAAAATGACAAAAGTAACTGAATAAAATAAATATATTTCTTAGACCTATCCTGTTAAAGTTCAGCGAATAAAAATTTTTTTAGCAGAACTATCTGGCTTAACTTAAGGTAGAATAAAATAAATATCTTTCTTTAACAGAACTCAGTCCTGCTTAACTTAATATTGTATAAAATAAAAGAACATAATAGAAAGCAGAACATTCTTGTAATAGTGCACATTTAGTGCAATAAAGAAAGTGCAAACAGAAAGTCCGTGGAAACTTGTAAACATAACACTTAGTGCCTCAAAGGCAATGACTGTACAGTTGTAGAAAATAATAATAACTAGAAAAGTACTCGGAGAGCGCAGACCTCCGCCAAGGCAGATCAGTTAGTATTGACAATGCATATTAATGATCATCTGTATTGAACAACATCAGATGTAAATATGCCAGATTATGGAGAAAATGCTCATTTGCATCCACAGTACCCAGGCAGGTAGTAGAAAACATCACAGTTAATACTTACAAATAAAAGACCACAATAAAAGGTTAAACGGCAAAAATGATGTCAGCGGCCGATATTTATGTTGTGCTGTTTTAGAGGCTTTGGTGTGAATCTGAGTTCATTCAAAGATAATGTGATGAAAGGGATGAAATAAGAGCTATTTTACACTTATAATGAAGATTATGTTATTAATGGGGGGAGAAATGGCAACAAAAATAAAATAAAAGAGCAGAAAAGAATTTTGCAATCAGTGTTAATGGTTCATGGCATAAAAGAATGAAATAGTTTTGCACAGGACGGGACTTTCAATACTCTAATACACTCTTAGTTTTAATTAATAAAAATTTCCTTCATGGTATGGCAAAATTTGGAATTAAAACAAGTCATTTAAATAAACTAGACTAAAGAAAATTAAAATGTGAAATATGTCAGTGCATCACATCCTGGAACATAGAATCCATATGCAAAACCAAACAAAGCAAGCTGATTAGCAAACACTCCTCCCTGTGTTTAGAGCACGCCGGCTTATTTAGATGTAAAACTGTTCTGCATAGGTAAGACAGAGGCTTTGCTGTTCCACAAAGAGGATTTAGCAGAGGAAGTTTTTTTGTTTTTTTAATCTTCTGGTTTCCTCACTTTCTTTCTCCTCAACCTGCAGCTATTTTTTAAGAGCTGAATTTTTTTTTTTTTTTTTTTTTTTTTTTTTAGACAACATACTGTCAAGCTGCTGTACAATATTTCCTCGTTTGTATAAGATACACTCATTGCCAAGAAGAATGTCTAAAACCAGACTACAGAGGCGCAACAAACAGGTTGGGTTGCAACTCTGGCCTGAGGCTGCAGATGATCTCTTTAAACACTCCCAGATGGTTTTCGCATGGGGCTTCTGTCAGGGTTGAACGCAACTAAAACTAATTTTCCCAGAATTGATTCATCAGAAGAATAACATGCACTTAACTTTATGGAATGAAATAGAGAATTAAACATGATCATATCAGTCAGATCCTTCTCAGGTCTCATTTCATCAATAAATCATGCCATGTGCTTTAAAAACCTTTGTGCAAAATGCTGTCAGCAAATGTCAAGTGAGATATAACTTCACCCAGTGATTGACAAAAGAGGTAAACATAAGGGACTGTGTGTCCATGAGGTGCTGTGGTATGCTGAGCAGTGGGGTAGAGTGAGAAAGCACACAGTGTACCAGAACAACCGGCAAGTACACACCCCTCAGCAAGACCTGACTCAATGGAGGGGACACAAAGTGGAGGAAATCCTGCAAATATCCACAAAAATGCCCATATTCCAGACGAGAACTGCACATTGTCTCACCTCTGTGGATACTTGTACACATTTATCTGGGTTTGTTTGTGACTACTTACCCACTGTGTCTCCATTGGCCTCCTCTGGCTTTGTCCCTGGTCTTTTCTCCTGATCTACAGTCTGTGCGCTGGATGAGGAGCACCCCATGTTTAGAAGAAAAACAAAAAGATCTGAGATGAATGAAAAACTTGCAACCAATTAAGAAGAAGAAGAAGAAGAAACAGAGGCCCCACTGCTTTCTGTCAGTAAAGATAAAGACTGTCTGGAAGAGAGAACATGGACAGTAGAGCTCTTGAGTTCCTAAGAGAAGCTGGGCATCTTCATCTCCCTTTGTCGGTCTGTGTGCTCGTGCATGGCCTGCTGCCCTCCTGCCCACAGACTACGATCTGCTGTGAGCAGATCAGCAGAGCAGCCTCTACTGCTGAGTGTTTCCTGCCCACAGTCACACCATTCATATGGGGGAGGAGGAGGCTAACATGTGCATGTGTTTGCAGGAGTGTGTTTGTAGGACTGTCCCCTCCTGGTGGTGGAGTTCAGGGCCGCACATGCAGAGGGAGTCTGGTGACAAATTAAAGGAAAAAACAACAGAAAGTGGCCAACTGAGGTGTCCAGCCCTTTTGTGTATGAATTATAAGAACCTTAATCAAGATTTTTTTTCCTGAGTGTTTTTATTCCTCTTTAGACATGAAAAAAACAATGTGATTGATTTTTCTTTTTCTTTTTTTTTCTTTTTTTTTTTTTTTTCTGAACCTATTTTTCATGGAGTTACAAAAATGTCCACTCAGCTGGACACCATGCGTTTAATTTTTGAAGCAAAGAAACATGCATTTACTGACATACTGTGTGAAAACTATCAAATAAAAGCATTTTTAACCTCCTGAGACCCAGCAATGCATTTTTGTCCTCTGTAGGGGACAAAAGTTTGACAGTTTTACATGAAAAAATGCTGTCCATTGCAAAGGACATTCCATTAAAAAAACAACAACAGATAAATAAAAATATGTTTTAAAAAATGTATCTGAAAACAAACAAACAAACAAACAAATTGTTGCATTATGCAGTTTCCAATCAAGACAACTGTTTAATGGAAAAAAGCTAAAAATGGTCATTTTCCTGGGTCTCAGGAGATTAATGCTGCTAATCTGATGTTTTCTCACATTTTAACATACTATAATACTAGTTATTACTCACTCAGATAATATGCAAAAAAAAAACAAAACTGTAAATTACAGTCTACTAACAATTAGCAATTGATTTAGATAAAAGAACAGGAAACTTACAGTAATGGTATGAATGTCAGTGTATGAGATGATGCATAAGCGTCCACTGTGTTGGCTGATATGGAACTAAAACAACAAAACCCATGAATATACAAGAGAACAGCTGGAGAATAACTGTCCACTGGAGTGACCACTACGCATGAAAGGGTTAAGGTTGATTTTAACTCTACTGGAATGAGGAAGCACCTTTGTTCCAAGAGATATTTTTTACAATTGTTTTTATTTAGGATGTTGGTGAAGACACAAAACACAGTTTGGTTTGGATCTGGAGACTTTTGGTTCTTTTTGGGTTGAAAACAGAAACACATGATAAAAATCATAACACGTCACAATAAATCAGATCAGATACTTTGTGCTAACTGATGAACTGCAGAATAATCATTACAGAAGAATAAACCATATTTACTTGAATACACTTCCCCACTGTGTGATCAATAATATCTTGAGCAAGACTTAAGTTCATAGATATATATACTGTTGTCATAGGTAATACATACTGACATCATTATTAATATTGTGTGTATTCATATTTTGTCTTTTTTATTTGTATTCTACTTTAGCTCTATTCTCATCTTACTTCAGTAAAATTTTCTATTCTATTTTCTTATCTTATTTCTTAGTTTTTGTAATTTCATATTCGCTGTTTTTATTTGCTGAAGTACTGTTTTTTTAAAATTAATATTGTTGCACTAACTGGTGTAGCACTCCAGATTTCATTGTACGCACAATGACAACAAATGTTATTCTATTCTATTCTATTCTATTCTATTCTATTCATCTTATCTCTACAGTTTTATCCAACCTGATTTCACTCTCAAATTACTGAATGAATGACAAGAAACTTAATTTTGCAGTGCTTCATAGTTGTTGTTGTTGTTGTTGTTTGTTTTGTTCTTGTTTTTTTGCGTTACTGAGCAGAAATTCCATAATTACCTTTCAGTATTTTCTAATTCAGGTGTTTACAGATGAAACATTAATTCTTCTCACGTCTGTGAAGTCTGTTTTTTGTAGAAAATCCAACCTCGGGTGCAGATTTCGTCTGAAGTTTTCAGTGATTGTAATAAATTTGCGATTGTTGGCTGATCAGATTCAGTTGTTGAGGTAGTAGGAGAAGCATCTACTGTTTTTTACAACAACACCAAACAGTGTGAGCTCATCTATGTGTTCACTATATAGATAAAATTATTACACATTGGATTCAGGTGTTTCATCATTAAAAGTGGGCAGGGCTAGAGTGTATTTTGTTTCATAGTTTTTAACCTTTTGGGTTTTTTTGTTCCACCCTGTAGAATTATTCAGTGTCAGTTTAATCTAATAATTCTTCTTGAATATGATGAACTCTTTCTGTAAGACAGTGTTTCTCAAAAAGTGGGGCGGGCCCCCCTGGGGGGGGCACGAAGGCTTGCCAGGGGGTGCATGGGATCATTCCTAGGTGTTTATTTTTTCTTCAGGTTCGAACATGTAGCAGGTGGAACTAATGTTTTAGTGTTGGAGCACCCTGGACTCATTTTAGAGATGTACAACAAACAAATCTACTGCCATGGTGATCTGTCACTAGACTAGACAAAGAGTTTAGGTTTGGAGAGTGGACAAGGACTGGAAAAGAAAAATGTGCAATGTTTCCGTTTTTGCACAGTTTGCACTTTGACGTTCTCAGATGTGCAACGTAAACGGGCTCATTGCAGCCTCTGATATTGTTAAAATGTTCATCTTTGTTACCAAAATGTGTTTGTTGTTCTAAAAAAAAAAAAACAACCTTATTGTCATAGTTGTAAGATAATTACACATTTCCTATTTTTATTTTGAAAAATAATGTCTCAGGGAGCAGTCTTGTTGAGTTCATTTGTATTGTTCAATCAAAAATCTATGTTATTTTTAATTTGCACAACAAATTATTTAAGGAAAAGCAAAAAGTATTCTTACAACATTGACGTTTCTTTCAATAAAACTAGTAATTGCACCACAGGTACAATGGTGTTGGGGTTGAGGGGGGCTTGGAGATTTTTCGTGCTCCAAAGGGGGGCCTGACAGAAAAAGATTGAGAACCACTGCTGTAAGACCAGGAGTTATGACCTGATACTGTCCAACAAACCCAACCCCTAATGATAAATGAACATTTCAATCCTTATCAAATCATTTCAGTGTCGTATAGATGGGATTTTGCCACAAACCAAATTCAGGTGTAAAATGTTTATTTGTCAGTTTTCTGTACAAAAATGTTACTGACTCGGCATTACACTGCAAAGAACATTAATGACAAAAATACAGAATGTTTTGTTGTATACAAAAGTGTATAAATAGCTTCAGTAGAAAGCATTTGCATATGTTTTAGCATATGATGGTGAGCAGGATTAGATGGATCCTGTGACTCTGACGTTCAGACGCCTGAAGTCGGACTTGGATTTTTATTTACGCACAACTTGATTCTCCAGCGTCTCCAGCCTCTTCGACATGGCTTCAAGTAGAAAAGGTTAAGGATGGTCAGGAATCCAGAAGAACAAAACCAGACAACATACCACAGTGAACAGTGGCTGTTTGGCAGAAATAGGGTTAATTTAGTGAATTATTCTGTAAAGAAGCAGCAGTGTTTGGCTGTTTCACATAAATTAAATACATATCTTTTATTAACCCTCTATAGGACACTCATAGAACTACTCTGACATTCAACATTTCGACCTTACTGTGTTATTGAAGGGCAAAACAAGATTTTATTACTTTTGTAAAAATGTTCTACACTTTTAATTTTCATGTAGAAAATCAAGGTCAATGAAGTTACTATATTTGGTTCCTTACCTATAACACTGGTCTACAATTTTTTAGAAATGATTTGCTTCAGAGATTAAATGTGCTAAATGTTACGTATTTTAATAAGATTAATTGGAAAATAAATGACAAAAGTGCCGGTTTGCTGATGTTTTCAAGGTATATGATTAAGTGTTATTACACATATATATTGGTTTATGTACACTTATATAATAGTTTTAGAAATCTTCCACTAAATAGAACCTGTAAAGTGAATGTATTCTAATGTGCAGACAGTGTTTTGAAGTAGATCTTGTAGCTCTGAGACAAATATTCCTTTTGAGTCAAACCCATTCTCTCGTTAATTCTTGAGTTTCACATTTTGACCCAAGGCTGTATCTTGGAAAGTTCAGCCAACCAGCATTTTTGACTTAATTTTTCTTTATCAGTGACTCTCATGTGGTAAAATTTCATTACTTTTATTCTGGGAGCATTTTCCTGGTAGACCAGTGTAAGTGGCAAAAAAAAAAAAAAAAAAAAATCCAAAAAAAGTATATAAAATATAAGGAAAACACATGTAAGGTGAAAGGAATGTGTATTTTAGAACATTAGAACAACATAATTGCTGATCCAGACACCTGTCCACATATACATGATCACTTTGAACATCATTCTTTACATTAGTACCATTACTTCATGGTACCTAACAAAGCAGGTACACTCACTGTTCATGCAGAGGTGGACCTTACAGACCCTGGAGACCACACTGGACCTGAGATTGTTGACTCACTGTCTTCACTGGAACAAAACTGTAGCTGTCACTGTTTTGTAATGTATGCGGAAATTACCAAGAATAGTCACTTGCCCGATAAAGGGTTAAAGATGTTCACACAGAATATTCCAAAAAAAATTCACCTTACATTTACCCAATGAATGTTTCCATTCCCAGCTTGTAAGAAAAAGGATATTATTCTTCATCATGTCCTTCAGCTTCTCATTCACCTCCTTCTGAAACATCATCACGTTCTCACACTTGCACATGATTTCATCAGGTTTATCTGTGAATGAAGAGAAAATGACATGTTTTGTCTTCCCGTTTCAGCCACTATCTCCTCTTAACATCTCCTTTCCAGTTTTCCTGTCCTATGGAATGTGAACACACATTCATCTACAACATGACACACGACTGCAGAAAAGAAAACACTGATGGTACATGATAAACACCACCCGTGGACATGGGGGCAGCAGTGGGTGGTGGTGGTGGTGATGCACTGTTTTAATGGAAGAAGCTGAATCTGAGCTGTAATTGTAACGGTCTGTAATTGGACAAGGCTTTTATTACAACTCAGAGACATTTAAGAGACCATGTTTGGTGGGTTGTTTATAGCACCTTCTTCAAATCAATACACTCCACTTTAGAAACTCTTCTTGACATTGCAGCATTTTTCCTCCCATTGTAAGGATGAGGTGAAGCATTTCTGCACCTTCGGCTGAGATTTCTCTGGTACTTTAATTGAACAGATACCAAATAATGACACCATATCAGACCAAACAGATGGAGTTTTGCACTGGGAAAAAGCTTCAGGATTTTCATCTTTCATCAGTACACTTGGATTTTTATCATTTATAAAAATAAAAGTCATGTAAAAATGCATAGTTTTAGCCAGATATGAACAACAAAAAGCAAAGAGAGCATCTAACTTTTCACTGTATCTTGATTTTATAGTATTAATATTCCAAACTCTGTCCAGCAGGGGTCAGTCTGGTACCAGAACACACTTAGGACCAAAACCACCTTAGAATCAGTGCTATATATCCACAGACTGTATCACTGAATAAAGGATAAAAGTCATTGTTTCCACACATCTGTTTTTGTTACATTAAAACTCAGACGCTTATTTTAACAGTTGCTCAAAATAACAGTGTCTTATGCTAAATCTTCATTTGTTGCACTGGCTGATACTTTACATTATAGCTCTGTTAGCTTAGCTCTGGTAGCTTGGCTTTATTTTCAGACAAAAACAGCCACAGTAAAACCACAAATCCCCTCTGTTTTCTGTACGGTTTGTGCTGCATTAAAAATCTGTTTTGAATCGAACATATAAGTCTGAACTGTGGATCAACAAACAGAAACTTAGCAAAAAATAATAACATCCCATAATAACTTTATACCACAGGTGTCAAATATCCGGCCCGCGGGATGAATTTGTGAAATGCAAAAATTACACTAAAGATATTAACAATCAATGCCGTCAAAATCATTTTAATTCAGGATCCACACACAAACACATACAGTCCAATTAGATTTCAAGTGGGTCAGAACCAGTAAAATATTATCATAATAACCTATAAATAATGACAACCTCAAATAATTTCTTTGTTTTTTTGGTGTAAAAACAGTAAAATTACATGAAAATATTTACTTTACCAAACTATACCTTTACAAAAAAAACGTAAATAATCTGAACAAGTATGAACACATGGAAATGTCTCAAGAAAAGTAAATGCAATTTTACCAATATTCTGCCTGTTACTAAATGTTTTGTGCGATTGTAATGCACATGTGTAAATGATAAACTGATAAAACTGAGGCAGAATATTGTTAAACTTGCACTCGTTTTTGTTAAGACAATTCAGGTTGTTCATGTTATTCAGAGTTTGAAGGAAACTTTGTAGATCTAAACCTGATTATAATATAATTTTACTCTTTTCACTATTATTTTACTGGTTCGGCCCACTTGAGATCAAATTGGGGTGAATGCGGCCCCTGAACTAAAATGAGTTTGACACCCCTGCTTTATACCTTCATAAGCCTCTAAATCAAACTCACCCGTGCAGAAGAAATGCTGACATTTCAACATCAAAGTCTGTTCTTTTCATTTAGAGCTGTGTCTAGTGCTTCTATTTTTTTTTTATCACTTTGTTTCTTTGACTCTAAAAGTTGTATCTTATTGGTTCTCATCCTCAACTTGGCCTTGGTTGGTAGAGTGACTCACTACTCCCTGTAATGGTCACATAAATCCTCTGGCCCATCCCTGGAAATAAATTCAGTTCATATCTCTACAGTCTAATACACTGGCATCTTTGGCAGAACTTCACAGCTCTTTAATTTAAAGACTCCAGTGCAGTGTTTTTCAACCTTGGGGTCGGGACCCCATGTGGGGTTGCCTGGAATTCAAATGGGGTTGCCTGAAATTTTGAGTAATTGATAAAAATAAAAAAACATACTAATAAAAAATATATGGTGAGTTGAGAGAGACAATCCCAATACATAAAAGACATGACAAACAGAAGCTGAAACTGAAGCACTGCGGTTCTGTTTATCTGTCAAATCCATAATAATATACATTATATAGCCTAAATGTCATCTAAAATTAACATTTATTTGCAACATAGTACAGCAAACTATTACATGATAAAAAACAAATTAATTTTAGCAAAGAAATTTCTCAATTTTGAATGTGTGGGTTCAACAGAAATTAGTGATGTTAAAATGGGGTCATGAGCCAAAAAAGGTTGGGAACCACTGCTCTAATGATCATTTTAGGTTAGTTTTTTTCATTATTTGAAAGTAAAAATATTACATATAACCCCATTGATAGATGTCCTGCCACTTCATTTACAGTTATTTTATGTATCTTCTGTATCTGTCCCAGGTAAACATTAGGTTTTTAATGTTTTTCTTTGTCAGTGAATCTCGTTTTTCCCTTTTCACTGCTTAAAGGTTGGGTGCGAGATGTTTTCCTGGAGCATTTTTTACTATATTGCTTAAAATCCCCTTCACAACTAATTATTAACACTAAAATTTAAAAAAATTTAGTCCCCTGTGGAACGGACAGGACTGAAAAAACACCATCCAATCATTTTAAGTGCCCAATCGAAATGATTGAGTGGTGATATGTCTATCAAACTCAACTGCCATTTGCCCCTCCCCAAAATGTAGCTTGCTCGAACCGTTTTTCTAAGATCTCATACCCCACCTTTAATATTTACTTGATGTCATTATATTTGAAGGTCTCTGGTCCCTTTTGTATTAACAAAGGTCGAGTGACTATTTGATAAGTTGATAAATACCTATACACATGCTGGACTTGAGCTTCTTTGTAATTTCTCCCATTTTTTCAAACCCCTCAGCATAATAAAGATGCTTCTCATCCGGTTCTGATGCAATTTCTCTCAGCTCCTGTTCGATGGCTTTACCAACGCCCAAGGCATAAATAGTGACTCCTAAAAGTCAAAGAAAAAAAGGTAAAAACATGAAAAACACATGGCATTCATTCAGATCTGCATTCGGAAAGTGAGATCAAATCTGTACCGGAGTTTTTGGCTTTACTGGCCCATTCAGAGACGTCGTCCTGTGATCGTCCATCAGTGAACACGATACTGACCCGCGGGATGTTGGATCTGGCTCCTTCTTTAGACGAGAAGCTGACCTCAAACATGTGGCGTAAGGCTGAACCCGTCATGGATCCTCTGCCCATGTACTGAATCCGGGACACGGCCTGCTTCACGTCCTGGGCGCTGGTGAACTGGCCCAAGGTGAACTCTGAGCGTACTTTGGTGGAATACTGGAGGAGGCCCACATGTGTACCCGTCCTGGAAATGTCCAGAGAGTCCACGATGCTGTTCACAAACTGTTTAACCAGCTCGAAGTTGGTGGGACCCAGACTCTTGGAACCATCGATCACAAAAACCAGATCCATGACACCATCACCGCACTCGGACTCTGACAAAAACAAGGACGTGTTTCAGAAAACACACCGCATCTGACCGGGAGAGCTGTATTTATAATGTACATGTTCATTATTAAAGGGGCTTTATGTAGTATTTTTATTTTCAAAATATTTAAAATTACCTGAAATTATCCCCAAAGTGTTTAGAATAAAGCTCTGTAAAGTTCTGCCAAAGATGCCAGTGCATTAAATTGTACAGACGTGACGGAATTTATTTCCAGTGACAGGCTGGGGATTTATGTGACCACTAGAAGGAGTCAAGGTTATTATTGTTAACGAAAACTAACAAAATGACGAAAACTAGAATTGAAAAAACATTTTCGTTAACTGAAATAAATAAAAAGTGTAATTAAAAGAAAAAAACGATAACTAACTGTAACTGTATTGTGTGTTTACAAAACCAACTAAAACGTATAAAAATTCAGGATAAAATTCCTTTCGTTTTCGTCTTTGTCAATGTTGGATTGATACGAAAGAGATTTATTTTGCTCTAGCAATTTTAGCTATCAGCAGCATACAGTACTTCATGGTCCGTCACTTGTCGTTTAGTCGTCTTCTGGTCCCCACTCTACCTGGAAACATGGAGACTAAAGTTGGGAGAAAGCAGAGTCCTGTCTGGGATTTATTTGAATACGATGGCGAAGAAGATAAAAGATATAAAAAAAACTAAAACTAAACTAAAACTAAGCATTTAGAAAAGAACAAAAACTAATAAAAACTAGTAAACCTGCTCTAAAAACGAATTAAAACTAACTGAATTAGAGGAAAAAAAAGAAGTCAAAACTAAAAAAACTAAACTAAAATGAAAAATCCAAAGCTATTATAACCTTGGAAGGAGTGGGGAGTCACTCTACCAACCAAGGCCATGTTGAGAACCAGTAAGAAACAACTTTTACAGTCAAAGAAATGAAGTGCTGCTTTCCCATGGTAAGGAACACTAACACTACAGGGCCTTTAACACCTGTGTGGTGTTCATATTTTTGTTATTCAGCCAGTGTTCGTGGATGTGGTAGACCTGCTGCATTTGTGGGTTTTTAATTCAACAAAATCAAACAATTTTATGATAAAATACTCAGCAGATGTTTACTTCATCCAAATTACAAGCATATATGTTTAATATTTGCGTTTTGCCTTTGCTAGATCCCATTTATGAATTAAAGTGCTCCTCGTTTTTAGTTAGTTTGTTTTAATAAAATGCAATATAATCAAGATATGAGAGGAAAAAACTCATTAAAAAATAATTACTCACCATTTTTCTTTTAATAAAAAAATGAAAACAGGTCCCACAGACCCAAACACCATACAAGGGTTAACCAAAGCATCAGAAAGGGACCAGATGGGATGAGAACCATAAAGAAACAACTTTTAGAGTCATTAAAAATGGTTCTGAGATAAAAGCTAGAAGCACTGTTGTTGTTTTCTCCACTGGACACAGCTCTAAATAAAAAGAATGGAATTTGATGTAGAAATGGCAGCATTTCTTCTACATGAGTGAGTTTGATTATGAAGGTATAAAGTTATTATGGGATGTTATTATCTTTGCTAAATCGCCATTTGTTCATTCATGGTTCAGACTAAACTGTGACAGTTTTGACCTTGTTTGGATGATTCCAAACAGATCTTTAGTGCAGCTAATCATTAGTTGCTCTAAAGATCTGTTTGTTTTTTTTTTTTTTTTTTGGAGATGGAGACCCCCTTAGAGACAAAAAAAAAAATTCGAACCCTGAGCTAATGACATTACAAATCGTACAGAAAATGAAGGTATTTGTGGTTGTACAGTGGCTGTATTCTGTCTAAAAACAGAGCTAAGCTAACAGAGCTACAATGTAAACCAGGGGTGTCAAACTCATTTTAGTTCAGTTCCACATTCAGCCAAATTAGATCTGCAGTGCGCCGAACCAGTAGAATTATAATATTATAATAAATAAATGTCAACTCCGAACTTTTCTCTATGTTTAAGAGCGAAAAAAGTTAATTTATATTGTGAAAAGGTTTACATCTACAAAACTATCCTTTCAAACAATGTGAGTAACATTAACAAACTGAAAAATGAGTGTAATTTTAACAATATTCTGCCTCAGTTTATCATTTCCACATGTACATTATAACTTACAGATCACAGTGGATCTACAAATACACAAAACATTTAGTAACCGGCAGAATCTTGTTAAAATTGCACTTACCTCTTTTGAGATATTTCAGGTTATTCGTATTTGTCCAGGTTATTCATATTTTTTGTGAAATTATAATTTGTTTTAGTGTAAATACATGAAAATATTTACATTTACAAAGAGAAAAATTTGGAGTTGTCATTATTTATATGTTATTATGATAGTATTTTACTGGTCCTGCCCATTTGAGATTGAATTGGTCTGAATGTGGAACCTGAACTAAAAGGATTGTTAACATTTTAGTGTAATTTTTGCATTTCACAAATTCATCCCAGGAGCCAGATCGGACCCTTTGGCGGGCCCGATTTGGCTCCCATGTTTGACACCTGTGATGTAAACTATCAGCTGATGCAGCAGGTGAAGATTATAAGACAGTGTTATTTTGAGTGACTTTTAAAATAAGTGTCCATGAGTTTCAGTTTGAAGAAGAAAACTTGATGATACTATAATACAGATGTGTGGAAACTACGAGCTTTGTACTTTATTCAGTGAGCGATACAGTCTGTGGATGCATAGGGTTGATTTATCTGTGGTTTTGGTTCTAAATGTGTTCAGGTACCAGACTGCCCCCTACTGGTGAAAGTCTGTAATATCTACACTACATTTAACCCCTTTAATATTAAATAATATGAAGGGGAAAGTTTGTTACTATATCAGTAAACGTTGCTGGTCATACTTTTGCAGCTCTTCCCATCTTCAGCCAGGATGAATCCTTCAAAACATCTGCAAACGTAGGAGTCGTTGGTGTTGACGCAGAGGTGTTCACAGCTGTGATCGATAGTCTGACACAGATCCAGACCTGGGACATTAATTCAGGTTAATTATCATCATTTACTGTTTTCTTTAATTGTGTGTCTTGTCTTCTGTCATGTTCACTCATAACTATTGTCAAGTTAGGCAGAGGTCAGGGCCCCACAGGTCACACCAGGCACCAGAAGGCCTCATAAAGAAGTGTAACACCCAGCATTTTAACCAATGTAAAGTACAGCTTAGTATTAAAAAGATGATTTGAACTGATGTATTGCATTAAATTAGATATATGTAATGTGATCAATAAGTATAGCTAAGAAAAGAATGTTTAAATGAATGTTGATTCATTTGTGACTACTGTGTGTAGAGGAGACAAGTTGAGACATGTTAAAGCAGTGAAAGGGCATGTTAGGACAAAGTCCGGCAGAAAAGGAGAAGTAAAGTAAGCAGCACCGAGCCATCTGCAGCTGAAGCTAACTGATAACGTTAAGAAAAGAGAAGTGACATAAACAATAGGCTATTTTCTGCACCCAAAACTGGTCAAGACCAGTAAAAAAGGGAAGTTCTGCCAGAGGCATTTAGACATTACTCATCTATCAATGAAGTCAACTGTCTAGGCATCAATGAGGTAATGCCTAGAGTTTGGTTAAAAACCAGAACCGCTATTATAGCATTTTCAGAAGTGCGAGACGCTCTAAGAAGTTGCGTGCCCTACGTTGTAAAACGTAGAGAAGATAACTCTGAGCGATGCTCTTTTGAGACCCGAAAGGAGCGTGGCAGATTGGCTTCGGAGTTAATCTTACTTCTCAAATAATGCTGGAGGTTCATCTGATAGAATAACTTTGCATCGACGGATCGAACTTTTAAAAGCAAAGACCTATTTCTTCAGATGACAAAGGACCAAAGACTCTTAAAGGCAAGAATTGTATTTTAAGAGCTTTTACCACCTTTTGGGGAACATTTGCCGACGGACCATCTGTTTAACAGACTTTTGGTATTTTTCTCCACTTTGGCCCGGACTGAAAAGGAAGAAGAATTTTTACATTTTCTTATTTCTTTTCTTTTACCCAGTATTTTAAGACAAACTCGGCAGCCCTGATCAAGCTGTTGAGGTTGTCTTTGCAAAATAAATTAATTTTTACCTTTTGACTTTTTACAGTAATTAGATTAAATTTGGTTTTTGATTTTTCTACATTTATTCAATTTCTCTAACTTCTTGACTTTTTCCTATTTAGGTTTTTGATATTGATTAAGCTTTAATTTTTGATTTTTACTTTTCTAAATACTCCGGTTTTGTAACTTTTTCCGATTAATACTAGGGTTAGAGAAATAATTATTTTCATTTGAGAACTTTTCCAATTTTGATTTTCTTTCAATTTTTGATTGAAGAAAAGAGACTTTCAACACCATTTTATTTTTATGTTTTTCTTCCCCTTGAGGACATCAAGCGAGGCAACAATTAGGGACATTTTCACAAGGCTGAACTGTGGGTTGAGAGATTACAACAGGGATTGCGTTGAAGTAAGGAAAATTGAGGACAGTTTAGGTTTAATAAACAGGATATTGATTTATGGTTTTAGAAGTTCAGTTTAATGATTTTATTAGGGATTAATTGATTGATGATTTATGTATATGCTTTGCTTTGCTAAAATTGCCTACAATAAATTTATAAAAAGTAAATTCTAAATTCTCCTTGAGTTATTTCCCTGTGTGGCATAATATGTTGGTGAATGTAAAACGTTAGGTTTATTGTGTACATAACATCAAAAGTCTCAAAGGTCCTGAAAGTATTTTAGCCTTTATCCACCTACCATTTTTATGTCCCGAAAGCCTATTTTCCTGGCTTTTAAATTATTACCTGTCATGTAACAAGTGCACTAATCCATGTGGAACAGCTACCAAAAACCAACTGGACTGGTATTATTACTGACCACAGAGTGGGTTTCTCCTGGCAGTTCTGGTACCAGGGTTAGCGGGGCAGAGGTTGGGATTAAAGGTAGTTAGAAGACAGGCGAGTGTTCCAAAATAAGTTCAGCTGAGTAGTACCTCTTCGGGTTAGTTCGTGAGGGTAAGACCCCAGTTCAGACACAAGAGGTCAGGACCCTATTTAAACGGAGTGCTGAACCACGGTTAGTAGTAACGCCGGAGGATTTAACACGTGGCGACCACGAAGGGACGAGTTCCGAACGAAGGAAAGTTCGGGGTCCCGACAAAAGAATAAGCCGGTGGTCAAGGGACTACTGGTCGTGTGAGATCCCCGAAGGACTTCTGGGAGCAGACCTGACCCGAGCAGCAGCAGTCCTGACGGCATCAGGACCCAGAAGGGCGGAGCAGTTGAGAGGACCATAACTGCCCCATCCACGTTCCAGACCTGCTAGATGTGACAGCAGCGGGCGTGGAAGCAGCAGCAGTCGCCAAGGAGAAGACGGCTCTGCGGAGAAACCCAACCAGCTGACATCCCTCCTCTCTTGCCCCGATGCGCTAAGGGGGTTAGGAGTGGTGCAGCCCGACAACAGACAACGCAACGAGAGATGGGGGACGTCCTCATCCCCCAACCACAGATCGTCCGACAGCGGCGACCATGGTGATGGCGGAGACCACGACGGTGGCGGCGGCGGCGCTGGGTCCAGGGGCACCAGACCGGCAGGACGGGGAACCTCCAGCGACAGCGGACCAGGGGTGCAGACAGGGACCAGGACCGCCAACGGATCCAAGGGCACCAGGCCAGGATGGCGGGGGACCTTCGCCAGTCCAGCGGCACGAGGGGGAACCAGAACCGTCACCGGAGCCAGAGGGACCAGGACCATCGCTGCGCCCGGAGCACCACCCGAAGCAGACGGATGGGGGCCGATCGACACCGCAGTGGGAGTCCACGCCTGAACAACCGCCGGAGAAAGGAGGCTCAAGGGGCAACGAGGCACCTTCGGATCAAGAAGGAAAGGCAGAGATCGCCATCTGGGAGGAGAACGGCTTCGAGACGGCGAAAGGAAAGAAAGGAGCACGTGACGATCTGCGGAAGAAGATAGCAGAGTTGAGACTGAATGTAGACCTTGTGGTGGTGCATCAGAGAGCTCACACCAGAGAAGGTCCTCACTGGCAAGGGAACGACGAGGTGGATCGTTTCGTCCAGCTGAGAAAAGTTGTCATTGTCGGTGAAGAAGAATGGGAGACTACACCCAGGGGGAAAGTCGTCCCGAGAGACTGCGTGGAGGGGGTGACGATGGCAGTGCAGCGAGACACTGGGCCATGCGGGCGCTGACCCAATGCGCAGGGAACTGGAGGTTCAGCGGCTCTGGATTCCGGGGGGTGAGGTACGCCGAGTCCTAAAGAACTGTGAGTTGTGCAGTCGATACAACGCAGGACCGAGAGGACAGCAGAGCGGCGGATTCACTATCAAGAGCTCCATACCACGGGGATTGATCTGCATGGATGTGGCAGGGGTCCCATGGGAGTGGCAGGGGCAGCCGTGAGGGCTAAGTATGATAGAAATGACAAAGTGGTCAAGATTTTAGACAGAAATACAGTACAATTAGAGATCCGGAATCCAAGGGATAGAGCAGCTGAAACCAGTTTCTGGCTAAATGGATACTGGGGACTGAAAACCATGGCCAATAGCACACAAGGCCTACCACCCTTCGTCAGATTGGCCACTGTGAAAGGGGTGGTTGTCACCAAGCGACATGCCAGAGGACTCTTAGTAGGCAGAGCCCTAGAGACTTTGAAACAAGCAAAAAGATCAGCGCTTTTACAAGAACCTGAGCAACTACAATGGAGGAGATTGAGAAACAGCTGTGTGGTGTGCCTGAAACCCACCACAGTGCCTGTGATTTGGACTGGCCCGGGAAGAAACAAGCTGGCGCGGTTCCAAGAAGATCCAAGAGAACTTAAAGAGCAACATCCTAAACCAGTGAAGGTTTTGGACTCACACGTGTGTGGAATATGCCGTGTAACGATGTTACCAAGAATCAAAGTCATCGCCAGGTGGGTGGTGAGAGAGATTGCAGATGAAGATAACCACTGCAGCTGTCGGTGGGATGGAGAAGGTATGCTGGACGGTGATGACTGCAGACTCCTGAGGCAAGCGGGGTGTATGGTCCAAGCGGTGGAGGCTGAAGGATGGCAAGAGCAGCGTTTCCTGGACCCCATCGAGTCCCTGCGACCACTGAGAGAACCTCCAGAGTCATCGGGAGCCGAATGCAGCCAACGGGATGGACAGAGTGATCGAGGCAGCAGAGCGGAGACTCCGTGATCGGGAACCAGAGTTGGAGTGGATGACACAGCGGGCATCACAGCAGGTACAGCTAGAGCAGCAGTTGGAGGAGCTTCAGGTGGCCCAGGAGGTGCCACCATCCATCCGATCATCCTGACCTGTTGCATCCACTGGCTCCACTGGACTCCGTCAGGTCTGACACAACCCAGCTGATGTGGTCTTCGATCGCCCCAGATTCCCCGGAGTGATAAGTATAACCTGGGAGCCCTTGACCTCTAGGAGGGGGTGTCAAGTTAGGCAGAGGTCAGGGCCCCACAGGTCACACCAGGCACCAGAAGGCCTCATAAAGAAGTGTAACACCCAGCATTTTAACCAATGTAAAGTACAGCTTAGTATTAAAAAGATGATTTGAACTGATGTATTGCATTAAATTAGATATATGTAATGTGATCAATAAGTATAGCTAAGAAAAGAATGTTTAAATGAATGTTGATTCATTTGTGACTACTGTGTGTAGAGGAGACAAGTTGAGACATGTTAAAGCAGTGAAAGGGCATGTTAGGACAAAGTCCGGCAGAAAAGGAGAAGTAAAGTAAGCAGCACCGAGCCATCTGCAGCTGAAGCTAACTGATAACGTTAAGAAAAGAGAAGTGACATAAACAATAGGCTATTTTCTGCACCCAAAACTGGTCAAGACCAGTAAAAAAGGGAAGTTCTGCCAGAGGCATTTAGACATTACTCATCTATCAATGAAGTCAACTGTCTAGGCATCAATGAGGTAATGCCTAGAGTTTGGTTAAAAACCAGAACCGCTATTATAGCATTTTCAGAAGTGCGAGACGCTCTAAGAAGTTGCGTGCCCTACGTTGTAAAACGTAGAGAAGATAACTCTGAGCGATGCTCTTTTGAGACCCGAAAGGAGCGTGGCAGATTGGCTTCGGAGTTAATCTTACTTCTCAAATAATGCTGGAGGTTCATCTGATAGAATAACTTTGCATCGACGGATCGAACTTTTAAAAGCAAAGACCTATTTCTTCAGATGACAAAGGACCAAAGACTCTTAAAGGCAAGAATTGTATTTTAAGAGCTTTTACCACCTTTTGGGGAACATTTGCCGACGGACCATCTGTTTAACAGACTTTTGGTATTTTTCTCCACTTTGGCCCGGACTGAAAAGGAAGAAGAATTTTTACATTTTCTTATTTCTTTTCTTTTACCCAGTATTTTAAGACAAACTCGGCAGCCCTGATCAAGCTGTTGAGGTTGTCTTTGCAAAATAAATTAATTTTTACCTTTTGACTTTTTACAGTAATTAGATTAAATTTGGTTTTTGATTTTTCTACATTTATTCAATTTCTCTAACTTCTTGACTTTTTCCTATTTAGGTTTTTGATATTGATTAAGCTTTAATTTTTGATTTTTACTTTTCTAAATACTCCGGTTTTGTAACTTTTTCCGATTAATACTAGGGTTAGAGAAATAATTATTTTCATTTGAGAACTTTTCCAATTTTGATTTTCTTTCAATTTTTGATTGAAGAAAAGAGACTTTCAACACCATTTTATTTTTATGTTTTTCTTCCCCTTGAGGACATCAAGCGAGGCAACAATTAGGGACATTTTCACAAGGCTGAACTGTGGGTTGAGAGATTACAACAGGGATTGCGTTGAAGTAAGGAAAATTGAGGACAGTTTAGGTTTAATAAACAGGATATTGATTTATGGTTTTAGAAGTTCAGTTTAATGATTTTATTAGGGATTAATTGATTGATGATTTATGTATATGCTTTGCTTTGCTAAAATTGCCTACAATAAATTTATAAAAAGTAAATTCTAAATTCTCCTTGAGTTATTTCCCTGTGTGGCATAATATGTTGGTGAATGTAAAACGTTAGGTTTATTGTGTACATAACATCAAAAGTCTCAAAGGTCCTGAAAGTATTTTAGCCTTTATCCACCTACCATTTTTATGTCCCGAAAGCCTATTTTCCTGGCTTTTAAATTATTACCTGTCATGTAACAAGTGCACTAATCCATGTGGAACAGCTACCAAAAACCAACTGGACTGGTATTATTACTGACCACAGAGTGGGTTTCTCCTGGCAGTTCTGGTACCAGGGTTAGCGGGGCAGAGGTTGGGATTAAAGGTAGTTAGAAGACAGGCGAGTGTTCCAAAATAAGTTCAGCTGAGTAGTACCTCTTCGGGTTAGTTCGTGAGGGTAAGACCCCAGTTCAGACACAAGAGGTCAGGACCCTATTTAAACGGAGTGCTGAACCACGGTTAGTAGTAACGCCGGAGGATTAAACACTATGAACGATGAACGCTCCATCGTGGACATAAGCACCAAATTCTGCTCTTTAATCCAGAAGGGGGAATTACATTTTTAGTGAGAGCTGGGATTAAAATTGATCTCATGAGAAGAATTATGTAACATGCAAATACCAGGAAAGCTCTGTGGTCAGAAGCCAAATTTGAAACCATGCTGGTGGAAGATTATAATCTGAATTTTGTTTCCTATCACAGTAAAATGCTAACTTACTTTGGCATGTTTTTCCATCAGGCCGCAGTGTGAATCCTTCTCTGCATTTACACACACATGCATCCTCAGTGTTCATAAACTCCTGTTCGCAGCCGTGTTTCCCGTCCGCACAGTGGTCGATCTCTGCAGGGAAGACGGGACAAAGGACAGGGTAATTACTGAGAACAGATAACACATGCCTGCACTGACCAGAGAGAAGCTTTTATCTGCAGCTCTTACATCGATCACATATGCATCTTAATTACATGAGATGGAAACTAAAGAGGCAGTTTGCATGTTGTTCCACTATGTGTAAAATCTAGAGTAGGTACAACACTCTAAATGCAGACACTGGCTCTGGAAATACTGAAGGTATCGCTAATGTCAGTCCCTAAAAGCAATAAAATTGTGTTTTTCTTTCTAAGATTGTCTTGATTGTTGATTTTTGTATTATTATTATTATTATTATTATTATTATTATTATTATTATTATTATTATTATTTCTCTTTTTACATATATCCCAGCGAGCAGGTCCATGTGGGCCCCAGAAGGGTTACATTTGGGCTGCATATAAGGGTCCCATTTGGGTTTGTCTGCAGTTTCCATGGTGACCCCACATGTGTTTGCCCAGATCAGAATCAGAATCAGAGATCTGAATATCTCGTAATATTTATTCTTCACATTATTTATCCCACGATATTTATTTTTCATGTCATTTGGACTATTTCTCATGTTATTTGCACGACTAAAATTCTATGTTTAAGAAATATCTTCATTTGCAAAACTTTTTTTATTTTTTAATGTAAATAACTGTGCCTTTTACTGATATTTGTTGTTGTTTTACTGTAAATTCTTGCACTGAACCTGAGAGCTCTATCTCAATTTCAATATACTTGGTACAATGACAATAAAGAGATTGTGATTCTGATCTGGGAAAATACATGTGGGGCCACCATGGAAACTGCGGACAAACCCACACGGGACCCTTATATGCAGCCCAGTTGTAACCCTTCTGGGGCCCACATGGACATGCTGGCTGGCTGGGATGTTGCATCTCATTGCATGTTCTGTTATTTACATTATTAGGATTCTAAGCAAATGTTTTTATATCGTTAAAGAAGCAAAAGTAATGTGTTAAGTTGTATAAATGTGAGATGGGGGTGGGATTTAAAAAGTTTTTCTTCCCACCCCTTTTTGAGCAATACATATTGAATTTATTTTGTTATTACTAGTGCACATGGCAATTGCTATTTTGTCTTGATCATGTTTTTGCTCTACCATTGGTTCCTTGTACACAAAAGATATTAGATTTTTTTCTTCTGCTCAAAACAAATGAATGAATGAATGAATGAATGAAATCACTAAATCTAATCCAAGGGAATGACAAATCCAAAACAAGACTCAAAATGTTGAAACAATCTAAAGTATTGAAACATATTGAGTAATCAGACAGAAAAAGGTACTTTTTAGGGCATACATACTGTAACCTGTGGTGAAACACATTATAAAACACCTCAAAAAATTGATCTTATGTAGCAAAGAATGTATACAAGCCTTAAAGATGATGGTTTTTCTGTTTCTTCATCCAAAACTCTAATGCAGAAGTGTCAAACATATGGCCTGTGGGATGAACTTGCAAAGTGCAAAAATTACACTGAAGATATTAACAGTCAGTAGTGTCAATCTCATTTTAGTTCAGGGGTAACACACAGACCAATTTGGTGGATCGGACAATATAAACCTGTAAATGACTACAATTACATTTTTTTTTTTTAATATTGTTTTCGTATGAACAAAGTAAAATTACATGATGAAAATATTTACATACTATTTTTTCACAAAAAAATGTGAACAACCAGAAATTTCTTAAGAAAAATATATGGAATTTAATAATGTTTTGCCTGCTACTAAATGTTTTGTGTTTTCTTTGTAGATCCACTGTGATCTGTAAGTGGTCATGTAAATGTGTAAATGAGAAGCTGAGGCATAATATGGTTAAAATAGCAGTTTTACATTTTTGCACAAAAACAAGAAACAATTTGGAGTTATTTATCATCATTATTGTTATTTATTTTAGTTAAGCATCTTTGAGTACCTAGAAAAGCGCTATTTAAAACTGATGTATTATTATTTATGTATTATTATTATTATTATTATTATTATTTATAGGTTATTATTTTAGTTGTCCAGCTCTTTTGAGATCTAATTGTCCTGTATGTGAGCCCTGAACTAAAATGAGTTTCAAGGGTCTTTATCTTGCTGAAACATCCCGTTTTGTCCTGGATGGAACAGAGCATGTGCAGAAGAAGCATATGGGTTTGGAGAATGGAACAATACCTGATGTAGGAGTGATTCTTAATGCAATAAATCACAAATGCATGGGGTGTCCAGAAACTTTTTTCAATCACTGTATTCTTTTCCAAGTAATTACAAGTGGGCTGGCACCCCCTATGGATCATCCACCACTGACACTTTTCAACTAAATTACTCCTAATCTACTTAAAAACCACTGGACTCTTTAAGCTTCTTTGTTAGCATTGTCACCTCAAAGTAAGAAGGTTCTGAGTTTGATTCCCTATGGTTTTAGGGCCTTTCCGTGTGGACTTTGCATGTTTTTCTCATGTCATGCAGTTTTCTTCCAGGTCCTCTAGTTTCCGTGTATGCTATGTTATTTCTCCTGTCAGTTCTCCAGACCAATGCACTGGTTTGGATCTGGTGTCAGCCCTTTTGCCCATGGCTCTTTGTCTGCATTTGGTGGGTTCAATATTCCTACAGGGACGATAAAAGCGTACTTTGAACTTTAAGCAAACATCTCTAACAAGTACTGCTTCCCAGCACTGAGGGGGTCTTGAGTTCCTTGCAGATTGACATCCCAGTACTTGAACATTCCAGAGAGGAAAAAAAACATCAACAACTTACTTTTGCATGTTTTCCCATCCCGCCTGAGTGTGTATCCTTTTCTGCATTTACACACACAGGCCTTGTCAGTATTCATAAACTCCTGTTCGCAGCCGTGGGTTCCATCAGCACAGTGATCAATCTCTGGATGGAAAACAGTAAAATCAAACTGTTACATATGTTAACTCATGTGCTACTTTTGTATCAGCCCTCTAATGATTTTTTCTCTGGATTTAACCTTTCTAAAGTGATTGATCCCAATTTATCCTAATATTATCCTCTGTATTCTGCATTTTTTCAGTGAAATTCATAGATTTTTTTATACTTAATTCACAGATTATGTAGATGTTCATAAATACTCAGATTAAAATTGAGGGTTATTCTATGAAAAACAGAGAAAACTGAAGAAAAGGTGACTTTATCAGTAAATATATCAATAACTAAACATAAAAACAAGTGTGTCCATCCACTGTCATTGATCAAACTTGATGGGTTTTACTGGAGAATCAGTGTTGTAGAAGATGGTGCTTCCATGTTTCCAAATGGAACAAATCTGATGACAAACTTCCTTTTACGAGGAGTAATTTGATCATTGTGTTTGTATGCATTTGCATGAACTCACCATATTTATATTCATTTAAAGTAATTTGGTTATCATGCTTGTATGAATTATGTATTTAAAGACACTTATCCTTATTTAAAAGTTATTGATAACATTATTTGCGTCATCTGTCACATGATTTTGCAATTAATACCCTATATAAACAGCTGTGTGTCATGATCTGTCCCATGTCCGATGAAAAGCCATGGCCTGAAACGTCACTACTTGTGGTGAATAACATTTTTTGGGAGCTCACAGGTTGTGCGGACCTTATCTGATTCTTTCATCCACCGTTTCTTTGGGATCCTGCACACCCTTTAGTGACTGGGTGTGTGTGTCATCACCTCTTTTCATAAACTTAATTTTATACCAATTACACTGGTCTACAAGGAAAATGCTTCCAGAATAAAAGTAATGAAATTTTACCACATGAGAGTCACTGATAAAGAAAAATCAAGTCAAAAATGCTGGTTGGCTGAACTTTCCAAGATACAGCCTTGGGTCAAAATGTGAAATTCAAGAATTAACAAGAGAATGGATTTGACTCAAAAGGAATATTTGTCTCAGAGCTACAAGATCTACTTCAAAACACTGTCTGCACATTAGAATACATTCACTTCACAGGTTCTATTTAGTGGAAGATTTATAAAACTATTATATAAATGTACATAAACCAATATATACGTGTAATAACACTTAATCATATACCTTGAAAACATCAGCAAACCAGCACTTTTGTCATTTATTTTCCAATTAATCTTATTAAAATACGTAACATTTAGCACATTTAATCTCTGAAGCAAATCATTTCTAAAAAATTGTAGAACAGTGTTATTTACACATTTTAGATCAGTAGATGCTTTTGGTCGATTGCGGATGTTTAGGTCTTTATGGATTAATTCAATCTCTATTTATGCTTATTCTACTGCCTCTTTTTGACAGTGATTGTGTCGTCGTTTTTTCACAGAAACAACGAGAGACATGGGGTCGTCTCAAAGAGGGAGGATTTATTTGGCGTACAAGATAAACAGAGTATCAGCATCTGAGTCCATCTGAGTACAAGTTTGCATATGGAGACTGGTGTTTTTATGGTTTCTTCAGAGTTGTTACATGTATGTGTTTATGTAAATTGTAGATAAGTCCATGGCTTAGTTGGCACCACTGTATTCTAGAAGGCTTTGACACACTAAAATTATTTCTCACAGCTTGTATGGATTTTATACAGAGTATATGTTGGAGCCAAAACACAGTTTTGTTTGTTTATTCCTCTTTTTTGTTTTGACCTTAATTTACTAATCGTTTAGTGGGTGTGGCTGTGATGATTGCCACAGGTGCAACTCATCTTGGGTATGGCAAACTTGCATATACCTGCTGTGTGAGGTGGGCGAGGTGTGTGTGAGGACAGCCCCAAACAATTTTCAGAACGTAAACGTGAAAGCGAGAGACTGAGTTGGTCGGCGTTTGGAATGTTTTCTTTTGTATTAAGAAGCCTATTTTGTTTATATGTAGAGAGTATCTGGAAAGACAATTGTGAACTGTGATGAACTCTTGGACTTCACACTGGAAAATAAATGGATTGGCATATCCAAACGCAAAGAAACCCAGCCGGACATTCATTCATTCACGCGTCGAAAATACAACAGGTTGAACCCTTCCACACCGTTGTAGTAGCTAAAGGTAAAGCCACTACAGTATAAGTGTGTCCAAAGTTCACATGTAGTATAATATGGCTAAATAATGACAATGAAAGTAAAAGTAAATAAAAGTATGGATAAACAATTGAAAAAATTAAGTAATAATTCAGTTAAAAGAAATTTAATCTCACAGGATCTGTTCTTGTAGTAGTAGTAGTAGTAGTTTTATTTCGAACACATAGAATCATCAGATAGCAAAGAATCATACAACATGGATAAAAAATAAATAAAATTTTTCTGCGCTCGAAAAGGAGTGGGAAGATGTATAACTTATTGACTCCCACCCCCTTTTTACAAACTAATAAACTAGATCCGCTTCCTTTGCTTTGTTAACACGTTTTTGTCTGCATATTTTTACAATAACACAAAACATCCATACAAACCATTCATATACACTTTTTTAGTCACGTCACACACAATCAGATTTGCGTAATCAACCGTTTTTAATGTAGACTATAATATTTATATGCACTTTAAATATTTACTCCAAATACAATGATCAGTAAGTGTGATAATTTCTTCTTATCATGATAACCAATTAACTACAATAATATCTTATTTTATGCGTGCTTCTATAATGATCTATATTTTGTTATTATAGTGGATTTATACATCCTTTTGTGTAGCACATCATCCTCCAAACATGCCCAGTAATCTTATTTTAGAGTGTGTGTTCTTGTGTTTCCACTAACTAACCGTGCATCACTTTTACCACCTTGGACTTGTTTAGTTGTTGCTGCTGCTGCTGCTGTTTCCATGGCTCACACCTTATTACTGAAAGAACTTACTTCTGCAGGTCTTGCCGTCTGGATTGAGAACGTAGCCCTTCGAACACCTGCAGATGTAGGACTCGGGAATGCTGACACAGTCCTGCTCACAGCCGTGGTTCCCCAGGTCACAGTAGTCTATTCCTGCACACAATGAATGTCCTATTAATACAACGCTCACCTACTTCTACTAATACTGCCGCTCTTCTCATGTGCTTTTTGTTTTGAATACGTCTATATGTCTGCTCTGAACTGTAAATTTCCTCTTGCAGGACGTTAAAATTATACGACTCTGGTGAAGGTGCAGAGCTGTGAAACCAAGGCAGTAAAGCTCAAATGACCGTTCTTGTTTGGATTCTGTGATACAATGACACCCTGAATGCACTTCCACATTTCAGCAGCTGCTCTGATGATTGCAAAAGCACACTTCCTTTAGGAAATCTCCCCCTCTTTAAGTTTCTGCTAAAGTCCACCAGAGGAGCACAGGGGATGGTTTCTGGTGGGCGAGTTGGAGGACATCACTGCTACATCAGAGCCAGGACTCATTAGGATTGAAAGTCTATTGAAATCCTTCACTAGTCCATGAATGCATGCATCAGAGCTCCTGCTACTACTCACTTTATGTGCATTATCAGAATGAGAAGACCTTAACGCTGGTTCACAGGGTTACATAACCCTACATATATGGGCCGCTGTGGAACAGATATCCAGGGTTAGTTGAGGTTATAGGCACACAAATGATTAAATGTGAACTAGAACATGCTTCCACAGTTCTATAACGCTGGTCTACAAATGCCGTATGTGTACGTATACATGTGTATAAGAATTGTGGGGGTGCTGTGGGGGGTGCAGCTGCCTTTTTAAATTGTTGATTGTTTTGGTTTTTGTTTTCCTTTTTTTCCACTTTTTTTCCTTTCTGTAAATGACTGAAAATATGATGAAACCACTAAAAACTTAAATGACAAGAAAAAAACAAAACACTGGTCTACAAGTAAAATGCTTTCAGAATAAAAGTAGCGAAATTTTACTTTGTGTGAGTCACTGAAAAAGAAAAATCAAGTCAAAAATGCTGGTTGGATTCAGTCTTGGGTCAAAATGTAAAATTTGAGAATTAATGAGAGAATGGGTTTAACGCCAAAGGAATATTAGTCTCAGAGTTACCAGATCTACTTCAAAACATTGTCTGCACATGACAATACATTCACTTTACAGGTTCTATCTAGTGGACGATGTATAAATCTATTGTATAAATGCACATCACTTTATCATATACCATGAAAACATCAGCAAACCAGCACTTTTTATTTTTTTTTTCCAATTAATCTTATTAAAATACGTAACATTTAATGCATTTAATCTCTAAGGCAGATAATTTCTGAAAAAAAAAAAAAAGAAGTGGACCAGTGTAATTGATCCAAAAACCACATTATCAGTAGAAAATAACAATAAAAGCATCTAAGTGTTAATATAGAACAAGAAGTATGAGTGGGACTTTTCATGACATAAGAAAAAGCTGTTCTTTTTACTGTTGCATGTCTTCATGTCCACAGTGAGTTGATATCCTGGACGACAGCGACATTCGTAGCCATCGGGGATGTTGGCACAGATGTGTTGACAGCCGTGATCCACCTCAGCACACATATCCTCAGCTACAGAGAAACAACAAGACAAACCCAGCCGTCAGGAAGCAAATCAGAGTGAAGACGCTGAAGTGAGTCCAACAGTAGATGACAGTGACTGGGGAAGAAAATTAAGAGCGGCTTTTTTACCTTTACACGTCTTTCCATCTGGGTTGAGGATGAAGCCTTTCCTACATTTGCACCTGTACGAGGCCGGGCTGCTCACACAGATGTGCTGACACCGATGATCAACCACCTCACACATGTCTGAACCTAAAGAACAAACACGTACAAGAAAAAACAGGCCTTAAAATACATGTAAAATAAGACCAAGAATTCAGAGCCTATCACTACAAGTACAAGTACTGCATTCAAACCTTAGTTCTATCAGCAAAATGTATTTAGAATATGAAAAGTAAATGTGCAAAATGGTCCCTGTCGTCTTTTATCAGTGGGGTCAGTCCAGGTCAAATTATGTAACACTTTCATGAAATAATGTCATTGTGACAAACAGCCGTGTGTCACTTAAGTACTAAATACAGACACCTGTGTTCACTTAAGCACTTTAACTTGCACATGTAGTTTACAGCACAGCACTTTAAACATATTTGCACAAACAGTAATTGCACGCAATTGGTTTTTTTAAAGTAGTTTATTGATTTTATTGTCTTTCCTTTTCAGTTTTTACATCCAGTGGTGCTTGTATTTTAATTGATTGATGATTGCTTGGCCCTGGAGAAAAGGAGACACAAATTAGATACAAAGATAAAGTGCAATGTAAATGTGCAGTATTTAAGTTTGGTTTGTTTAGTGTCTGTGTGAGTGGATTTTAAAGTGTTTTAGTGAATGGTGTTTTAGTGTTTGTACTTACCCTGTCCTTGCGTCCAGGTCCGTCAGCAAAAAGAGTCCCAGCGTGGACAACAGCCCTTAAGAAGGTTCCGGCCTGGACCAAGCCAGGGAAATGTGTGGGGGAGTCTGGAGATGTATTTTATTGGTTTATGGGTTTTTATGTAACTTTGGTGTTTAGATTTAGAGTTTTAGATATTTAGCTTGGGTTTTAGATAGGTTATGGTTGTGGGTTTTAGTTATGGAGGTTTTAGATTAGTTTTAGCAATTTATGTTGAGTTGTAATTTCCCTATGGAGTTGTAGTGGTTTTAGCCAGTTAAGTTGAACAATATAAAAGGCGCCCATTTTCATCAGTTGTGGTTCGACTGCTGGAGAAGATACTGCTGCTCCAACCTCCACATGCACTTGCACTTTTTTTGGCATTTGCACTTTTTTAGCCTTTGCACTTTCAGCACTTGCACTTTGTGTGAGATAAATATTATTGAAAATATTTAAAAAAAAATTGTGGACCACACCATCTCCTGCCTCTGCCTCACCTCCTTCTCATTTCACGGACCTCCACCCGCTAAACGGCCAGCCAACGTCACAGTCATTAATCTTATTAAATAACAGTGTTTCAGCCTTAGATCTCCATTAGTTTTTGAGCTGTCTTGATTTTCAAACATTAATTTTCCTGTAAAAACAAGGGGCAAAAAATGATGCATAGTTTGAGAAGGATTTATTATAGATGTATGAATTTTTCAGGAGATGTTCTTAGGTACATTTTAAAACATCTTTAACTTCTGCTTGCCAAATTATGCCTTGTTGATTGTACTCGTTTGTCCTTCAGATCAGTTATGGCCCTAGTTTACACCCTGAAGCAGATCAGATCTTTCAGTTTTTGGCATTTATTTGTAATATTTCTTAGTACTATTGTGGCGACTATATTTTTCTAAAGGAGATAAAATATTCAGATTTATGAAACAGTAAAAATAAGGGAAAACATGTCATTTCACACATATTGCAAATGTACATTACTTATGTATTTCAAGGACTACCATGAGACCAGTTCTATCACTGGAAACAGGATGTCTGCATTAAAAGATAAACAAAATATGAAGATGGTATTTTTAACCAGAGTACATTTAACCTGTAATGTTTCTGAATTCATGTTACTGCTGCATCAACATGTATAATATATTGAATAAACTGCTGTGGATGTTGCTTATTTAAGTTGTTTTGTGCACTGTTGGGCCATTTAATCTATCTTCAGAAATGAGGAACTTTGCATCAATTTCTCCACAATTTAAAAAAAAAAAAAAAAAGTTAAACAGGATGGAGATGAAGATAAGATAAGATAAAACTTTATTGACCCCACCGTGGGGATTTAAAGTTGGATAAAACTGAAAATACACTAATAAAACTACACTACTAATGTGAAAATACACTAATAATGTGACTTTAACTGCAGTAGTAGTAGTAGTAGTAGTAGTAGTAGTAGTAGTAGTAGTAGTAGTAGCAGTAGTAGTAGTAGTAGTAGTAGTAGTAGTGTTAAGTGGTTCTTTATTCTGACCTCCACACAGTTTGGACTGGAACACTGAGGTCAGGGTTTGGATCTGGCTGAAGTTGGCCACCAGATGCACATGTTCTGAGTGGGGTTCGCTCCCTATGGCCTTCAGGGTGTTCATGTCCACCCTGCCCACTCCGATGGCAAAGATCTGGATGCCGGACTGCCTGGCCTGAGCCGCCACCTCCTCCACCGTGTCCTGAGGTCTCCCGTCGGTCACGATCATGGCGATGCGTGGGATGAGCAGTTCTTTGGGCCGGGCTCCCTCCTCCTCTGTGAACGCCGTCTCCATGGTGTACTGGATGGCCAGGCCCGTCATGGTCCCCGTGGCCAGGTGCTCCATGTTCCTCACAGCCTGCTCCACCTCGGCCCTGGTGCTGTAGGTTTTCAGGGAGAACTCGTTCTGGACCTCACTACCGTACTGGAGCAGACCGACCCGTGTGGCATCAGGAGCCACCGTCAGGAACTGGAGCAGGTTGATGATAAAGGTCTTGACCTTCTCGTAGTCGTCTGGGCGGATGCTTCTGGAGCTGTCGATGACGAAGACGAAATCCAGAGGGGTGGGTTTGCAGGAGATATCTGGGACAGACATGGGGGTGTAGTTTGGAATGAGTCACATGGAAACTGTTTGGACTCAGATTCAACCAATAGATCAGCATCTGATATCCCACCTGTTGGTTTGGGTTGGACCGTCGTCTCATTTCGCGTTTTGCCCGGGAGGGGCTTCGGACGCCGTCGGTTGAAAAGAAACGCATCACAACACAACAGGCAGAAGAGGCCGAGAACCAAGGACCTCATTCTGACAAGATGTGACAACTGCAGCGTTTATGAAGAAACGAAGATGGAGGAACAGCTGACAGAAGAGCTCCTACAATATGAGAAACAACAGAGAAAAGGATATCAAACACAAAGTCCCATTAGAATTCTTACAAACATGATAATACACCTATGTCCCTTAAGAAAGAGAAACACTTTATTTAACTAAACACAAGTCAAAATACAGGCTGTAGATGGCAGATATCAGTAATGCAATGCATGTCTGGGTGAGTGAGGTCAGTGTGTGTGGATCAAACAATACCAATGTGTTCAGCATGAGGTCAACAGTCAGTGAAAGGGAGAGAGCACACCTGCTGAGGTGTTTTTCTAATTGTAAGCCACACCCATAAGAGGCGTGACCAATGACCAAAGAACAGACGGCCCAGGGTCATGCACTGCAGGGACACTGACAACTGGAGAGAAAACAGAACATTAATGAGAGTATATTTATTACCTCTGCCAAGTGTAACGGCGGAGGTTATGTTTTCATTGAGGTCTGTCTGTCTGTCTGTCTGTCTGTCTGTCTGTCTGTCTGTCTGTCTGTTAGCAAGGAAACTCAAAAAGTTATGGGTGGATTTACATGAAATTTTGATACTGGCACAAGGAACAAATGATATAATAAAATTTTGGTGGTTATGGTGGGGGTGTGGGGGGGGGTTGATGAAATTTTCAGGAAATGTTAATACTGGCACAAGGAACAAATGATTAAATTTTGGTGGTGATGGGGGGGTGGGGGGTAGGGCAGATCTGCCTTGGCAGAGGTCTGCGCTCTCCGAGTGCTTTTCTAGTTTAACAATGTACTTTTTTTTGTGTAAAATGACAAAAGTAACAGAATAAAACAAACATATTTCTTAGACCTATCCTGTAAAAGTTCAGTGAGTAAAAATATTTTTTTTTAGCAGAACTCTGTCTGGTTTAACTTAAGGTAGAATAAAATAAATATCTTTCTTTAACAGAACTCAGTCCTGCTTAAGTTATTACTGTATAAAATAACAGAAAATAATAGAAAGCAGAACATTATTGTAATAGTGCACATTTAGTACAATAAGGGAAATGCAAACATAAAGTCTGTGGAAACTTGTAAACATAACACTTTGTTCCTCAAAGGCCATGACTCTACAGTTGTAGAAAATAACAATAACTAGAAAAGCACAGACCTCCGCCTAGGCAGATCAGTGCACCCCCCCCCTTCCCATCACCACCAAAATTTAATCATTTGTTCCTTACTGTATTCGTTTGTATACTAGTGTGTTATGTTTTACCTTTTTGATATGCTGTTGGGTATTACTGATTTTCATTGATGCATTTCTTTATTTATTTAACCTTGAGGAAGTCCCTTGAGATAAAATCTATTTTTTGAGGCAGACCGACATAATAACCCATTAAAACTGTACTACAGAATACACACATACCATATCAGGTGACTCAAATATAGCAAAGTTATGTAAATCCAACTCATGGTCTTCACATTAAAGTGTAGATTTGCAGATGTGGACAGCTCTCATTAACCTTTAAAGACCCAGAGCTATTTTTGTGGTGACTTCCAAATGACTTTTTTCCCTGTATTTAACCTTTCCTAAGTGATTCATCACCATTTATTCCCTGAGTTCTCACAGACTTTGGAAAAACAGTGTTTTCCTACCGTGCACAATGGTCGTGGAATAATCTTCAAAAAACTGTAAAACTAAATACGTTCATTTCTGTTAATGATTTTAAAAGTATCACAGAGAATGCAGTGAAGGAGGAATGTGACTGTTTTTCTTGATGCCATTGTGGTTGAATAGTTGTTATTGTGTTTTACTGTTAATTGTGTATCATGTATGTGTTTTATGTTGTTTGGACTGTGTATGGCTGCTACCTTGGCCAGGTCTCCTTTGCAAAAGAGATTCCTAATCTCAGTGGGACTTCCTGGTTAAATAAAGGTAAAATAAATAATATTACCCACTGCATTTTGCATTTTTAGTGAAAACCAGGAATTTTCTATTATTTCACATATATGGTTGAGCAAATTCAAAGGTTATTGTATAAAAACAGAGAAAACTGAAGAAAAATGGTCTTTTTTTTTTTTTTTTGCTAAATATATGATTAACTGAATGTCTGCAACCACTGTCACTGATCCAACTCCATGGGTTTTACTGGTGAATTAAAGTTGTAGAAGATGACAGTGTTTCCACATTCACTCTGAACGTCCAAATGGGTCATATCTGATGACCATGAAAAGATGACAAACTGCAATTCCCCTCAGTTATTTACATGTATTGATAAGTTTAGTGGATCGAAAAACACTAAACATTTTAGATCAGTAGGTGCTTTTGGTCGCTGGTGCCTGTTTAAGTCCTTGAGGGTTACGTTTTTCTATAAATTTGGTCACAGAGTTCAGCTGTTTGTGTCGTATGAGCCACAGATGGAAAGATTCAACCACCAACAATTGGAGTAGGTCTGAAAAATAAAAATCAATCACTATTATCAGTTAATATTTTAGGTGCTGGATTATGGTTTGATTCGTAGAAATCTGCAGAAGCTGAAAAATAAATTGTCTCCTGTCTTATCTTTGATTGAAATCTCTTTATTATTGATCACAAACAACCCAGAAAAGGAAACTAGTCCCTGTCAGCGCGGTGGTCAGTGATGTGAAACAAGTTAATGATGAGGACGGATATAAATAGGGAGAACTTTGACCTCTCGCATGTTTGACCTGTTGAGCTTCATATTTCACATTTTAGTGCATATCATTAAACAGATACAGGTTTTTCACATCCACAGAAAAGAGAAGAAATGTAAATGTAAATGACTGCTTTAACCCTTTCATGCACAGTGGTCACTCCAGTGGACAGTTATTCTTCAGTTGTTCCTTATATATTCATGGATTTTGTTGTTTTAATTCCATATTAGCCGACACAGTGGACGCTCATGCACCGTCCCATACACTGTAATTCATACCGTTAACTTTGCCGTTCTTCATAAACCTGATCTGCACTAACATGCTTGAGTGGAAATCAGTTGCTTATCATTATTATTATTATTATTATTATTATTATTATTATTAGACTGTAATTAACAGTTTGGGGTTTTTTTTTGCGTATTATCTGTTAAAATGTGAGAAAACATCAGAGTAGCTGCATTAAAAATGTTTTTATTTCATAGTTTTCACACAGTATATCAATAAATATATTTCTTTACTTCAAAAATTAAATACATGGTTTCCAGCTGAGTCGACATTATTGTAACTCCATGAAAAATTGGTTCACAAAATTTTTTTAGTTGCATTGTTTTTTAATGCCTAAAGGAATAAAAACACTCAGGAAAAAAAGAATCTTGATTAAGGCATAATTCATGCACGAAAGGGTTAAATGCATTTAATTTTTTTAATTATTCCGGCTTTAACTGTGTTTATGAAGCTGAACAGGAAGGACAGATTCTCTTGTGCGTCCATCATATGAAGTCAGTATGACTCCATATGAAGGAGCTGCTGGTTGTTTTGCTGCATAGGTGGTTTAAGGTGATTTAAGACAGACTGAAAGGTGCACAGACTGTTTCCCTATCCAGTCCCCAGAAGAGCCATTTATTACCTGTCATATCAGGCTGTAGGCTCATCTAAAACCAGTGAACACACACAGCAAATGCATCCAGATATAAAAACAGAATGATGTGGCAGGGAGGAGTTTTAAACGGGAAACCTGGAGGATTTCTAAATAGAGTTTTGAGCAGATCTTTCAGGGTGATGATTCTGAACACCACCACACAGACATGTATATGGTAACTGCTGACCTGAGACCTGCCGGGGTCAGGTATCAGTGTAACAGCACCGTCGACCTCTGACCTCACATCTGTTTGATGCCTCTCTGGCAGTGTTTTCAAATATCAATCAGCGGAACAAACGTTTCAATCAAATGGGTTCAATCCAGGCTGAGATGACAGGACAGGAACCCCTTTTGGATTTCCTCATGAATTAAAGCCCATTCTGTTGGAGGATTCTGTTGGGTTTCTGTAAATTGGCTTAGAGTCTGGTTTTTGACCAACTCTATATATAAAGTGTCATGAGATAGCTTTTTTTGTGATCTGGCATTATATAAATAAAATTTGATTGATTGAGTGATTTAATTGGTTTTCCCCTGTAAGTCGCTTTGGAAAAAAGCGTCTGCCAAATGCATAAACATAAACATAAACATAAAGCCCAGATACGACACGAAAACAGCTTGTACTGAACAGTGTTTTATGGGAGCTGATATCTGTTTTGCACATTCTAGGACTCTGATGGTTTTTCATGATGCAGGTGATGGAAAAATGCAGCTGAACCTTGATCTGGGGTAAATAAAGAACACATGGTTGCTGTTTGTTCCACATTTTTACTGCTTTTATTCAAGCTTAAGAACACGTACTAGTTGTGTCTTTAAATACTAATTACAAGTTTGTCTTCATCTGTATCACAGAGGAGAAATAACATGTTCTTACCTTGCTTTAGAACAGTACTTCTCAATCCTGTCTGCAGAAATCTTCAATAAATCCCAAATGTTCTTCAGAAATAGAAGGGGATGTCAGTGAAAGCAGCGTCTCCAGACTGTAACCATGCTCACATCCCAAGCCTCCGTCTGGTTTCTGGACACACACTGGTGTTGCTCGGCCCCTTTCCTCCATCCACTCCCCCTGCTTTGCCTCCGACCACAGAGACGCCTCTCCTTCAACAGTAACTCTGTGACTTAAATCACATTCACATCTTATCTAGATTTATTTCACACAGCAGGGACTGAATGCCTTTACTGTAAATTCTCTGCAGTGCCAAAAGGATTTGACTAATTGATTTCGACTGGTTTCCACCAAGAGAGGTTGATGTAATATGATTAGTGTGAATTAGAGTTAGTTCAAAGAGCTTTTACAATCAAAGAGCTCTAATCAACAATGAACAATTAACAGTGTTCATTAATGTTTATGTATGAAGTCTGTATAATTAAATTCAATAATTTAATTGTCCTTCACATTCCCTTGCAAATGTTTTATATGTTTTTCTATATTTCCATGTGGAAATAAAACCAAACTAAGACAAGTACAAACAAGTACGGATCAGGGAATTTTGTAATTGTGTGTCAACATGAAATAGCAAATAAATAATTAACTTCACACTGGAGTACAAAAAAAGGGAACAGAAACAAACTATTGTTCATGGTGTAATGTAGCAGAAAGAATCACAGAATAATGTTGTAAGTGATGTTTGGAGCAGCTGAGCATCGCTTTATGGAAAGACTCGGTCAGTTTGGTCATGATTTTCACCTGTCTGTCTGTCTGTCTGTCTGTCTGTCTATCTATCTATCTAAATCCAACTTTATTTGTAAAGCACTTTAAAACAGCCACAGTGGACCAAAGTGCTGTACAGAAAAATAAACAAAAACCAAAATAACAGAATAAAACACAATAGATTAAAAGACATAAAACTGTACAAAAAAAAAAAAAAATCTATCCATCATCCACTGTGTTGGGTGAGCTGAGATGTGATTATTATTTATGTGACCTCATGTATTTACCTGAAACTGACCTCTGTTCATTTTGATGCATCAGTTTCTATTGTCAAAAACAAAACACAACCACCTGCCAGTGAAATTAGATTTTAATAGACAAATCTTTACATTTCCATCCAGGAGTATTCAGGTTTGATGTCATGTCCTTGCCAGACATTTCGTGTCCAGGCTTTTGCCAATATCTCCATCTGGAGGAACAGACTCATGTTTACACAGACTACTTCCCATTGACTTAATTGAAAAAACACAACACAGTCCATATTTATTGGATGTCTGAACATACAGAGTCATTACAGTAGCTTCCGTAAGCAACTCACTCAAAGTGACCTCAAAGAGCAACTGATTCCAGATCAGTGTTACTTCTGTGCTGTCTGAGCAGATAAATAGCAGCCCGTGACGTTTGTCATCAATCAGTAGAAACACACATTTAGACGTTATGGAGTTCAACTCAACACTCGGATTTTTAAACACATACAATAAACGGTGATATGTTTGATATACACTAGGTTGCTCTTTGATCATGTCAGAATTCAGGCAGATGCATTTCTTTGGGAAACTTCCAGTCAAGGTGACACTTCACACACAGGTTTGGAAAGTGCACCCCATCAGAGAGAAAGTTAGAAATAAAGGCAATCTAACCGTGATCATGAGCAGAGACGAGACAAACAGGAAACAGGACGACTCTCCTCTCACTGCTGTGAGAAACAGGGTGGTCGTCTTTGCATTTGTTGGAGGATGTCTATCAAAGGTAAGACTTACACAATACTAAAACAGCTACACACAGAGCATAAATAGAATTATTAAAAATAGAGATACTTTTTCATCTATCAAACTTTGTAGTTCTTTCAAATTCAACTAGCTTCAAATGCACAGAAAATGTGCATCGTTTCTGGTTTTTTACTGGAAACAGACGGGATAAATGGACCAGTTACAGGAAGTTTATGACTTCATTAATATATATAACAGGAAGGGGTGAAAGGTCACCGTGGTGGTGGTGGTGGTCTTTATGGGAGCTGACGTGTGTGAGATGTGTGTAAACACATGCTTTTGTACGTGTCAGTGCATGCATGGCTGTTCTGTACTGTATGTGCGTAGCTACAATATATCATGAATATCCTGTAGACTGGAGAGGCAGTGTGGTGCATATATTTTGCTGGGGTTTTATTAACAGCAGGGGCCAGTCAGCAGGATCTCAGGAGTGTCTTCATGCTGTCGCAGTGGAGTATGGAGGTGGAGCCTGTTTGGGAGGGACGCTGACACTGTCGTCATATGGTGGCAGAAGCACCTGGAAAAGGACAAGGAGAAGGAAATACTTAACAAGGACAAAATATATACATATGCAACATTTTTATGAGCCTGAAAAACCTGCAAAATGTTCATGTCAGCTTTGGCTACAATAGAGGAAAAAAACATGGTACAACCTGAATGTACAGCACATGATCATTAAGAAACCACTTTTGCTTCAGTTATGGCATAAAACACCAAACAGCAATGTGATGTATGGTGGAAAACTGGGAGTGAAAATCAGTAACATTTCAGCAATATTGATTCCTAAGTAAAACAATAGTTATTTCATTATTTAAAAGAAAATATGAACTTGCTTTTTTTTTTTTTTTTACATTATCTGAGATTCTACCTTGCAAATTCTGTAAACTAATGCTCTAAAGTGACACATTCCATCCAACCCTCTATTTGTGCAGCACATTTTTAGACATGATGAATCAAAATACTTTCCCCACAGAGACAAAAAGAGACGAATAAATCATATAATTTACAATGAAGTACTTTGTTTGACTCAAACTACATCTACTGAGTCTTGATTCTGGAAACTGGTTCCAGGCATGCGCAGTATTAAAGCCTATATTAGATTAAATTCTGGGGGCGATCAGCAGAGCTTTGTGGAATCAGCCACAGACGACAGAGGTAGATGTTGAACTAGTCACTGATAATAATAATTAGTAATATTTCTGGAGTTCGGTGACAACAGGCTTTTACTGAGGTGAGTGATGGCTTAATTCTAGGGTGCAGTGCAGTAAGAAAAACACAAAGCATGAGTCGGCTGCAGATTTAGTTTAAAAGCTGTGTTCTGATCATCTGACTGGACAGGGCTTCTATTATTCATCCATCACTCCAAAGTAAAAGTAGGCTAAGTAGTGACAGATACTAAATTTAGCGAATAGCTGTCAATCTGTAGCTGAACGTATGTGTCAGATTCTTTTGGACAGTTTGGTTCTCTGTTACTGAAGCAGAGAAATCACAGCAAGCAGGAAATATATGGGTCCTTCTATGAAACTGGGTACATTTTAGTACCTGGCACTTTGCCAGCTTTTTTTGACCCAATAATTAAAGAGAAATGTAGACATATTTCCCCCCAGGATGTACCTAATGATGACCTCAGATAAATGCAAAAAGAATTATACTCTTCCTCTGAGCCAAAATATTGGGAGCAAAAACAGGACCAAAACTGGGACATGAAAAACTACCTAGGTGTCAGTGCATTTTACCTGGACCACATGTCTGTAAATGGTCTTATATAGCGCTATAAATAAAGACACTGTGTTAAACTTGATGATCCTAGTGTTTTTTGTAACCCAGACATGCAAGTTTTTCATGAATCTCAGTCTCATTCCAGGTTTTATATGTAACCCATCGTGTCCACTTGTGTTACATACAGAACCTGCACAGTTAAACACACATAAATTGCAAATGATTTTGCAACAGCAGTCATTTTTGTGAAACACTCTGCCTTGCATAATTAGTTCAATTCCCAAAATGTACCTGTGAGAGAATAAAAACATATTCAAAAAAATAGTAGTGCGTAATTTTCGTGTCCTTCTTACATGCAGATTTTTGTATTAAATATAATGTAAAATAATATAAAAATTTGTTTTATCTGAAAAATAGTTTCTCTTTTATCTCAGTAAGTCTTTATTTTTAAAATAGACCCAAAGTGCTTCCAAACTTGCTTCATAACATTAGTCTACATCTGGTTTGAATTTTTAGCCCTTCTGTCCTGTTTCTAGGGACCAGTTTCATAGAAGCATCCATACTTTAATCTCTGGTGTTTCCCTGTAGCTGGAGTCAGAATTATACATTTTATTGTTTATGCTTCATCTTTGTATGTGTGTGAGTTGCTCTGGTTTCGCTGTAACATTCATGACAAACAGACGTTGTAGTTTATCTTTGTGCTTCAGTTCACTTCATATACCAGCGCCATGTGTCTGACCTCCATCAGCCATGTTTAAAACAATGACGCACTGAGGGTTTTTCTCATCACAGGGAGGCTCAATGTCAGAGCTTAACCCCTGTGATCTTTAACAAGAGAAAAGAAACTAATCAATACCCTTTAAGAGCCTCCGCTGGCTCCTTCAACACAAATCTATAAAAGACACAATTTATAAAAGCCATTGTGTTCTGTATGTTTACTCTGGTGCTTTATTTCTATTTTATGCTACTTTAAACTTACGCTCCATCACATTTATTTGACAGCTTTGGCTACTTTTAAGAGGAAGATTTCACATAGTGGAAAGGCTTAAAAGATTAAATTCAAGATTAAACCAGTGGTTTCCAATCTTTTCAGCTTCTGACGTCTTAGAAAAAGCAAAGAAGCGTTGTTGTGCTCACTTTTCAGATGTCGACAGCCTCTGATTTTTCCCTCTAAATTTCTCACATGGATTCACATCAATAAATATTCAAATCATCCAGTAACTCAAGAAAAAGCCTAGAGACAAAACTTCAGTACTTGGACTACATTTTCATGCCGTATCTGAAATAAATAAAGGATTATATGAATATTTCTGAGGCTTAATGACAAAAACATGAGTCAGATTCACTGAGCTGATCTATAGTTAAACAGAGTGTCCTTACAACCACTGCTTTGTTTAGATCTGGATACGATTTTACTTTTGAAAACCAGAAATCTCAGAGCACTTGACTCCTTAACCGTTGAGTAATCCCTCATATTAACCTTACGGAGAGAAATAAAGCTGTGTGTTTGGTGTTTGAGGCTGTGCATCAACTGTTCAATGCCAAATAAAGCCCCTAACTGTGAGTGTGTGCTGGGTTTTGTGTATGTCCAGCCAGGAATCCAGCTCATATGGAATGCATTACGGACCTTTGACCTAAACGCTGTATAGCTGATACACAGCCACACAAGCCACAAACCAGGTCTGTGGGGAGGTCTAATTAAATAAGACCGCCTCCAATTGAAAAAGCAAACATGCAGAGGTGAAACTAATGTTATGGAACGAAGGAGCAGGCTACTGTTTTTCTGGCTTTTTTCACTCGTGATGTCAGCGAGTTGGAGAATGGCCTCGGTTCAGGTGTTTTATGCATTATGAGCACATAAATGTTTCTGTTTCTGAAAACCCCCCCAAACATCCCATCAAGACTGAGTGTATTAAAGTGTTCATTGTGGTGAACTGTTTCATATTCAGTGGAATGTTTCACTCTGAGGAGTCTTTGGGTGCAGATGGAGTAGAATACCTGTGAAAGCCAACATGTGATCGTCATAACAGGTCGTTAATGTTTTTACAGCCTCATTCGTCTTCTCCCTCCTGTCAGAGTAACAGTAGCTGTTGTAAGTGTGTGGGTGGCAGCGTTGAGTGGTCAGAGAGCCAGACCTGGGCAACAGGACACCGACAGACTCTGATTCATCCGCACTGAACTCACTGTACGACCACTGTCCCTCAGACACTGTCGTAATGGCTTTGCCAGTGCAGAGCCTCATCCCTCCGTCTTCGTCCCTGATGCCTGTGTAAAACTACCTGCCACAACAGCCCACCTTTAAACTTCCTTCCTCCCCCGACATGATGACTTTACTGTTGCCAAGCTGGCCTGAGCACAGGAAACCTACGCAGACGATAAAAACGTGACTCGCGGTCTAAAATGAACAGGATGTCATTTTTCCACAGAATTTGATTTGTTGACAGTGGAAATGTAGGAGAGCAGTAAACAGACGTCATACAGAGTTTAATGGTAGAGTTCTAACTCTGTGATACATGACCTTCTGTAATGAAACAAGATTCGTTTTGAGACTCAAGAAATTTCTTGATAAATTTTACAAAGAATGACTTAAGTTTATCGACTAATATAGAACAGATTTCAAGAAAAATAGCATAAGGCTCTTTTCTTTTTTAGCCTTTAGTTTGCTGCTATTTTTGTTTGGTGTTGACTTGTATTGTCTTGTCATGTTTAGTTCGGCAAAAACAAACGCGTACAATGTTAAAGTGGTTGGATTAAGTAAGTGTTTACTTCTTCCCACTCCCTGTCAGATGTGTAAAGAACACATAAATTATATTAAGTATTTCTTATTAAGTTTTATTAAGTTTCGTTTTTGTTGTTTTGGTTGTCTTATGTTGTTAATTTGCATTGAGCATTTGCTTTTGTTGGTGGTTGTATTGTGCTTTTTATAAGTCCGAATTAAAACATTCATTCATTCAAGATACTTTATACCTGCTGATTTTCTGTTTGTGACAAAAATACAAAAGAAAACAGACAATGTCAATATTAAAGGTATGCCATCTGGTGAAATGTCCATTATTTGGTCTGTCAGTCTCTTTTTATCTGCTGTGGAGACGTTTCATTAGTTCAGCTGAACATTAGGAGTGTTGTATTATTGAAGTTGAAGCGTTGAAGTGACAGTGTTCAGATGGTGAACTCTGCAGAAACACCTTAGTAACAGCTCATTGGAAAATGTGATTAACACTCACAAAGGTGGTCGAACTAAGAAAAACAATCAGTGCAAAAGTTATTTTCAACTAGTTTTGTTTAACTTCAGTGCAGCCTCCAGAAAAAGTGGCCTGTTAAACAGAGAACAGACCGATTCACACAGCGAATGTCCAGAACTAGAACTGGAGATTTACTGATAATCTTCAGCTCAGTGTAAGTGTTACAAGGTTATGGCAAAGATTCAGAAAATATATTATTAATGTAGCAGCTTTCTGCATTTGTCATAACTCCTCAGTGATGCTCAGGAGTGTTCTCAGATATCATCTTTGTATATTTCCAGTTTCTACAATATTACCAGCGAAGCACAAATTATGACTCAGCTTTTGGTCCTTTTTGTCAGACTGTCAGCCTGCAGAGAGGGAGGCTAACTCTAATGATGTCGGGCTACACTTCAGTGTTTTACTGTCTGTTACGCTCTATAAAGTCCTGTGTTAAATGTATTCTTGAAACCGGCTGATGTCACTTACTGTGGTGTCGTTGGTTGTAACATAGAGCAGGATTTCAGAGGAACCTCGTCCGGTTACGTATCTGTAGCAGTTCCATACACATGCAATCAGGTAGGCCTGGTGTCACACAGAAAGAGAAGAAAGCACTGATTAGAAAGTCAATAATCAATATCTATTATTTAACATCCTCTCCTATTCCACCAGTCACGCTATGGACTTTGCTCTTCTCTGTTGTCAGACTTCCTCTAATCAATTCCCTGAAACAGAAAAAAATGTCTCTTTCAAACCCTCTTCCTCCATTACCTTACTTCATTACAATCTATAAATAAATCAACCATATTCAGAAAACATCTGGAAGGGCCTATGTTCACTTCAGATGTATAATATTTTGTTTTATTTTACGGATTTCATTCTTCCTTTCAAAGCTGGTTCAAATATATATACAAGTATTGGCACAAGTGCACTGTTATATACTGAAGAATGCCAGGTTTCTCTGAAAATATCATTTGTTTTTGCACAGACAGTCACATATGGCAGCATGACAACAAGCTGAACTCACTTAAAATATAAACATCAATCATTTTTATTATTTGAGTGTTTGTAGACTGTATTTTCAGGTTATATATATCACTGCAAGGAAGCAAAAAAAACAAGTTCCTTTTGTTCTGTATCATCCAGGAATCACTAAGTCTCCATCCAGTTCCAACACCATCTGCTTTAGTCATCTAGCAGCGTGGACAAAGCCTGGCTGAGCTCTCTGACTGCAGTAATTACACAATTTAGGAGTCACTTTAATGCTCTAATAGCACAGTTATTTTCATACTCTTGAGGAAGCTGTACAGATCCAGTTGCTGCAGCAGAGATTACACAATTTGACTCCAAGTCCACTGCAGATGCTACACAGGGTGTGATAACGATGCTGATTACACATTATAGAGTTATTCCCAAAAACTAATTACTAATTACTTAATTAAGTAATTAACTAATTACTTAATTAACTAACTAATTAACTAATTACTTAATTAACTAACTAATTACTAATTAATTAAAAACTAATAACTAATACTCTATCTCCTAAAATAATCTTAATTTTGGATGCCTTGTGCTTTTCAGGATCTAATTTTAGGCCGTAATAAAGCCACATCTGGATGCAGTGTTGCATAAAAATTGCATAATAAGTATTTTCTTTCTGTCATAAAAAAAAAAAAAAAAAAATGTTTGGTAATCTCATTAGTGCTACTGTGCTGAGAAATCTAAATTAACTTTACCTTGAAGCCGAGAATGCAGCCGATGAAGAGCAGTACGATGAGGACGAGGCAGATGTTACTGAGGGCACCGATCTCCTCTTTGTAGGGGAAATTTTCAGGCTACACATGGGGATAAAACAGCCAATAAAGTTGCCAAATAATGAATGATAAAAGTGAATTTCACAGAGCTGAATTCCTGTTTCATTGGTAAGTTTTTTATTAAATTTAGCACCACGATACGGTTGCAAAAATCTTTGGGACCCAAAAACAATAGAGCTGTGAGGTGTGATTGGCTGTGCCAGTTTCTCACCAGCTGCTGGAGGTAATCCTGTATCGTGTTGGGGTAAACCACGATGCTGACAGCCACCAAAGTGTTCAGGGCAAAGTCAAATAACTGGTAGCAGAAAAATGGGATGATCCAGGCGGCACGCAGCTGAAACACAGACATTTGTATTAGGTAATCACAGGCTGATATATTTATCTGTGGACATAAATCAGACCTTGAACTGGGTCGTGAGGAGATTACAGTGTGTAAAATAATGAAACAGGACAAAAGTCTACTTGGATTTGTTCTGTTTTCAGAGACTTTAAAAAGGAGATGCAGTACAGGAGACCAATATCTTGTCAAGATCCTTGTGATGGCCAGGAAGAAGGCCATAACAAAGAATTGGCTTAAGGCTGATGCTCCGTCTTACAAACAATGGCTTTCAATCATAGATGATATACGTGTCATGGAACATCTTACATATAAACTGAAGTTGAAAGAAAATCTCTTTAGAAAAAACTGGGGAAAATGGCTGACATTCAGGGACAAATGTATCTATTAAGGGACCTAAACATATTCTGACACAAACACAGGCTGTTCTTTTCATTTGTTTGTTTTCTAGTTCTTTTGTTTCTTTTCTTGCTCCTCAACCTGAGAAGATTGTATTGTATTATACTGATAAAAATGAGAAATAAATAAAAATTGTGAAAAAAGAAAGAAAAAAAAAGGGGGATGCAGTGTCTAAGGCAGTTCTGGAAATCACCAGCTGCTATAACTGACTCATTTCAACCTCTTCAGTCTGTCAGTCAAGGCTGGTGCGTTCATTACATTTAATTCTAATCAGTATTCTAAACGGTAAAAATAAGAATCTACCAGTCGTTACCTTGTATGCACCATATGTTGCCATCCCACATATGAGTATCATCAGCAGAGAGATGGCCGAGGCGATGCACATGTCTGAAGCAGAGAGAGAAAGAGATGTAAAAATACAAACTACGTACATTTATACAAACATCTGTTGCTGTTTTTTTTTTTATTTTAGTCTCAGTGAATGTGAGGTCACTTTGGTACAGACACATTCAGTTCCAAATCAAACTGCTCAACATGTTTACAACGGCAACAGAAAAATCCACACAGAGGAAGGATAACGCGGTGCATCTGTTACCAAACAATCTGTGATCTGCTTCATGTCAGGCTGCCCTCATATCAACTCAGCAGAACAGAACTAATCATTCTGTTACATAAGGGTGGCCCTGTGGAAAATCTAAACACAAGTGGTACTACAGGACCATCACCATTCTATCTACAGTACTTTCTATTTTAAAATGATAATGAGTGTATTTTGCAAGTGAGGCAGTTGATTAATAGCATTTGCTGAAACGTACAATATGGACTGTGTGCTACGTCTTTCCTCTAACTTATTTCGAACACTAATTATTAACAAACAAAAGCCATCAACAAATGACACTCTGCCAAGTCCTGTGTGTTAAAGGGGTCATATTTTGCCACTTTTATTAGTCTTTGGTACCTTTATTTGTGTATTTGAACCCTAATAGTTCAAAAAATTTGAATTTAAACCCTCCAGGTGCTGCAAAGCTATTTTTATATTCATTCCGGCAAAAATCGAGTGAATTTCTACAACCCGTTTCAATTCCTGCTTAATTTATTATGTTTCATAACTAGTTACGTCATGACATTTGCACATATAAGGTCCAGACTTCCGATGAACATTTCTCCAAGTACGACATAACTATTTATCAGCAGCGGCGGTTGAAGTAAAAACTGAAAATATGTCCAAACTTTGAGCCGATTAGCTAAAATGTTCAGTTGTTGGTTGTATTAATGAAAATAAGTGGCTGAACGGAACAGAAAGCATGGTCAACAACAAGGAGAGGGTGGAGTGTGAAGTGGAGTGGAGTGTGAACAGGGAACTATTTTAAAATGCATAATTCCATTTAAAGAAGCAAAATATCACTCCTTTAAGGTTGTGTCTGGGAGGTGAAAGCAGAGGAATTGTTAGTTTGGCTGAAACATATACCTATGAGCACCTGATAAATATTTAATCCACACAGAAATGTAAATATGAAAATAACAAGTGGATCATCTCTTGCAGAATATAAGATGCGCTGTAAACAAACACATATTCTAATTGACACTGTTACACCATGAGCTGTAAAGGTGTTGATTGGTGTAATTTTATCACTGGGCAGAACCAGGCTTCCTGTTTTACCCTCTGAAGGCTCTGTTTTTCCAGCTTTGGTAGCTGTGGAAGCTTTGATGCAGTTCCCAATTATATTTTTTTAGTATTTGCAAGTGGCTCTGTCAACAAAATAAACACATGGCCTACTGTTCTATTTGGCAGAAAACACAGCGATGAATCATTTTGAGTTGGTTATCAGATGTATTACTCAGTGGAATTAATGGCATATTTCTAAGTCATGGTGAGACCGAGATGTAAAAAGTTTAATTCCACACAACAGATGTTAGCCTGTTTCGTAAGATAGGCACACACAAAGTTTTCACCACACTCCACTATCCTTTGCATTTGGCATTTTTGGGTGAAAAATCTGTTATTTTCCAACATATAATTGACCTATTATGTAGATGTTCATAAAACCTTAGAGTAAATTCAAAAGTTACTAGACCTAGCTAATTAAACTTGTTGATATCTGTCTTCACATTCAACAGTGCTGAGATAAACAAGTGTAAAAAATAAGGCAATATCAACTACTAGTTTAAATACATTATGTACGTTATGCTACACACATATTAAAATGAAGAAAAAAAAAAGTAGAAATGATGGATCTTTAAGGGAAGCATTATCATTTCTTCTCGCCAATGTAATTGATCTTTCTGTATGTGCAAATGGGTGATTACACTGTGACATTATCATGGATCCTGATTAAGAAACACCGCGGTCATTACTAAACCAAACACTTAACAACAGCTCCACTGACAAAACAGTGCATTCTATAATCTCTGCTGCAAAGATAGTAAAGACAGCTCAAACAAACACATGATGGTTAGTATCTCGGTGCTGCATGTGAGCAGCTTGGACTGATAAAGACTATTTATCACCAAACATGAACAGTTTGTCAGATACAAACAGGGAAAGACAAAATCAACAAGCTACTGAAGACTGTTAAGACAAGTTAAATATTCTTTCTTTGCTGTTGTTATTCTTGTTTATTTATACTAAACCAGAATAATGCAAATAGTTTGATTTGGCAATAAACTTGACTTTTTCATGTTATATTTTGTTATAACTTCATATCACATGTATATTGCCAATTTGATCATTTTAATAACGTCAACTGAACTACTTTTCCTGAGCAGATTTAGTTAAACACACTAGATTTCTTCCTAGTGTGGTTCTCCCATCATTCAACTTCGAGTGTGAAGTAGTTGGGAGTTTTCACAGTTCTGCTCTCCCCAACACTGGAGATGGAACACTGAACCACATTACATGAGCAGAAGTCATTTCTCAGGCAGATTGTGTGTGCCCATGTCGGGGTGGCAGCGGCTGGTCCTGCCTGCAGTAATGGATCACAGGAGTCCTAATCCCCTGGAACTGGGACAATACAGTCATTCCCAATCAGAGGGTACCAGCAGCGGCATATGCTGTGTCCCGTCAGACTGTTCCAGTGTACACCTGGTCTGTTAAGAAGGCTTTTCAAATGCTCTGCACAGATGGACATTAGGCTTGCACGTCTGTGGCTTTGGATGTTTGATTTAAAAAGAAGTGCTGACAGTCGTCTAGACAAATGTGTGAGGTCCCTCTCATAATGCAGCAAACCATGTCATGAGTCAGATGACAAGCCAGTAGAGCACATCGCCCACAGAATAAGTCATGTTACAGTGAATTACAATAGATGTATATGGAACAAAACCTAAACAAACATCAACTGACCGTGAGTGTGTTGTTTTATTGTCCTCTCAAATCTATTTTACAGCTCTGTTAGACTATTAATTATTAACAGGACGTTTACTGTGAAGTACTGGCCTTCTGAGCTACTTACTGGCATCATCCATGACATCCAGGTCATTAGCCAGCTCAGCACTGGTCAGGTGGTACTGCTCTGGATCGCTGAGCGCTGTGAGCAGGATGAGTAACACCACGGCATTGATGAGCTTAAGGACAGAAAACATATGGACAGATAAACAGACATATGAGCAAGAGGTAAAGTGGATCAAGTCAGAATAGAAAAGAGCAGACGTTAACGGCATCCTGAAAGACAGCCATGAGTGTTACAGTTAAACCTCTGCATAGAAATGAGGTAAATGCCATGTTTACATTGAACGCTCAGAATCCAAACACATAAGACCTTGTTTTGGTCTGGCCTGGTGCAGCCAATTATGCATATGACTCATACACTCCCCATTGATCATGTGAATGCAATGGAAAATTCTCTGCAGTCAATAGACAGCCTGACACAAAAACTGCTACCTGAAGAGGCCCGCTGTTAATTTATTCATAGGAGGCGAGCAGAGGATTTTTCCACATGTGGTGTTTGGTTTACTTAACCCTCTCCCTGCATGTTCACTTCATCACACTGACGGTTTTAAGAAACTGACAATCACTCAAAACCTGAATTGGAAATTTACTGGCACATGTTTCATTCATTCCAAAAAGAAACAAGCTATTTCTCCCAATGTAATTAGTCAGATAACCAATAAGTAATGAATATCTCATTTACTCAGCCTCACTGTCATTTCTTTAACCTTTAAAAACCTAAACAGTTGCACCAACAGCACCTACAATCTAAAATGTTCAATAACTGTTGAATCACTAATCCTATCAATTCAAGAAAATCATAAAATGAGTCATCACGTCATGTTTCATAGTCATCAGATATGACCCATTTGGATGTTTAGAGGTTCTGTAGTGAACATAGAAACACTGTCATTTCTTCAACATTGATTCACCAGTAAAACCTATGTAGTTTGACAAATGACAGTGGTTGGAGACATGTATTTATATTCAGTTAATTATATATTTTTATGTCCACTTTTCCTTCTGTTGTCTCTGCTCTGATATAATGACCTTTGAATTGACTCTGAGCCTCTACATGACTAGAAAATTTTAAATATAGGAAAATACGTGATTTGAATGAAAAATGAAGAAGATAATATTGTAATAAATGGTGATGAATCAAATAGGAAAGGTTAAATGTAAAGACAATCTCATTTGGAAATCATCACAAAAACAATACTAGGGCTTTAAAGATCTGATCTATACTAGGATCTCCGTTAAAGAAAACATTTTAAACTAGGGTTGATTGTAAGAGTCTAAACTACTACAGCCCTTGTCTAATGAGCTAATTTTTTTTCCATTTCCGTCATTGTTTCTGTGATGGATGTGTGATGTGTCTCCATACATCCCTGCAGTGAGTGACAGAGAGGCGGTGCTCACCATGTACCAGACCCCCAGTATGATGGTTCCTGTGCGGACATGGCAGCACAGACAGCAGCTTGTGGAGTACCAGCGGTCCCACGGTGAGATCATCATCTTGGTTTAACGTCTGTTTGCTTTACCACAGAGCGGAGCAAACATGTACGGGAGGAGAGCGGTCCGTCTGAAGCGAAGAGCCGATGCCCAGGTGAGTAACGTCCGCCGTGCTTCGGTCCTCGCGGAGGAATGACAAACAGGATCGGATGCGTGTGACCCGCCTGTCCCTTAATACTAATACCGTGAGCAGCTTAGCGTAGCGGTGACTGTCAAGCTAACACCGGGGGAAAACGACGCGTCCGGTTTCAAAATAAAACCTACAATATGCTGGTCATCACTAAACAGCAACTGTGACTACAAAGTAAAAAATTTATCCAGAAATTTTGTGAGTTTAACCGAAAATACTGGAATAACTGAGTCGCGTGGGGCCGTAATGAAAAAAAAAAAAAAAGTCCACTGACCGCATTACATTAGTTAGGATTAATGCGCCAGACGGTTTCTATTATTATTATTATTATTATTATTATTATTATTTGCAGACTAAATGTGAATGGGAGGTGACAGCTGCAATAAAAATCAGACTGACATTCAGAAAAAAAAAAAAAAAAAAAAAAAAAAGGAAGAAATGGAAAAGTGAAGTAACCTTTTCCAGAACCGAAGCCCTGCCCCTTTCGCTGGGCACACATGGGACCAAATTTCAGAAAAATATGTACCGTGGTTAGTGTCATTCTTTTTATCCAGGTTGAATTTTGTCACATTTGTTAACTTAAAAAATTACGAGTCAATAAATTTGCAGTTTGTTGTAATAGTAAAGTGACACCTAGTTTTGTGTGACATTTCGCAATGGACTACATCTTTCGTCACATGACACGTCACGTCACTAACATTATGCATGTTTCACCTCGATTTTCAACAGGGAGGTAAAAAAAAAAAAAAAAAAAATATTGGAAAAATCACCTCAACTCTGGTCAGGTTCAAGCTGCAGAATCATTTTCAGACTCTGAACAGACAGTTACGATGACATCACCACCATGACTTTCAGGTGAATAGTCCTCACATAGTACTACATACAAATATTTTCAGTCTGATACTTAAACAGTTTTACAGCAAACTGCAAGCCATGAAATTAACTTAAAATAATGTGTACAAAATAAAATAAAAATTCTTTAAATTCTCATACCATTGACTGATATTTTTTCCTAAAAAGCCCCATTTTAATATTGCAATATTTGTTGTGTGCATCTTACATCTTGCAAAATTCATGAAACTTGTAGAAGTTGTAGCGGCTTAATGATGATAAAACACCTACAGGACACCATTATATTATCTTGAAGGAATATCTGTTCACTTACATTACATAGCAAGTTACCATAAAATTTGGAGTAATGTGATATTCATTAATACATTTCAATTGTTTTAATTATTTTCTCTTCGTTCTCTACACAGCAACAAGATAAGTTAGAATTTTTTAGTTCAAATAGGGTGTGTGCTTTTATTCTTACGGAAAAAATCCCTTACTTCCTGTCAAATGGTGGTAAATTGCTCCAGCTTGACACGACTGTTTCTCATCCAACTGATAAACACCGGAGCTTGTGACAGGCAGAGGGGATCAAACCCATGATGTAATGCAACTGGTCACTTCCAGAATGTTGGAGAAAGCTGAAATGTAACACTTAATCTAGACATTACAGGTGAAGACTTAAAAAAATAAATAAATTTAAAAAAAATCCCAAAAGCTGCTTTCTTCCTATATTAAGTAACTAGAATACTGGGAATTTAGAGCAGTAAGCTTTATCATTCTGAAATGTTCTGACAAAAAGGCAAATTTGGAACCTTATATTATGGATCATTGAGAAGGTGGGCTTCAAGCACAAGACGCTGGTTGGTGCAGTAAAATACTTTCTCATATAAGTCCAATTATTAAAAAACTGGCCTTTATTTAGTCTTTTTACATATGGCTTTAGCTTTTCTTTTATTACAAACAGGTTGTACAAAAGATTCTGAAGACTTTTGAATCAACCACAGGTGGAAAATCATGGAGGCTGATGACACTGCGATGGTACATCTACGATCACAGGCTCCCAAATGGCCGTGGTCACAAAGCAGTCACAAATAGAAAAACAGCAAGGAAACCGTAGTCGACACACTGCGTTACAACATCAGACGAGGGACATACCGGATGATGAGAGTTGATGAAATGTTTGTAGTTACACATAATGTAGAAATGTGATTCCCTTTTACTGTATTTATGTCACAAGTGTTTACACCCTGTGTTACCATTTCACCTAAAGGCAGTCACCTCTGCACCATCATGGCTCACAAATGTAAGAGCAAAATAAGACCGCAAAGCAAAGGCCAGTTCCATGTTACGGCCCTGTGTTCTATGTCCTGATGCAATTTGAGCGTTTTCTTTCTCTGCACAGTAATCTCCAGTCATTGGCCACCACAACATCAAATTTTCTTAACATGATCAGTATTTTCTACATCTCTAATTACTACAATACAACTCCTTCAGTTATTTGATTCAGTGAGATTAGAAGATAGAATCAGAGTATCAAATGCATACTTAAAAATCATTAACACCGCGTTACATTAGATTGCACTGCATCTAGGTTCAGTTTTGAATGATCCGACGGCTGACACTCAACGTGTAGAAAAGTTGTTTCGTTTTCCAGACAGTTTTAGGTTAAGTCCATCATATAGACCTTGGTTCAAAGTTCTTGTCACAAAAAGGTGTTGCATAAACAGGATATGAAGTCTTTTGCATACAGAGGTCTGCAGATTGGACTCATGTGGTCTCATGTCTCTCGCCTTGCCTTCTTCTTCTTTGCTGGTTTTGGCGCCTGGCTCTCCTCAGGTTTCTCTGTGGAAAAACAAAAGGGGGAGGGGGGAGGTTAGTCAGAGAGCTCTGTAGACAGGTGATTCATTATGAGACATTTGAGTGGCTGAGTGCAAAGAAGAGATATCCCCTATTAACGCGACTAAAGATCTGACGAAAGTTGAGGCTCAGGTTTTGAGTGTTGGTTTGACAATAAAAGATTCACATCATTTCATAGTATGCACCATTGTTTATTTGAATGAACACATTTTATTATCATTAAAGCAAGTCCACAGTACAAATACAGGAAAGACATCTGCTTGAAGGAAACACAGAGGAGTCACCACAACGAAACAGGCTAATTCTGAGCAGGAGAATGACAGTTCTCTCTGAGGAGGACTTACTTCGGTCTCATGGACATGGTTTGGTTCTGAAAAGCCTGACACAGACCAGAAACCTGTATTTTAAGTCATCTCCAAAACAGACAAATGTCGTAGACCTGTTGTGCTTTTAGGCCTCCGTTTCTCTGCTACTGGAGTTCAGAACAGTTCAACTGCATTATATACATTTGGGTTTCATATTTTCCACCCATTTCAGGCCTGTTTTTATTTTATTTTTTTTATTTGTTTGCAACAATAGCTGAAAAGTATTGTGTCTACCATTTTGACATTTAAAGTGGTTCTAGTTTTATATTCCAAAATTTCTTCAATTTTTCCAATTTTAGATGCCAGCCGGTGGAAGTCTGCTACCAGAACACAGTTAGGAGCAAAACGACCAGTAAATCAATGCCATGTATCCACAGACTGAATCACTCACTGAATAAAGTATAAAGTTCATCATTTCTACACATCTGTATTATGGTATCATCAGGATACACCTTCAAATAAAATACCACCAGGTCTTAATATTACCAAGTCACCTCTGTTTTCTGTACAGTTTGTATTATCAGTAGCTGAACTAAACATCTGTTTGGAATCCAACAAACAAGGTCAGAACTGTCAGTTTAGCCTGAGCTGTGGATAAGCAAATGGCAACTTAGCAAAGATAATAACACCCCATAATCACTTTCTACCCTTACCCTTAATTATACCCACATAAGCCTCAGACTCAAACTCACCCATGTAGAAGAAGCACTGTCATTTCAGCATCAAACTCCATTCTTTTCATTTATAGCTGAGTCCAGTGGTGATATCAAAAGGTAGTACTTGTATTTTTGATCTCTTTCTTTGACTCTAAAAGTTGTGTCGAACCAGTTTTCATCCTCAACTTGATCTTGGTTTAGTTTTTGTAACTGAGATACTGGCAGATCGACTCAATACTGCTTCTAGTGGTCACACACACTCAGTGACATGACAGTAGTGAATAAATTCAGTTCATATCTCTACAATATCCAACATCAAACTGTCAGAACTCTTCTCTAAACACCCTAATTATAATTTCAGATCATTCTGAATTTTGCGAATAGAAATATCACAAAACCCTCTTTAAGCACCAATATTTCATATTTAGAGGTAAAAACATTCAAAATATGCCCACAGATGTTCTTACTTTGTTGCGTTGGAGCAGGAGGGTTGTTCTGCTTGGCAGTGGGCTCTCCATCAGTTGGCTTTAGTGGCACTTGTGTGACAGGAGGTTTCTGGGATATGTTGTCCTTGGTCCTCGTCACTGGTTGCTCCAGTTTCACCTAAAGAGGAAAAGCGGTAATTCAAAGAGCTGCATATGTAAGAACTACGTACACAACAGTAGGAGCAGTTGTGTGGTCTACAAAGAGGAGAAACCCTCTCAGAAGTTCTGCTCTGATCTGGTTCCGATATTGACACTCCTGACCTCAACAGCAGCTGCCTTGATGGGCTGGACGGCAGCAGTGTTTTCCTGAACAGGTGGCTGCTTCTTTGCTGAGGCTGCAGGCGCTGCCTCCTTGTCCGGCTCCTCGACCTTCACAGAAAACAAAGGCAAAAGCGATTTACTTAAGCTTGTCAAAAACTGAAATTCCTATTTGGCAAACTTCTGCTCTGTTTTCTGCAGGTCAGTGGTTTTCATCAACTACTACAATTTCAGTGAATGACAGGTCATTTAACGCTCCCTATTTTTTGCTGCTGAGAAAAACTCCATTTCATTTGCAGGTACCTGGCCAAGGGCCCCTCCCTCTTCAGCTGCCTTCTTCTTCTTCTTTTTCTTCTTTTTAGTTTTAGCTGCCCCGTCTGCCAAGGTGTCTCCCTTGTCCTTCTCATCTTCTTCATCATCCTGTACAACAGAAAAAAATTTAAAGAAAAATACAGAAAATGACTGAATGTTTGGACATTCTGGATTTTGGTAAATCATTACATAGACCTCAGACTGAAAGTCATACCCTGTAAACGTAATCACTATTCATAGTTCAAGATTTAAGTCTTACTCTGGCGCCATCTGGTGATACTAATTAAGAATAACAGTAGCACAGACCAATAAACACACTGATAATGATATCATACGTTAATAATCACACTCAATTAGTTACGTAAATGTGCTGAGAATGAACTGTGCAGTCCTAAGGGGAGGCCAGCTACAATAAATGGGAGAGTGTGTGGATGTAGTGTTTAGGTTTGTAACACTCTTAAAATAAAACCATAACCCTGAAGAGGCTGCATGCTGAAGTGGTGTATTCTGCTGAGTCACAGCTATGAGCAACAGGGACACAGTCATGAGTGAACCAGGACAGCTGTTCCAGGGCCCAAACCCAGAGGACTCAACAATTACTGGATTGTTATTTTTTTAAGTTTTTACCAAAGTTTCATCCCTGGCCTGGTCGTACTTACAGCTGCTCCGATCAGCAGATTAGTGCTGGCTGGTTCAGAACACGGTGGCTCCTGAGGAGGAGTCGGCTCAGGAGAGGGCTCCTCATAGTTGCCCCAGACCTCAACAGGGGCGTTCCAGTCCGAACTGGGGTCAACTGAACCACCGTCTGGAAAACCAAAGCATCCAAGTTAGAAGATAATCACTACAGTGAAGGACTATTGTGGGAAGAAAGTTCTGTGAAAGTTAAACAGAGCTGGATAAAGACAGAAGGCTGTGTGTGATCCTTACTGAGGCCAGACCATTCGTCATCGACTCTAGGCTGACTCAGCCAGGCCATGTCACCGACAGGCTGGGGCTCTGCAGAAACACAGGACAGCACCAGTGTAAGGGACGCTTAGGAGAATACTCACTTTACCAGTTTACATCCGTCATTTACAAGGTTTTCTTACCAGTAGTAGGAACTCCAAGTCCACTGAAGGAGACCAGATTTAGATCAGTTGGCTGCATCCCAGTCTTAATCACAGTCCACGACCCTAGAACACACACGCATGACAGCTCAATAAAAAGTTTACCAGATTTAAGACACATACTGTCCACACGAATTTGATGATGCGATACTAAATACAACTTTATCTTGCTACGTCTACGCGTAGCAGCTTTTTCTTTTTGCTCGATAAATTCTGACCAGGCAGCACAGTTTGCCAGTTGGTTTTGATCTGTAGTTTTGATACAATGAGATCAATACAAAACTTTTTCAAAAACATTTTTAAAAGCAAGACTGAATTTAATGCAGATTAAAATTTAATCCTGCAGAAAAACAATAAAATTAAATTACAGCTCAAACCTAACTTTTTTTAACCAAGTGCAAATAATTTTGATCAATCTCTTGATGACAGTTTACAATAAACACGAAATAGTATAGGATGAAAAAATAGGAGTTCTTGACAAATCTATTCAGTCAACAGTGCTGACCCAATAAATCTCATTATTGTATCATTTCTGCATTTCTGAGGTAACAGATTTACCATCAGTCTCTGACTCCCACAGTGATGCCGTCTCTCGGTTCGATGTCCAGTGTGCCATCTGTGGGGCCACAGTTTGAGGAGGAACCTTCATGGCCACGTCAGTCACAGCAGCATTTACTGCAGCCGGTTCACTCCTGTTAACTAATAGACACACAGACATTTGATACTAAGATCAGGTTGGCTGCACATCCAATATAGACTAACCCAAGGAGCATGTGAACTTCAAACACCACAACTTAAATGGCACAACAACAAATAAATCACTGGATTATTAATTTCTGCTGACAGTTACCTTTAGGCACAACAGCCTCCACTTTTTCTGGCTTCACTTTTGTGGATTCTCCTGAGAGGACAGGATGAATAGGTCAATATGTTAAGTACATGACTCATACAAGCCTGTTTGTGAACTAACAAGAGACCTATCACTTGAGACTCGCATTCCCCTATTTATAGTGAGCTCATCCACAAGAGACCAACTGAACTTAACAACAGACTACACAGAAAAACACTAATCTCGCTCTCTAGATGCCAAATTAGGCTGTTTATCAAGAAGGCCTGGAGCTTTTGTATGTACATATACACACCAAAAGAGACACAATCCCCTGCAAAGATGGGCCATTGTCAGTGTGGTTATACTAGGTTTGCATTTTAGTTTAGTTTTAACGTTCCTATTTTAGTGGTTTTTGTCCTATCAGATAATTGTCAGGGTAAAACTCAAAAGTAATTATTAGTAAGTACAGTGCAATTAAAGCTCTAATGTCATCTTTAAAATCTTGGCATTAACAGCTTCCGCAAGATAAATAGAAAAGATGGGTGCCAGACAAACCTAAAAGATATCACAAGAATTTTAGTTCATTTCAGTTTGTAGCTACACAGTGCCCTTCCAGTTATGTCTTTTTTGAAGCTTAGTTTTCATTTCCTTTCACAAAAATGTTCTCTCACAGTTTTCCTTACTTCTTTTACAACAGTAACCTCATTCATCATAATACTTCGAGGTTTCTGCCTGTTAAAAGGAAGTTTTTCCTCGGCACAGTCACAAGTGTTTGCTCCTGGAGGATTCTGTTGGGTTTCTGTAAATTGGCTTAGAGTCTGGTTTCGACCAACTCGATATGTAAAACGTCATGAGATAACTTTTGTTATGATTTGGCACTATATAAATAAAATTTCATTTGATTTGACACAACAAAGTTAATCACATAATGCATACAACTTCCTCACCTCCTTTCTTCTTCTTCTGTGTTGCCAGTGGGGGGGTCGCAGTGGCCTTGGGCTGCTCTGGGGGGGTGCTCACAGGTGTGTCCCCGCCTCCAGGACTCGCCGAGCCATCGCTGGAACTCTTGTCCTTCTTGCGTTGCTCACGCTTCTCCTTGTTGCTGACCTTGGTTTCCCACGTGCCTGAAAATTAAGAGTGAGTGTGGGGTGTGGAATTAGTTGCAAAACACCACAAAGGGTTTATTATGGGATTAGTGAGGAAATATGGAATGGATTAGGCAAGATGGAGAACAACAGGCAATGTAGAGACTGTGTTCAGCAAAAAGGGTCAGACTTTCAATTATAAGTCAAATTCTAACAAAGGTCACATTGAATTGCATGAGAGAATACATACACAAGCCATTCATTAGGTAGAATACAGTATAATAATGTGTCTTAGATGGTAAGATTCTGAGTATAATAACATTCACCTTCTTCTGGTTCCTTGCTATCTGTAGATACTGGCTTTGTCTCCTTTACTGCCTGTTTGGCCTTCTTCTTAGATTTCTTTGACTGTAAGAAGACAAAACAATGGGCACTAAGTAAGAAAACTTCCAGGGAAAAAAATGCCCTGCAGTAGTGAGAATGAGTATAGAAAGAAAGAAATGAAAGAGAGAAACTTCACTTTGAAAACCTAAAAGTGGAGACACAAATCCCAGGTATTCTGAATCATGGACAGTCCATCAAACCAGCATGTCCAAACCACATCTATTTATAAGTGAAACTACACACTGTCCACTCCAAGGGTTAGAAAATCTGTTACATACCACTATTGTAAACATTTCCTTGTGTATAATTGTTTTAATAAAGCAAATGTAGGGCCATAGGTGATGTTAATGTGTGGTATCTTATAAGATTTCAATGAAGGCCTGCTTCTTGTGTTGCCTTCACTCAGGAGTCATCCTTCAGGACTATGCTGCTTCTGCAGGTTTAGAATTGTAACCTTACACTGCCAGCTGCACAAGTTACATCACTGCAGTATGACAGTGAGGAAGCATGGGGGTTTTCATTCATTGAAGAGGATTCCTTAAATGACTGACGCAGCTGCCAAGCAGAGCCCACTCAAAAAGTACAGAGACAAATAAAGATGTCCAGGCTTGCCAGCTCTATGGTACAGTAAATTACCTCTGCAACCTTCTCGGTCTTGACTTCTGGTGGGGGAGGCTGGTGATGTGGCACTATCTCTTCAGACACTATGGCTTCTTCCTGTGGCTCAACCACAGCTCTCCCATTTGGCTGGGCTTTCTAAAATGAATAAATTAAGATTAGATGTAGAAAGTCATGAAAAAAATTCCTTCCGTGTTCCTGTGAGGCAGTGTTAAACATTACCCATGTCAGACATTACCCCAGTGTAGTAACAAGCTACAGCTGTCAATGGGGCATTAGCATGACAGCTAGCCTAGCTAAGTGTAAGGTTAAGAAGCTACAGACCGGTACAGGCTCATTCCCTTCACCTTTTCCGCCTTCTTCTTCTTTTTCTTCGGCTCTTCTGATTTGACTGGTTTGCTAACACCTCTCTTAACCTCCACCCCGTCGTCCGAGGCGTGTATAGCGGGGCGTTTCTTGAACAGAGTCCGGCAGGCTGAGGCCCACAGAGCGACCATCAGCACCAGCCCGGAACATGCCGCTAAGAGGATCACCCATGGCGGAATAAGCTCAGGCTTCAGCCGCAAATCCACGCCGAGCTCGGAGCGCAGCCAGTCCAGCCCTGTGGATAGGAGTTCGTTCAGGCGGTTGGAAATGAGCTTGAGCTGCTGAGAGGCCGCGTCCTGCCACTGCTCCATTTCTATTGTTTTTCTAACAGACCGATTAGTCACGCTTTGCTTGCTGCTATTAGCCGCGCTAGCCTGCAGTGCTAGCTAAAAATAACGGGACGAGCTCGACATTATGGATAACAATAAATGCGTCCCCTCCTCCGCCAGCAGCATCGGCCTAGCTAGATAGCCAGCTAGCAAACTACCTATCTACCTAAACCCAGTAAACTTCCCTGTGACTAAACTAGCGAGCTAACTAGCAGAGCAGCTAGCTGATACCATCCTCAGATAACCGTTAGCTGACCAGCACAATGCGTTTAGTTGAGTGTGACCGCGGTGCAGCAGGTTCACCTCATATGGCTCCGTTTTGACTGGTCGAAACGCGCCGCCTTCCCTGACGCTGGGGGAACGGAGCTTCCACATTCGACATCACACGCACAAAATCACGCGGTGCGATTTCCAACCGCAAAATTTGAATGAAATGTAACTGACGCACTAATGTGATTTATGCTACGCTCGTGTAGTTTGGTTTTGCTTCGCTGTTGCAATAATAATTTCATAAAGCATGATTGATGGAGATATAGATATTTCTACTGCATTTGAATGCAGCACTAAAGGGCGGGACAGATTACACAGACTCAAATCAACACCAGAAATTAAGGGTTTGTATTCATGTTTAACATAGTGTTATTTCCGGGGATAATGTGCAACGAGACGGTCGTTCATAGGAAATAAACTCCAATATGATGGCGCGTTCTGAAAGACACTTCATAGATTCTCAAACTTACAAAAGAGAAATGGGACCAATATTGTTTATACTACCATAAATTAAAAGCTAATTAAGTGTCCATATAATATCCCTGTTTGCATTTACTGCACCCACTGGGCACCTGGAATGTGATTTTTAACAGACTGAGCATTGCTGCATTAGATTCACTAAATACTGTATATCAAAATAATACTTGTTCCATCAAAAGTAGGTTTACAGAACTGATAGTCAACCTACTTATGAGTTTTACCAGAATTATTCAACACTATGTAAAACAAGACACTTAAAAATTAAAACCAGACAAGTTATTTGCATCCAAGTTTATTTTGAAATTCCCTACTCCCCCTGTACAAGAAAAAAGGACTTTCCACAAAGGCAGCAGTGAACTGTCAGTCAGTGATAGTACTTTTCTAGGGAAGGAAAAAAAAAAAAGATAATCACAGTGTGTCTTCATCTTTTCTTCTTTTAAATATTTCTACTGCTGTCATCTTTGGCTGGGTTTCGGCAGACAGTTTTCTGTCAAACCAAATTCCTGGGAAGCAAAGGTTTAAGCCAATAGAGCAGAGCTGGGGGCTTTATATTTTACAGTGCCAATACAGGAATGTTCTGGACCGTATACCTCTTCTTCATGAACACAAAAAACCCCAATAAAAATAGAAATAAAAATAACAAGCTGTTTGTGTTCACAACACAAACAAATATTACCGCCTGGGGAGATAGCGACAGTATATCGAATTTCATAAAATTGTATAGACAAAAAATAAATCTACAAAAATGGAGCTAGGTAAATATTACACAACAGTAAACATGTTTTTTCTTTTTTTCCTTTTTTAAATTGTTTTCAGTCGAACCTCTACACAAAACCAAAATTCTTGGTCTTAATGGCTAGCAGGAGTTTCTGTTTGAGTATTTGTTTTGAAGAATAGAGTGGCACGTAAAGACGCGAGATGCACGTGTTGGCCGTGGGGAGGTGCTGGTCGTCTGGAGGCCGGATGGTGATGGAGGGCATCGGCTGAAAACCCTCCTCACTGGCTGGGAGAGATGGACTGGAGGTCCAGAAGTACACCTGAGGAGGCGGAAGAGGAGCTCAGTTACACTTTAAAATCGTGTGTGCTGAAGTTTTTTTTTTCTAGCATTCATACCAGATTGAAAAGGAAAATGGCTTCCGTGACCCAGAACAAAGCTTTATCAAACACTGTTTTTCCTTCAAACTCATAAAAAAAGGACACATACAGTATGACTTTTGTTCAGCTCTAGCATAAATGTTCACTGTGGGTGGGTCAGCGTGCAAATGAATGAAATCCAGCTGGAGAGAGAAATCAGAGAACTGAAACCTGACTGAAGTGCTCTTGGTTTAATTTTTTAATTTCCAATTAATACAACAGATTACTCATTGGTGTCTTGTGTAAGAAAGTTGTGCAACAAAAAGTGTGTCAGAGTGGAGTGCATGGAATTTATTCTAATACTGGAAGCACTGAGAACCACATTCATGGAAGTTCCTTGTTTTTAAAAAAGATCGTCTAAGACACGTACCAGATCCTGCCTCTCAGTCATACTCATCTTCTCAACTATGGACCAAAACCAGCGTTTAAACTGGAGCAGTTTATCTGCATTTTCCCCTGTTGGATGAACACAAGCTTTAGTGTGTAACAAAAATACGCACAGCCATAAATGTCGACAGGAACAAATGAAAAAACTGTTCAGAGAACATATATACAGTACAACATACCAGACTCATCATTGAAGGAGGTGAAACTAATGAGCATTTGGACATTGACTTCTCCACAGCCATTGACAAGCAGCCTGAAGTCCTCAGCAGTCAGGTCTTCCAGGGCGTTCTTAGGTAGAACATCCAGTAAACCCTTCCTCATCGCCTTTAAAACACAAACAGATTAGCATGAATGCATATTCTGCTCTAAATGAGAAAAAAGCCCTGACATGTTTTCTGGTTTCGGACTCACATGGAGAGGCTGCTCAGCCACTACCAGCATTCTGTGCTCGGCGTATTTCCTCACATACTCATACACGTTGAGAGGAGTTACAGGCATGTTGACCCCCCCAGACAGAAGCTCCACCTGGAACAGGGACAACAAGGTTTCAGCAATCTGAGTCAGTAACATGAACTGATTATGGTAAATTTTAATCTGAAATCTGACTGCAATAACTGCATAAATGTTATAATTGGCAGATCAACAAATTCATAATAAATCCTGACTTCCGGTAAGCGTTCCTAATGGATGTCCTCCATCCAATTTCATGTTCAATACCAGCACATTGTGCATTTTTTTCCTAATACACTGTTATATACAGTTAGGTTAGAGCAACTGCCAGATGAGGAATTTACTTTGATCAGGCTCTGGTAAAATGCTTTCACCAGTGAGACTACATACTGTTGTGAAATCGGGAGATAAATACAAAACCAAAGACTAACAGCGTTCTTAATGTTCCATTTCAGAAAAATAGGTGTAGTGTCTGAACAGTCTAAACCTAGTATTGTGACAATGATGACGTCGGCCATTACCTGTCCAGCCCCCTCCTCTTTGCAGAGGTCGATGGCGAAGGCCAGGTCCATGGCAGCAAATACTGCATCTGCTTCCCCAGCCTGTGAATGGCGAATGAGCTGCCGCAGACTCTCATACATGACCGGGTCAAAGAACGCAAAGTCATGCCAGTTCACCTGAAGTAACAAAGACAGCAAGCACATTCAGAGTTTTGTAAGATACAGAGTTACACAAGAAGGATGATCAACACAAAAACAGTGTCCTTTTCTTACCTTCCTCCCAAGCAGCACTTTAATGACATGTCTGTTCAACGTGATTGGACAGAGTTCATTCTGCAGCAGACACAACCCCAGTATCCTGTAAAGAAGATGATGCACCTTTGAATCCTTTGCTATTATGTGTCTTCTTTTACTGTGTCATATACAAGGACAAGTCATTACCTGCCAATGTTACGGAAACAGTTCAGTCTGGCCTCTGTGTTCTTGCCAGGCCGAGGAGAGTAGAAGCCTCGTTTTCCTGGCTGGTAGAAGAGAGGAGCGTTGTCATCACCATCATCTGGGTCATCCAGCTCCATGTCGACCACGCTGCGAGTTGAACCATGGCGCTTACGGTTTTCCTGCTGCTGTAGTTGCACATAAGTAATGAGAAAAATTCAAGAAAGAGAGGTTGTTTACAAGCGGCATTCATGATGAACAGGTATCAAAAAAGGAATACATGGCATTCGGAGAGCCCAGATGTTTCAGGATTATGAGTTAGTAATTTAGTTAAAAAGTACTGAGTGTAAACCGATGTTTTGCTTACTTGTGCTTTCTCTGGAGCCTCCAGGAGACCCAGGTCCAGTATACTGTCAGCACCATTTTCCCTGTGGAGAAAAAGAGATTAGTTTATAAAGATGGCTTTAAGCGTTCATGATATGTCATGATTCGTGGGGTTCAGTGCCAAAATCATTTTGATGTAGTTTAGAGTGAATCACTAAAACTTGAACACAACATAAAAAAAGAGGCAACGATGTGTCTTTGTTCATATGTTGAATCCAGTATTTTTTTTTACCTTCCATGTGCTATGAGAAGCTCCATGGCCTCTTCTACTCGGGCTCTGAGGGAATCTTCGCTAGCGAGCAGCAGCAGCAGCTGGGCAGGTGACAGCTCCAGCAACATGCCTGTGATTTTACTGGCAAATGCCTGCCAAGGCAAAGAAACAATTGGTCTCAGAATGATCAAGAAAACAGTAAATTCTTAAGAACTCCCTAATGGTCTTCAATCATTCCAGTCAGATATTCACTATGTAAACAAACAGTGGTCTGAGTAGTTACAGTGGGAAGTCAGTGTGGTTAATATTAATACTCAGGATGTATTGGCCTGTTTTTGATTCAATATTTAGTTTTAATGCTGTAAGTTTCAGAAATCCTATTACCGGCTGCATTGCATGAACGCGTGGGTAGAGTCTTTCCCCCAGGGCTTGTCTGTGTGCAGGGAGGGGGTCGGGCTCATCACTGGGGTTTCCCTCTGACGAAGGCCTGAAAGGCCTGGTGTCTATGGACAGCTGTCTCCTCGAGTCTCTGTAACACACAAACACAAGTTAAGAATCAAATCAAAGCTGGTCTCTGGTGACTGACGTTATTTTTAAGGGGGAGTCTACACTAAGTAAAGTGTACCTGTCTCGGTCTCTCCGAGATCCTGCTCGAAGGCCTCCACTTCTTCTCTCTCTTTCTCTATCTCTGTTCCTCAGTCGCTGCATTAGATCTACACATCAAACACAACAGGTTGACTTTGAATGTCACTTCTTTCCTGTAAAATATCTGTTTTCTGCATGTGATATCTGCTCTTATCACAAAATACCAGTAAACATTAACAATGAGGTTCTATGTATTGTCATACTTGAATTGTAATCGTGATGACACGTACTGCTGGCCTGCATGCCCTTGCTGACACTTTGTACACAGTCCAGATTGGGCAGCTTATCATTGGACAGGAGGGCCAGGGCGATGGCTGTGTAGAAGCTGCGGGCTACGCCGCTGCCTTCGCCTGGCTCATCTTTGAAGGTGACTTTCACTCGGTGGACGGCCATGGGTGTGGTTGTGCAGCGTCTGCCAAAGTGCGTATTTAACTGACGCATGGTCTGTTGTATTAGCTGGTCCCGATCTCGATCCACCTCCAGGGCCAGGTCACGGGACTGCAGGTTTCTTAGCTTCTCCATCTCCCGGCGGAATTTGGACTCTTTCACTTCAAAGCCGCCAAGCTCAGTGAGAATCTAAAATACAAGAAACTCAATGAAAACCTGCAACATTAACGTTCTCACATGACAGAGATTCAGATCTCAATGAGACCTGTTTAAATATAAGATTAAATATAGTAAATATAAAAGTGGGACTGGGCCACTTGCAAGTTCACTTAAGCTGATTTTACTCCAGTGAGCACAAAATGGTACAAAATCAAATATACTTGATGAGGAAAGTGGAACATTTTACAAATCAAACATTATCCTCAGGAATTACAGACTACGGAAGAAACACAAGTAGATACTGTAGCAGGACAAAGACACCAGGGGAACGCATGAGTGGTTCCAATTCTTCTGGGCGTGTGTGTGCACGTGTGCATTTGTGTAACATTTGCAGAGAGTTTGGTAACGGAGAGATGAAAAACATACCGATCCAGGCTCAGCTCCCACATCCTCCATAAAGACACGGCCAAACAGTTCCAGTGAGAGACGCCAGCGGCCCAGTAGCATGTCATGTGAAATCATCATCCCCATGAAGCTACAGTGAGGTCTGGGCAAACGCAAGAAACAACACGTTAAAGATAAACAAACATATTGATGCATAGCGTCAAGTCTTTGTCTTAATATTGAAAAGGCATACGTGGATTTGGCATTTACCTAAATGATGGGAGGGGAGGTCCATCGCTCTCAGTGAGGCCGATCTCGGCGAGGAGGGTGCTCTTCAGCTGAGCGGCGAGGTCGTGGGGTGAAGGGCCGGGTTTTGAAGCCTCCAGCTCCTGCTCCGCCAGAGACTGGTTCTCAGGGCTCCGCTGGCCAGTTTCCATACTCATCACATTCTTCAGGTTGGCTGAGTACGACATCTTAGTGGGCAGGATCTGTTTGAGGGCAGTTCAGAGTTTTTCTTTAGTAGCATGAACACATGTAAGTGTTAGATGATGACAGTGTGGTGATTAAAGAATGGAAATATGGAAATGGGACACAGAACACAGGCTGTGATCCAACATCCACATATGATTGTAAGCAGAAAAGACTTTCCAGTAGTGGCATTATTTATTCCTATTCAGAATCCCCAATGCTCTCTAAAACACTGAAAACTATGAATAGGACATAATGAACCTGGATATTTTTGAGATAATTTGTTAAAGTGCAGTTCCTTCAGAGTTTATATGGCGGCAGTCATTTGTGGATATTAGAGCACAGCTGCCAGCGTGTTTGTCCAGTGAAGAGGGGTGGTATACCTGAGAAGGGGAGGGGAGAGAGGAGCCCATGTTTACCTCCAGGCAGTTCCTGTCCATGCTCGCCTCGGCCAAGCCTTTGGTTGCCATGTACGAGGAGGAGTACAAGCCCTGAGAGGGACGGCCGAACAGATCCTCCTTCCTGGCATTAGGCTGCGAGGCGAGACAAAACAGAGACATTAACATTTTTTACTGTGTAGTCAACTGACATCTTTCACTTTAAGTCACACAGCTGTACAACCAACCCTGTTCAACCTGTTAAAAGTACCAACTATGGGTATCATCAGGGCAGGAAAGAGAGAATATTTCCATTTCATTATCCAATAATACATGATTTTTCACCAACTGCCATAGTAATGGTACAACTTGGGAGAAGAACACAGAACAAGTTTCGTTACTTCTAGGACGATTAAAATTTTTAGTTTCACTATATTTTACTTCTGCTGTTCTTGTTTAAGCCAATTCATATGGCTTTTATTTTAACCAATTTAATTATTCTAAATCATTTTAATTGTTTGACAAATTTATCTTTTTTCCAATTACTTTTTTATCGAAGTTGTTAGTGCTTTGATTTTTTTTTTATATATTACAGACTTACCTTTTCATCATTTTACCCTTATTGTTACTTGTCTACAATGTAAATGTGGCTTTTACCTCAACATATTTTTCGAGATTTAATAAAGGCTGAATAAATTAACAGATACAAAAAAAAACAAAAATGTGGAGCGTGGAAGCAGTGGGGAGTCATCCAAGAAGCCAAAGCTCTGACCTGCAGGAGGTGGGGCTGGTCTGCAAGTGGAATGGCCTCAGCTAGAGGGACGTCGAACGGGTTGGGTGGGATGCAGCCCAGGAAGGTCATGGAGTCAGAGCGACGGAAGAAGGGATGGTTCTGACCAGTTTCAGCTGGAACTGGGTCCTCGTCTTTGTCCTGCAGAGTTGAACCTGCAATGGGACAAGCAGTATGTTAATCGGTTCTTATAAATATTTACACTATTAACTTTGATTTACTAGATCCCTTTGTAAACCTATTTGATGTGACTTACTTTGATTTGTGTCCTCATCATTCTCATGCTCAGAATCCTCATTGTCCAAACCCAATTCCAAAATCTCACGATTCCTGCAAAGGAAAGATAAAATGGTTAATAAAAGTCAGAAAGGCCCAGACAACTTTTCTTGCGGTTTGTTTTGTAAGATAAAATAATGGAAACAAAATTAGAGAAACTGTGATTAAATTCAAGTACCGTAAGGAAAAGAAAACATCTAGTGATTTCCACTGACTATCAGATAAATATGAAGGTACTTCAGGTTAAACAGTAATTGTAGAGGAATATGTGGAAAAGCCAGAGGATTAGTTATAATATGCAGCCTCTTAATAATTAATTAATAATTCTCAGTTTTTTAATGTGAAGGCAGCATATTGCTTCATTTTTAGTCACCTCTTTCTATCCATCTGTGGGGTGTCCAGAGTAGTCTGTTGGTTCATGGCCTTGATCCAATAGATAAGAGCCTGGAAAACGTAAGCCACGTGTTTCAAGGAGCAAACGTCCAGCACAGGAAGCACATCGGAATGCTCGTCATTATGGGAGCGCATTAATGACAAAGCATAGTTTAAGAAGTCACCGCGTGCTGACATCATGCCTTGACGAGCTGTCAGTAGAGTGGCCGCTCTCCTGAAATAAAAAGCACATAAAGCAGTGAGAACATTTCTAACATGACCAAAACAGGCCAGTGTAGACCTGGACGCAGCACTTCTTGCAGCGATTCTTCTTTCTATAATGGTCTTTTCTTGTACCTTCGTCCTTCTAGGGTGCGGAGACTAGCCTCTTCCCGGGCAGTCATGCGTTCCCTGCGAGCTGAGTGCTGGGAAGCGTGGAGGGGGTGACTGGGGTGGCCGGGGTCTCCAGCAGAGGAGAGGGCTGACCCATATCGCAGCTGAGCCTCGGTGGAATCCATGATAGACACCATCCAGTTCCAGGTGGGAATGAGTTTTTCTTCGACGTAGTTCTGGTTCAACACAGGATAAAACATTACTTTCTTACTCAAAAAACTGTCAACCACTTCCAAATGTGATGGATACCATAAAGTTCAACTACAGTTTAAATATATATTCATGTTAACATAAGAGAGATTTGGTATGATCTAATCACATTAGTCAACGTAACATTTTTTTATATATATTTTCTGTATTAGTGCCTCAGTAGAACAGTGCACTTCTGTTAAGTTCCTATGTCATACCTGCAGGTTGACTGCATCCTGGTAGGTCAGTTTTACGGCAGCAGGATACTGGGAGTAGACCAGATGGTTGTACTTGGGAATGAGGCTCATGAGGTCTGAGATCTGTCTGATGACGATGCTGTAGGCCCGGGCCAGGCTGCTGGCAGATGTCAAGTAGCTGCTGGAGTTGCTGGCCTCCAAAGCAGCTGCTGCTGCAGCTGCACTGGAGCTAATTGCACTAGAACGACGAAGGTTGGTAGGGTCGATGTAGATCAGACCTGTGGAGCTCGCTGTGGAAAACATATGTAACTTAACATACGCCATCTCTGTGGAGTTCATCATCGGAATACAACAGAAAATCAGATCCAAACAGAGGAGATGAAGTCTCACTGACCTGCAGGAGTGGAGGTGCTGGAGGGTGTGCTCCCAGTGGCCCGTTGGCTTGGGGTGTTTCTGACCGCCCACTGCATGGATCGAGGGGCCTGGGCTGCGCTGTTGGCGTGGGAAGCGCTGGTCGTCCTTTCCAACGGCTCATCCAGGAGGAATGTCTCCTGGTCGACATCGTCACTCTGGCTGCTGCTGCTGTCGGAGTCACTGGAGTCATTGGACTGGGAGTCATCCTCTGAAAAGAAGGCAGGGACACTGCTGGCACCTTCAGGGGAGAGGAGGAGGAATCAAGAAAGAACATCAAGGGGGCGTGTTTAATCGGTTTGTCAACTCATCACCACATTGTCCTGTTTTGTCTTTCACATCAGATTTATCCAGGCAGGAGTGCGGGTTAGTGAATCACACCACTACAAGGCCAAACAACACTAATGAGAGTGAAAACGGTGAGGCTGCAAGTCAAAACAACAGCTGCACTCTCTGTTGACCGACTGGTTCTAAACAATATACAACGCAAAAAGTTCAGTGTGTAACATTTACTGAAATCTAGCAATGACCAACTGAGCATCCCCACCTTCAGCTTCTCCATAGTGGCTGCAAAAAATACTAACATTAGTCAGTGCTTGGTTTGTTTAGTCACTGTGACATTAATAGTGGTCCACAGGTGATATAATGCACCTTTACACTGGATGCCATTCACAGGAGGAAGAGGAAGTACTGTTGAAACATGAGACCTACTGCCTCTGGAATTACTACATAACACAATGGACATTATGATCGTGAAGCAATGAAAACATTATGAATATTATGTTCCATTTCTGTAATTATAGCCTTCTAAATCTTACACACTGAACCTTTTATTTTCTATTTTATTGCTTTTATATTATTGTACATTTTATATGAGAAAACCCAGCCATGTCTCAATTGTACTCGATATTCTGGGTAAGGGATGTTCTGAGCCATCTAAAACACATGTTTTAGATAGCCAAGGAGAAAAACACAACACCATTTTGGGAAAAACTACAAGTTGATTAGTTTGTTATTTGGAAGAAAGAACATCAAGGGTTTGTAATGGATAGTATTAGTTAAAAATGACAGACACAATAAGAGTGAAATGTGAGAAGGGGACAAACTGAAGGAATTCTCAGCAGGAAACTGTGTATGCACTTTGCAAATTCACTCTTCCCTGACATCTGTATATGCATTGAAGTAAAGAGGAGCTCATACCAAAAATAGGAAATGCCAAGGACACCCTACTGCCTGCAAATGAAATACATTGGGTGTTCAGCCAAGGACCATTTTGTCTGCTGTTCATTAGCTCTCCAAACATAAATCCCCCACAATCCGAAATGCTGAATGTCCTAGTGATTTTTTTTTTTCAGGGCCGAATTAGTCTGTAGTTGATGGAAAAAAACAGTGCAGCAAGATAGAAATTTCCATTTGGTAAGCAGTCGGTGCTTAGAAAAATTTGCAAAGACTTCAGTTAAAGGAGGTCAATAAGACAGGTAATCACATTTCCACCAAGCACTACATAGAAATTAAAGAGAATGTTTTATGAAGTTAAGTTTTTGAGAAAATCTACACTTAAGTATAGACTACAGGATTAAAAAATAACCTCTGGGGACCAACCTGCTTCAGAGCCAGCCGTGGCTGCTGTGACGACACTCCTGCGGCCGCTGGCATTGTCCTGATTACTGTGGTTACTTTCACTGTCGCTTTCCGTTTCAGCTGCTGCCAACAGATCCAGCTCCATGTCGCTCCCTAAAGAAAAAGAGAAGTTTCACTTACTGCTAGCTGGTACTTCTGGCTACAGTAAAGTTTCTTTAAAAAATGTGTTGTGTGCTCACCATCTTCATCATGCTCATCATGTTGCCCTTCTGCTTCAGCGTTTTCCTCTCCTTGTTCCTCTTGATCGTCATGATGGTCTTCTTCACCGGCAACTCCCTCCACAACTTCAACCTACATGAAAAATATGAAACAATCATATCTTATAATATGACCAGAGGTACAACAGTTGTGAGATTCTGACCTGAAACTAAATACAGTAAAGTCTCAGTGAAAGCTTGTAGTGCACATCCTGAGCCAATTTTAGGAGGCATCACATCCTATTTGCTACCTCTCCAAACTGCGATGACTCACTTCCATACAAAGTTCATTATGACCTGAATGATTTTGTAATGAGGCTCCCTACCTCTTCCACATCTGCTGATACGATGTCATCCTGCTCTTCATCTCTTCCTCTGACAGGCTGGGACTGGCTGCTGCGACGAGGCTGGGGGTTCCTGATGATATAAGAGGCAGCCGTCTGGCTGGAGCTGGAGGGAAATTAAACACAAGAGCCCAGAGTCATTATATCCAGTGAATACGAAATCATCCCTCTCTAAATACCAAGCTGCGGATGCACAAAATGCCACCAACTGGCATAAGTTTCTTCCTGACAGGAGGGTAAAACTGACCTGCTGGACTGATCGGGTGAGGGTCTTGGTGGCAGAGGCTCAACAGAGAAGAGCTCCTCGCTGCCCTGAACAGCATCGATACTGGTGCTAGCCAAAGTAAAAGGTGCTGTAGGTCTTGCAATACCCATTCTCACTGGAACAATCAGTGACTCTGCGACATTACACAGTTCCTCCACAGCGTAGGGCAAAAGAGCCTGGAAAACTCGCCGACATTTCCCAATGGGCTGTGGGATAAAGTTGCTATGAAGGAAATTGAGAAAAGACATTATCAGCACTGCATCAGCATTTGTTTCAGGTGAAAAAATGATATTAAACCTGGCCAAAATGGAGTAATACCTCAAGATACAATGTACTTGTCAAGATTTTCTTTTAAACTTTACTTTAAAGCTTAAACTCGAATTATTCAGCTTCTGGAGGGGTCTGAATCAAAACAGCTGACAGATCAAACCTCGACACGCAGCTATTAGTTTAGGGGTGGAAAATAAAAACTAAACACAGTTAGCACTCCGAGGCAGCATGGCATCAATAAATAGCCTGCATAACTGAATTCTTACTTTTTCTTCTTGGATGAGGCCATCTCCACACTGAGGATGACAAATACTCGGGCTACAGAGCGCAGGAACCTCCTGGTGACATTGACGGCCTCCTCTCTCCGGCCGGGCGTATACTTGTTCTGTAGCTCCTTCACCAGTGTACCCAGCAATGTATCGATAAACTAATGAAGGACAAGCCAACCCCCCAATCATTAGCATCTCAAAAATATTTGGTGCGATACCAGCAGTGAAAGAGGACAATGCATGGTCGTAGGTATTATCAAGCTGAAGTGGACTTACAGTGATGTCAGGGGCACACTTGACAATGAGGCAGTGAGTGAAACAGTCAAGGCGAATGGTGCCGCTCTGCTGGTTCAAGTAAACCTGCTCTTCTGGCAGGAGGTGGGCAATTCTGCTGCTGGCACTAAGTCTAACAGACAAGACAAAACTCAAAGTACTGTTTGATAAACAGGAATAACCACACCAACCCAGATATGATATATGGCAATGATGTATATGTAGGAAAAAATACTGAAGTAGAAGATGTCTGTCTAATGTGACGGTAATACATACGGGTCTTTGTTCTCCTGAGAACCAAACATGATCATAGATTTGAGGGCATTCCAGTCCTGCAGGACCCTCTCCAGAGCCAGCTGAGCAAATCGAGGGGGTTCCAGGTCATGATCTGGCATATCAGAGTCTGAAGAAAAGGAGTGCAACACTTTGATTGATTGCAATTCTTTAGAAAGTTGAAGTCTGTAAAGAGATGACAAGATTACATATTTTTTTAGTAAAAATATGAACCCACCTTCTGCATTAGCTGCCTTGCGGTTCCTGTCTTCTCTGATACGTGGAGGACGGTACTGACAGTGTTCAACACTCTGCCTGGCAACAGTCTGCACCAGGAACAGTAAAATATGCTCCCCTCTACAGATGAGAAACAAAAATACAAGATATAAGCATAAATGAATGGTATAAAACAAATCATATGCAATATACTTCAGGTTTGCAACATAGATAGTCTACTAAAGAATTAGACAGCTAATCTAAGTCTTACCTGCTGTTTGGTGTGGTGACCAGGTTAGTGGTTGTAAGTAACCTGTACAGCAGATCCAGGCGGGCAGCTTTCTGTCCAGCAATTAGTGTTTTACATTTACATTTCTCCCAACAGTCACAGTAAGCTGTAGGGGAAGTCCTCTTCAGCCTGGAAAAAACAGTTAGACAAATTTATCACAACCCATTCAGTCTTGTTTAAAATTAACACCAGTGGCAAAAACAAAACAGACAAGACTCAAAACTAAGACTTACTTGCAATCGTGTCCTTTGTGGCATACTCTTGCACATTCAGTGCAGCAGCAGAGGGACTCAAGCAAACCACAGGTTCGACACTCAAAGATATCCTGAGACAAAATCACAGCAGTGGTGTCAGTTTTTAATTAAACACCATAATGGAATTTACAAATAAAACACTGGTGTAGAGTAAGTGAGTGGAAATAAGTGAAAATAGTCCAAGGTTAAGTTGTCAGTATAGACAATAATGCTCACTACATTGTTGACCACTTTCTCTAGAATCAATTAACTTTCTGATTTTGACTGTGAGGTTATCACGTTCCTCTGACCTGGTTAATGTGCTCAGCTCCTGTCCAAGTGAAACTACAGGTGTCATTGCAGCAAAGAACATAGAGGGGCGAATCATCTGGATTGGTCCCCAAGGGGCAAATCATTTCCATGAACACGGAGTCTGCATCCTCTTTCTCTGCAATGCCCGGATCACCCACTGCAAACATTAGCAAAAGATCAGATAAGAAGAAGGAGGAATGCCAGACACAACACTATTAGTTATTGAATGCAGGGCAGTAAAATAGATCAGGTTTCACATGACTCATAGATAACCTCCCGGGTTTCTACTGTTACCAAACCTGTTGAGATGACAGGAATCTATTCAGAGCAAACCTAATCCCCGACTCCCTGCCACATTCATTCTGAATGTTGAAATTCATGTGTAGAAAAAGCACATAACACACGGGGACATATGCAAAGTTGGCATTTAACTTCACATCAATAATAACCCAGTTTTAGCAGAAAGCCGAGTTGTTGTCTTACCCTTGGCCATTTTCTGAGCAGCCTCTAGAACAGTGATGGCTGCTGGGTAGGCTCTCCCACTGACGGCCAGCATAAAAGGGGTCATTCCACGGGCATCCCTGTCCAAGCAATAACAAACTCAGACTAGCAGGCAGAGAGGCAAATCAGCTAACAAATGTGGTGAATTGAATAATGTAATGCACAAAATGGCATTTGTAATATGAAGATGACAAACGTACTTGGCAGAGAGCAGCTCCCGTAGGTGTGGCCTCAGAACTACACTATCACACATCAGCTTTAAGATAAGGTGAGCGTTGGCCTTCCTGTCTTTAGATTCAACCACAGACGGCTCTGTGGATGGACCTGCACGTGTGAAAATCAAAGCAGAATTAGAAAAAGAATTAAAACTAATAACCAACACAACCTCCACTGTAACAAATGATATCATAGTTTACAATTTAAGGAAGTGTAATTTAAAAAAAAAAAAAAGCTGTAATGCTACAGCCATGCAGGTTTAAAAGAACATACAGCATTTTGATTTCACTGAATTGTTTTGTCATCCTTACCCGGTATGGTAGAGGTGCTAGGTCCCTGACTGTTCCCAGTGGAAGCTGTGGTGAGTGACCCGACAGCTGGTGCTAAAATGAAGTCAATGTCACCATCTGTTGATGAAATGAAACCACAGTTCAGTATAGTATCAATACTGTTACAATACACCCTATTAAAAGGACACAGTGAGTATTATCTACACAAAGGAGTGTTAAACCTTGTATTTCAAACTTAAAACTATGGCAATGATAGAGTCAGTCTAAACAATTCACATAAACCAGATCAGATAATTCTCTCTTCTGAAGTCTAGTTAAAATCCACTGACCAGGGTCCATGGGTGGGGGGTCAGGGACCCAACTTGGTGGGGCAATGGGTGGGGATACAGGGTCCTGGTGGTCACTGGAAGATGGTCCAGACTCATGGCGGCCAAGACCTGCTGCTCTTAAAGACCTCCGCATCATCTCCCTCAAACGAAGCCTGGACACAACGCAAAATAAAAATGACGATTAGTTCTGCCACACGTATGTCAAAACTGAAGAAGTCGATGTTCCGTGAAACTGGACAGCAGAAAGATCATTATCATCAAGTGTCTGAGACACTTGCAGTTTGCTTTTCAGATTTTTTGTACTTAGCCTGTGCAGCACAAAAATAATAGTATTCAATCTGTTAAAAATGTTACCTACCCTCTGCTACTAGAGGAGCCAGTCCTATTTCCAGAGCTGTTGCTTGACACCACAGAAATGGCATTGGCAATTGCCTCCACAGCAGACAGACGCTCTGCAAATGTGTTTCTCTCTGACCTTTCAGCTTCTGAAATTTAACAGCACAGTCTATTAGTGTGGACAGGAAAGTCAAGAGGCAGCAGGAAACTCAACACATAGAGGTGAGCACACTCGAAGCTGAAATTGAGAGTCGAGGGAGCAAAGTGATGTTCTATGTTATCAAACTTGGCTCATCAAGAGGCCTCAGTGTGGACAGACTGAGCTCACCTTCCTCCTCTTTGGTTTCCTTGTTACTAACAGGAAAGCAGACAGACACTGCAGCATGGAGGATGTTGCGGTTTCCATCACAACGGTGTCCCAGAAGTGCCCCAAGGGCCTGACTGCCCTGATCCAAAAGGAACGCCTGCTCGAGGTTCACCAGATACTGACGACACGCCTCATAGTCACAGCGCAACACATGCTGCATCAGTGTCTGTTTCTGAAGACAAAGAGGTGTTACCTGTATGAGTACTGACCCATTACTTTGTGTTTTGATGTGTTAAGCAAATATCATGGAAAAGAGCTGGCAAAAGTCTACACTGAAGTGTTTACCTCCACAGCCATAATTATGATAGCAGCTTTCTTTTTGATAGTGGAGTTTGTGGGAAGATTAGCCAGAGAGTGCACCCCCATCCCCAAGCTGTTGATAGGAGGAAGGTCCAGCCAATCAGGATCTCTGATTCCACCCATGCAGTCTTTGGCCATAGGGTAGATTGTGCCATTTCCATCCCGTAGGATGATGGGAGATTCCTAAAGAAAATCAATGCATCATTTGAATTCAGTGCTGTTTAGAATCGGTCGTACAAATTTGTAAAGCTACATCACCTTTTTAAGACAACTCACCTGCCCAGCAGTAAAGATAGCAACATTGCGCTCACTTTGTCCCAGGAAGGCTAGGTTACTAGTAGGGAAGTTATTCTCCTGCTCAGCTTTGCCTGTAGCCAGGTCAAAGATACAGTACCTTACCCAGTTACCAGTTTTCAGCACTGCGTGGACTCCTGAAGGATGAAGACATGTGTAAGGACAGAAAATACTTTACATTGAACTACAATATAAACCTTAATGAAAACTGCACAATTAATTGAATCAAAATATCAGCCTGCGCAATTATATAATTGTCTAAAATTGAAAAAGGTCAGGATCAGGACTGTTTTGGGTGATATAACTGCACAAATAGGAAAAAAACAACCTCTGTTGTATGGTAATGAGCTGGATTTGATGACAATGAGCAGAGAAAGGCACTGTGTAAAATGTATATTTTACTTTGTATATTTAATACTTGTTTCAGCTTGTACATTTGAGTCAAAATTTGTTTCAAGTTAAAATGACTTTTTTGTGATAAATCAACTACACTAAAAATTGATGCTGCAATAGTGCTCACAACAATCTTTTGCCTTATATTTTGTCACACAAAACAACACAAACAACAACATTGATAGCGATTTATGAATAAAGGACAAACCTTTGGAGTCAACATTCACAGCTAGAATCTCAGCCTTCTCAGGAATACAGAGTTTTTTAGGCGTGCGCTGAAAACAATCAGGAACTTTGGGAGTTCCACCAGTTTTGACCACCTGCCAAAAAACAGAAAAAGAACTAAATGATGAAGAATGTCTTCATCAGATACTGACATAAAACATATAGATCAAATATGCCCACTGAAGTTCCTAAAGACAGAAATATTTGATCCATTTGTGTCTGTACCTGCAACTCATCTATTCTGAGAAGCCTGCAGTCTTGCAACAGTGATGACGGGTCTGAATCGGTGGGAGCAGCAGTGCTCTGGTTGCTCATGCTGCTCGATGTCCCTGGAAACTTCACAGCAACATATGCACCATCCACTTTCAGCACCTGGGGCACAGTGAGAAGTAATAAGTTATGGAACCAACATTTCATGACAACAAAAACACACACACACAGAACCAAGAAATGAAGAGATTTCATTATACATGAATTTTTACAGGATATTATTGTATTTGCACACTCTGGCCTGTTTGTTACTGTTTTTCCAGATACACCCACCTTTCCCACAGGGACATTTTTAACATCCTCCACAAACACCACCTCTCTGAGAGGCCACTGCTCTTCATTCACCTTCTCCTCCTCTTTGGGAGCTGGGGTAGAGCGCCTTCGCTCTGCAAGACATACAGAATACTAACTATAAGAATATCTCCGAAAATGTATCATTCTTTGCACCAAACATTGAAAACAAAGGTTTAACATAAACTCCAAGCATTAAAAACTTGCTGACCAGGTGATAAAACTTTGTCGAATAAGGAAAATGAATTAAGAAAAAAAAAAAAAAAACCTAGAACTTCCACATGGTTCATATGATAAGAGGTTTTAGAAAGCCAACCAAATACAGCACAGTGTATACCGTGAGCTGGCTGTGCTTCTTCCACAGGAAAACAGACAGGGAAAGAGGGAAAAAAAAAAAAAAAAAAAAAAAATCACTGATAAAAGCCTGTGTACCATCTGTTTCAAAGTCAAAGGACTAATGAGAGGACAGAGTGAGGAAGAAATTGGTTCTGTGCCTGGGAGATAGAGGAAAAAAAGTCAAGACTTATTTTGTGAGAGCTGGAGGTTAAGAGGAAGGGGATAAATGAGAAAGTGCACATACTGTAGGGCAGCGAGGCACTGCTAGCGATGGAAGAGGTATCACTACAGGTAGAGGCTGGGGATGGAGGAGGACCCATCTCCGTTTTAACAAGCTCAGGCTTGCTTTCAGTTCTGAGGGATAAAAAAAAAAAAAGATAGTGAGAAGGAATTAAATTTATAAGATGGTTGGTTTTATAACATAATGAAAAGACCTAAGGTCTAGACCACATAGTTACTTTGAAAACTAGACTTTTTCATCACATAAAGTTACACTGACTTGATTTCCTGGGTCTTAGTGGTCTTCTCCATGTTCTTGAGGCTCTCTGGTGAGCGCAGCTGGAACCTGCAGCTGTCGTTCATGTTCCAGACAGACTCCAAAAGCACGCCTACTTTGGGAATCCCAGCACTAACAGAAAAGGCCACTGCACCGGCATGATAAAGGGGGTTACTCCTCAAGCATACCTAAAAAGGAAGAAGGAAATTATGTCAACCGAATATCAACAAATCTGTTCACATCAACTGAAAGAAGGACAAGTTATTCATTCTAGGGATTATTCAGTACCTGTGTTCCCACGGTGATGTTGGGTATCGAGGAGATGCCAGCACTGGACTTTGGCTTTTTGTTCTTGGCTCTGGCCTTTTCAAGCATCTTCTTTCGTTGACTAAAAGGCACAACACCCCTACAGACAGACGCAACCAGTAAAGAGTCAAAAGACAACTCAACAAAATAAGAATGTACTGGGAACGAACTAGTGATATTGTTAAAAACAAAGCATTCATTTTGTTGAAATTTGAAACTCACCACCAGTAGAGGCTATTTTCCAGCTGTGCACATGTATAGAGTGCACAGCAGTGCAGTGACACCATACGTTCCCCCTGCAGCTCAGGGAAAGCCTGAGCACTGTGCTCCAGCTTAGAGGCCACTGTGCTCAGTGTGTCATCCACCCAGGTCGCCACCTATTCAAGAAAGTAAATAATTCATTCAACATATTTGCATGATGTCAGGGTACAACTTAATATTGTAACACCTAATTACTCAATCAGTGTAAAAGTTATACTAATCAGCTTGTAGAAGCTTCAGCATGAACACAGCAAACACGAGACCAGCAAATCCAATCTACCTTGTTGGTTTCTGTCGCTACAGTGGCTCTGATGCTATTGGCAGACAATAAGGTGATCTTCTCATTGGCCAGACCCAAGAAGGACACACGAGGGTGATGAATGGAAGGATTCTGTTGGATAAGTGGTACGAGGGTTAAAGAGAGTGGCTTAAGACATATTTCATGGTGCTCATTATCTTATACTAGAAAATAAATCATTAAAAAAAACAAATATTGTCAAGTTTTTAAATATTTGACAGTAATAATAGACAAAAAGAATATTAGTCACTAGATGTATATATTAGCAGAGGATGGATACATGTTTTTTTAATTAATTCTGACCTTCTCATGCTTGTTATAACCAAAAGCATATGTGTAATTTAATTGGCAGAGATTAAGCTCTTTACCTGAGCATTCCTATAAGGTTCAGGTTCACTCCACTTCCACTGATAAAGCTCTCCTTTGGAGCTAACAGCTACCAGCTCAGAAAACATGGCTCCAATGCTCACAAATTTCACACCATCCTGAGGAGGAAACCAGAGATTATCATCACCCAAGCACAACAAGCTTAGCATTAATTGAACTTGAGAACATTTTACTATTTAAGTCATTTGTATGCTGTTTTCATACACTTTCCAATGAATATCTAACAACTGTAACTTTGAGGCCCTACCAGAACCACAAATAAAATACAGTACATAAAACATTCAGTCTACAGTTCTGTTTAAGCTCATTATCATCATACCTTGTCAGGCCACCACTGCAGCTCCTCTCCTAGGGACACAGGACTCTGGACTGGGATGCTCTTCTTGTCAAGGCTAGGCTCACCCTCACGGCTTGTGGAGCCTCGCTCCGTGTCGAACGAGGCCCCATCGAGCCACCGCCGCTCACGTAATCTCAATACGGACTCACGCTCACGCAACAGCTCTGAGTCACGCTCTAAGGGAAGAAGGAGAACTGGTATGCAATAAGGTCACACCAGTGGGATAGAAGTAAGCCACTCTCTGGGAAAGACCCGTCAACATAGTTTTAAGAAGAGAGAGATAGACTCTTTAGAATCACTGTGATGCAAATCATAATTGCAGTACTGAAGATTGAGTGGGAGTCTTAAATTATTGTATATGGGTGAGTCAGTTTGCACGCTCTTATGTTAAAATGCGAGGTAGAAGAGGAAATGGACAGACAGAAAGAAAGCATGCATATGGGCTAAAAGTGGGCTAGGTAGGTTTTTAGAATAGACTGCCTTAGAGGGTCCCTGTTAACACAGGTGGGCCTAGCGGGCCTTTCTCAGAGAGCTCACAGTATGTACTACAGCCATGCAGCATACAGTGCTAAACATTAGATTTCCCCTGTATATAAGCTTAAAATCTGCATAAAATCTTGCAACACCCCTGTACAGCACCAAAAATGTAGAATACATTTCCCCTTTTCACCATCTCTATGAGGTCTTCCTCATCCTTATGTATATCTCATAGACTGAAACTTCCTTTCCTGATCTCTGTGGTTTTGTCTTCTGAAGCCCTCAAAGCTCCACCCCCACAAACAAAAGCCATCACCAGTGTAGCCACCAAAGCCTCTCCAACACCCTGCCTTCGCTCCACTAGTTAGACATGAGTTATTGAGTTACCTCTGGAGGATCCCAGGCGGGACAAAGAGGAGCGTCTAAAGGAGGGGTAGCCAAAATAGCTGATGTCCTCAGAGAACATGGCGTCAGCATCAATAATCACACTAGGATGGGCTGAGTGAATGTCTGCATCCAACAAGGACATCAGGTCCTCTGCATGAGAGACGGGCACAAAGAGGTCCAAACTTTAAACAAAAGGTCACATTGGCTCTTCATATGAATGTATAAACCTCAGACACTTGTTATAGATGACTAGATTTATCCTGTCAAATGTTGCCAACAGAAGCCTTCATAACTGTGATATGAATCCTTTAAATAGTGTTTTCTTTGACATGAGATCAGATGCTGATGTGTATGCATGTGAATTAAAAGTCCAAAATAGTGCAGGCTGATATGATCAAATGAAAAAATGATGCATAATATTACAGCATCAGCATTTATTTGTAACAGCTAAAAATAAAAAAATATTTAACAAAAACTATATGCAATATGAGGGAAGACCCTAACCTAATATTGTGAACAAAGTATATACAAATAGTGAAATTTTCTAATAGTTTGTTGGTTATATATGCATTGCCACCCATTGAGTCATCACTTCCTGTTTTGAGAACACACCTCCTGGGAGGTAGGACTCGCTGGCCGTGTCATCACCATCATCTCCATCCTCGTCATCCCGACTCAATAAATTGTTGACAGCTAGGTTGACATCCAGATTGGTCCTCTGAAGCTCCCTAATGATCACACTCCTGGACTTCCCCTGAAGAACTACCTGGGCCTTTGGAGAAAGGAAAAGGATGTGGGAAGGAAAATATTTGGTTTATACCGACGTGAACTCAGCTGTTAATACAACGGTAAAACCCACATTAAGCATTTTGTACCTGAGAAATAAGCTCTTCAGGGATGACAGAGGCTGGTATGACAGGCTGAGGCTGGCTGCCTAAAAGGCCCGAGCCACGATCCCTTCCCGTACGGATCACCCTGGTCTGCCGACGGGAGTCACGGGCAGCTGTTGACGACCTGCCCGATGTGCCTCCACCTCCGCCTCCTCCTCCACCCCCTCCTCCTCCACTGCTGCCACCTCCTGCTCCACCTCCCCCTGCTCCTCCTCCACTTCCACCTCCTCCACTGCCTCCATTTACACCAGAACTCCAGCGACTCCTGTTACATACAGCACAAGGCCAAGGTCAGACACAACTGCCAAAAACACCATCTGACCAACAGAGCAGGCTCAGAGCACGCACACATCTGGGTTTGAAGGGATTCAGCCTTGTGACAGCAGAAACAGTGCAGAGCAGACGACTTTCAGCAGCATTTACAGGAAGACAGAAATTATTTAGTGGCCCTTCTCATAATTTAATCAGGTAATGTTTGGATATATAATCTACTGGTTTGTTTCCATTCGACTGCAGTTTCAGGTTTGTTGTGCTTCAACATAACTCTAATTTCAGAAGCTGCTAAAACTATATTTGGAAGAAATAATCACCAAAACACAGGGCACACAACCATAAACGCTGCAAATTTAACTGGGTCGATGGAAATGGTCAGGTCTTTTGATGAATTCCATTTGGTGGACTCTTTATCTGTCAGATGGTCCAGCACTGCTGAGGTTTTTCTCCAGCAAGTGTGGCACTGAACCCTGTGGGTACAACACCCCTAACACACTGCAGCATCAGTGCTATGCTCTTTACACTGAGCTTTCACAGGACCATTTGTCTCTGTCAACCCTGCCAGAACTTACCCAAGGGTGTTGCCTGCCAGTCTGCCCAGTGTGTCAGAACCAGACAGGAACCAGGGCGGATCACTAGTCCTGCCTGGCCTGGAGCTCCTTCCTGTCCCTGAACCACTGCTCAACTTTGAACTGGAAACAAAAGATGGGAGATCAGTTACAAACCTACAGAAGTCCTGCAAAGGACTAAAAAACTTGTTTTATGACCTGGGTGATCAAATAGTAGAATTACCCCAGGTATCTGTCAAATTACACCCCTCGGTTCAGGATTTATTCCTTTTGATTCAAGACTGTGTGAAACAGGGGGGGGTTATTTTGGAGACTAGCATGGCAACACCCTTGGGAATCAGAATTGGCTGCAACTCGTTCCACATTCAAAACTTTCCATTTTTAAAAGTTCTTGGGGTTTTGGGGCTGCGGCTGCTTTCTCCTATTTTAAGAATTCTTATTAAGGGATGCCTTCGCCGTCTACAAAAGCTACTTTCCTACATTATTCTGAACTAATGTTTTCAAAGCAGACATTTGGTATGAACAGAGTTTTGTTGAGGCAATGATACATTATTAAGACAATTTTGCCAACATATTAGATTAGAAACAACAAAAATATTAACAAATGATAATATTTAGTATAGTACCTGAGCAAAGGACAATGGCATACAGAGACAGGGATATGAATTAGGCAGGAATAAATCAAAGTAGAACAGCAACACTTCAAAATCTAACTCTGTTGATGTTAATAAATTGTTTCAGTGACTTTTCAGGAAACAATGCAAACAGCAGATATACAAATGCAACAATTAAGCCAATTCTGTACCCCTGTTTTAGTCTTAGAGTCAATGAAACATCTTTAGGTTTCAGTTTGTAGATGACGAAAAACAGAAGTTACAATAGTCTGAACTACCAGAGACGTTTTCACTATTATTTTATCTTTTACCATGTAAATGAGGATCCATCAGTAATGAAGATTATCTTTAGTTGCAGCCCTCATAAAAGAAAAAGCATTAAAACCAACAGCACCAGGTGGAAACACATGAACAAAAAGTCACTGAGGATATCAGCACTTTAGTGCTGACAAACTTGGCAAGAGTTTAACACACTTTTCTATAGTCTTCCGAGAAACTGACTAAAAACTTTTCCAATTTGAAACCATCTCAAGTCTTGTGCAAGTCTACAGCAGGCAACAAAACATTTTCTGCAGACGAGTTTGAAGCAAAGACCCCCTCAGCCTTTTACAGCCTCATTCACATGCATGTTTAACAGCCAGAGGGGTCTTGAAAACTCGAAAATCACTGTTGGACGATGTGTTGGCAGGATAACAACAACTATCAGTGTGAAATTCACCAAAAATACATGCTCAGAGCCAACACAAAACAGAACACCAAGTAAAAAGCTATTTTTATAGAAAAAGAAATATGGCATGAGGTGTAAACTTGCACAGCATTAATGCATCTAGCTTTCAGAAAGCTACAAAAACAATTTGGTGAGTTTTGAGTCAAGGTTCAAAGAAAGGCAGATGTTCACTTCATTTTGGGAAACAGTATCCATATAAAATGTATGAAATAATGCTTTATTTAACAGATATCAAAATGTCAGCAAGCATAACACAAAAGCATGCCTTCAGTCCAAAAACAGCCAATTAATGTAACTTCTGGAATTCCAGATGTATGTTTTGCTCCTGACAAACAGAAAGCTTTGGGAGCAGTGAACTCAAGTATTATTCTAGAGGAGAAAACACACCTAGATGCTTCATATTCAGCCAAAAAGGGCACAAGTGTCGAATGGAATTTAAATCACAACAACCAGAATCAGTAAGCCTGAGCATGTTCACAGCACCTCACAATATATCTCTATGAGCAATCTCTTTTCCAAGCCAGTGTCGAAGCTAAAATCATTTCTGGGACAAATCCCTTCATAAAGAAGTCTCACCCATCGCTGCCATCCGGTTTGCTGAGCTCCAGGCGATCTGGCTGGACAGCAAAGCTGATTCTACACACACGTCCATCCTGAAAGAGAGGCATTTAATGACGCACAGTCAACTGTTAAAGCAGAAAAAATCATGCCATTATTAATGTAAAACTACGTCCATTGTGTTGATGTCAAACTCCTTCAGAAAATTAAAAAAACAATTTTAGTTAAACATATAAGAAAGCTAAAAGCTATCGAAAAAGTAAGATTTCAACTACATGACAATTGCTCAAACAGTTAAGGTTGTGCAGATTACTTTACAAACAGGTTATACAGGTACAACTTAAGACATACTTCCCATACTAACCCTCATAAGCCAATGTGAATGTGGTCTCTGTGTGCCTAAAACCATCTACACCATTTCTACACCATCATCAAAAATAAACCTGGAGCTGAGTAAGTGATCATCCGATAATAGATATCCGGGATAAAATCTAAACACTGTAGAACTACTGAAGCGTGAACAGGACATGCCATCATGTTTACAGCATTACCTCAAGGAGAAATCCGGCATGGTTTGGACCAACAACACACTGTTTCAGGGAGGCCTGCTCCAGCAGACTGAGGTGTGGATGACTGCATTGGAAGAGGATAAAACGAGAGCAGACAAATTAAATGACAGTAATAAAGAACATCACAGTATCGCAGTGACAACAGTTGATCAAAGCAGTCTGTGGTTACAGTGTTGAAACAAACTCACCTGTTATAGCTGTATTTGTTAAGTTTCTCTGAGACTTCACGGAGCCTGATGGAAGATAAAGACCAGAGAAACACAAGTTAATGTAATAAATACAAACATGAACTACTGACAATGTTTAAATTTTAGATATTCAACAATCAACAAAAAACTAGACAAATATTCTAATGACTCAAGCTCCTGTACATCTTTGTTAATGTACCTACAGAAAGAAGCACATAAAACCCAGAACATTTAAGAATTGACACAAAGTATGTAGAAGTAAAAACATATAAACACATCTGAACACTGCTTCATATCACAGTGCAACATATGTATTATGGGAATTAACTGGTGACAAAATACCAGTGATTTAAAACGTATGTGCCATTGGTTTGTGTGCCTGTTGCTGATGTTGAACATTCATTAGTTTACAACCAGCAGTGACAACAATCATAGCACAGGTCTCTTTCTCTGTTAAAAAGTAGCCTAATAAATGGAAAATATTCACCCTCTCTGATGAGGCTTATCTAACATACCTCAACAATGCAGTAATGTGTGCAGAAGCACTTTGCTGTGGCAAATGGTTAAAAATCTTCAGAAAAATGTAATGTTTTTTTATTTGAAGATACAAAATGAAGACTAAAAATGTTAAATCACATTAACATCTCCACTGAAGAAGCTGTTGCTATGGGAGAGATGCTTATCTGAAACAGGGATCATAGCAGAGCTAACACTTTGAATTGTACTGTTTTGTTCCATACTTTAATAATAGACACAGCATTGACCTAAAACTAAAATAAAATAAAAGGCTGCTCTAGTAAGTGCTGTGTTTATGGACTGCCACAAAGATCTCTATCTTTTTTAACAGTACACACTGAATAATTTGTGACCTAACGATTAAACCGATGTGTGACTGCCTATGCCACCTGCCAGTAACTTAACAGTCACAGACTGAAGAGCAACATTTGACACTCTAGCCATCTAAAATAGCACACATGCTATTAATTATATAGTAAATCAAGTCTAAAACATGAACTCTATGGTTTGATTAGTTAACTAAAAGGAATTCTACATTCACAGACTGCTGACTTGACTTCAGTACTATCTACTTTAACAGCTATTTGTTGTAGTTCACTGAAATTCTGCAGAGTAAACAATGAGGACAGCAATTAGACACATATTTCCTTAAGAATAACTTTAACCTGTACAAGCTGAAATCCCTTCTGACAAAGATAGGATATACAGGACAGATGCAAATAACCTCATGCCTAGATAGCATCAAAGATGCTTTCGAGTAATACAATTCATCGGGGAGTGAATTCCTATTTTAGTGTCACAAGGTTTGCCCACGGCCCCACCCCTTTACAAGACTAGCTGAAGATTCTGTCTCTTATTTCAATGGGAGAAATGAATATGAATTTCTCTGTCTCAGTAACAAACTGTCAGAATACAAATATAATACCATTGAGAGAAAAATGTGCTGGAAAATAAACCAAATGTTAATTATGCTATAATGATGCAAAACATGGCATTAGTTCTTATTAATGTATTTCAACAATATTAATCTACTTTCACATATCTCTAAAACATTCTCAATCCCTCTGACTACATCCACTTTGGAAACAGGAAATGAACCATTTCATATCATCAGTGAAGCATACACTGCACCATCTTTCTACATGGAGGGCCTTTGAAACACACATGACGTGACAGCTAAACGTGTGTCACGTGCCAAGAAACATTCATCAACTCAACTTCTCATGAGTTGCACATGTTCAACCTAATATTTATGTATTCTCATGCACAAATGTCTGTTTTTTTTGGAATAGGCTAGTTAAATATAAGACACTGTTATTCACACATTCTGAATTGCTGTGCATTAGGTGTATCAGAGGTAGGAATCATCTAAAAATACAGATACACATTAGACATGACTTCATGAGTAAAAACACTAGGTCATTCACTAATCTACCTGTTTAACAAATGACAAAGTCTAGTTGACTCTATTGGTGATTTAAAACACTTTAAGTACAGAAAGAAGATTAAATGACCATCTGACTGCAGCCATTTATCATTCCACTGTGCTGTGCTAACATGTCTTCCCAGACCTCAGTTGGGCACAACAAACCACTGGCATTTGTTTGAGGAAATCTGACCGGATGTTCATGCCAGGGAAGAACTTCTAATGAGCCATGCCGGACCAAGCCTTTTTAGTTCAGATAGAAGCACTTATCTGCTTTGACAACTGCAAGTTCCTTCATGGGGAATAGAGGAGGGGCCCCCACAGCAGCACATGGTAACTGTGGCAGGCAATGGCATGCATGCCTGAGGATGAAACTGCCATGACCTCTTTAAGGAACTGAGGATCTACACCACCAAGATGCCTGAGTGCCTTTCTCATAATGAGATCTCAGACCTCCAGCAGCTTCCTTGTGAACTGACAGAGCTGGGAGCACAGAGCTGAACTGAACATCAACCTACAAAAGACTCTGAAAAGACTCTGATGCATCCATATATCCAGATCTTAATCTCAAGGTCATTCTAAAAACACTGTGACTTCTCGACCTCTTTGTCTTTAAGTAGAACACCTCATTAATCAGTTCAATCTCAATGGATGATAAAAATAGGTTTATTATAAATCACATGTTCTGTCAAAATACAGGTCACACAAAGAATTTCCATGATTTTAACCGTTCCAACTGAATAGCGATATTGTCAGTTTAAATACTTCCAGAGACGCCACTAAACAGAGTACATAAGCCAGGTATAATTTACAAGCTGACACTTTATGCAATCCATTTTACTATGTCAACGCTGAAGTCAGTTATAAATACGGAAAATTTAATTAAATGAGTGATACGTGCCCAATGCAGCACTAAAACGTTGATTATTCCTAACTTTCTAGGTCCCATCTTGTTCGCCTTACTAAAGGGTGATAACAGGATTAACCTAATGTTAATGCAATGTGCTAGTTGTGCATCACTGCATTTTTTACATATTCATCTTAGAATGCAGTGTTACAAAAAGCCAGTCGAAATCATTATTTGTATTAACCTTCGATGGAAAACTGTGTCATTGCGGTTCTAAAATATACCTTGACTCCAAAGACCCTGCAATACAAATATTTGGCTTTGTCAAGAGCATGGTAGCGCATTGCTTCTTAGCATTAGCACTGAGCTATCGGTTAGCTGACGTTAGCTACTTCATTGATCGTGATAATTAACGAGACGCCCACTAAACAAATACTGGTCCGTGCCCAAAGAGTCTATGTGTAATTTAGAGCAGAAAACGTGTAGATTCTCTACAAAGCAGTGTTTTACGACCTGTATTTCCCTCTCTTTTCCCCATCCCCCAACCCGCATTGTCTATCTCAACTTTGACTGGGAGCCAATCCTGCCAGAGAACCGAGCTGCTAACGTTAGCTGTTCCTCCGATAGCTTCTCAACGGGTTAGCATTTAGTACTGAGCCGACTGTTTAGGTAGCATCATGCTAACCAGAACAGATAAAGATACCGGGCCTTTTTTCAACCCTGGGGGGTCATTTAAACCGTTTAAACCCCCATTTACACGCATGACAATACTAACATCGTCCAACAATACAACCTTGAATTCTATATACTACAGCCTATACATATATTTTGATTTTAATTCTTCTTTTCCAAGGGCCGCAAGAAAATACCTGTCATTGAGCTGATCCTCGGTCCCGGGCAGCGGGTGAACCACGAAGTGTATAGATGTCATGGGGTCAATCCAAAATCACACACAGACGTGTGAAAGATGAGGAAATAGTTATTCTTTCGAATACTGTATATATTTGGATTCATAGGAATCGTTTAATGGCGATCGAGTTTGGATCCCAGCCTCCTCACCCACATGCCGCCATCTTAACTCCAGCAGGCTGCTCCTCTGTGTGTTGATTAGTGCACATGCAACCGCTCCGCTGGTTGGAGCTCCAGCACAAACAGGAAATGTGTTAAATTGGACGCGATTGGCCTCAAGAAGAAAGGCATGTTTACTGTGATAAAAAAAAATACTAGAGTTCCACACTCCACGCTCTTTGTTCCTCTTCGGTTCATCGTATGTTTCTTTGTTTGCATGTTCTATTACACATTGTCATTTTAATGCTCTGATCATTGAAAGCCATCAGTCTACACGTCTTATATTTCGTCTTCTAAACCCAGGACAATAGGGCAAATGCCATAGACAAAAGGATCATGTGATGCACACCCTGATCAATAGTCAAAGCTTCGAATGCAACGCAGCATTTAGCGTATTAGACTAGTCTGTGGCTCATTTTAGGACTTTTGATTTATTATAAAGTTTTCATTTTTTATTTCTTAAAGACTATGAACTTCTTGCTAGATATTCTTTACAAATCTTGGCTAACGTTTCAAAATCCCAAGGATAAGCAATGTTATGACAACACACCCAAATTCTGATGTCATTATTTATTGGATAAACAACAGGATTATGCTCATTTTTCTGCAGATCAGGATGTACATAGTGACATTTCAGCTGAGGAATTTAAAGTACTGCCACAGTACTGCGGTAACTTATTATGCACTTGTGAAAATATTCATGTAGGACCTCTTGCTCTTCCAATAGTTGTATTAAAATTCAACCACAATGCAATCTAAGTACCGGTTAGAAATAGAATAAACAGAGACAAAGGAATGTAAGTTTCAGGGTAATCTTGTGTAAAAATAACACTTCTAAACAGTGCTTTGTTTTTGGTGGGTGTCCTGGTTGTGTGGAGGAAAGCTAGCCTAGATATTTGATGAAGAGGAGGGGGAAGAGGATCCAAAGATGACACTGATGGATCTGAATCATCCAATACAGACAATACAGAAAAAAAAATCCATGTTTCCTGTTTGCTTAATTATACCTTGAAAGAAAAATCCTATTCTCACTGTCACTTCTCAGAGAAAATAGAGCCGGTCTGAGAATATTCCTATATATTGCAACCCGAAGGGAAATACAGGCAATTTGCATCGTGTATAATCTAATGAAAGCCTTTATCTTTTTACACCAGCAGATGGCAGCGTTTACCTTTCATAATGAAAGGAGGATAAGTACCCAGAAATCCACAGGGTGCTAGAGTTTTGCATTTCACTGCTGCTCCAAGCTTGACATAATCCATAAGGTTGGTGTTATGGAAGTATATAAAATATGTACACTCTGACAAAAAGCACAAAGTAAAGGAAGTAAAGCATGCATACGTTTACACATACAGCACAAATAGGGAAACATACATCCTAAATATCTTAACGGTTGGCTAAAAATGTTCTCAGGAGACAAGAGAGGTTGCTCAAGAATAAGTTGTCCTGTTGAAATAAAGCGTGACACATATTTAAGGATATTTCTGTTTCCCTTTAGGTTTAGTTCCTTATTTATCTTGATCAGTTCAGCACTATTTCACAATGCTGCTCATAACTCATGGTCATATACACTAGAGTTCTATTAAACTATGTCTGTGAAATTATTAGGCTGTAATAATGTTCTCAGCAATAGTATTTGACAGAAATGTGTTTTAGATAATAAAACCAACTGGCCATAGTGCCAACATCTGTTATATTAGAATGAATTTACTTCCATGTGATCTCCCTTTCTGTGAATGTTTCTCTTTGTTTACAGTCCAACACAGAGTCAACTGAACTCTATTCCATTGACCTCCTGAAACAACTCTATAACCCACTTCATGTCAAACAAATCCAAGAAATCTCCACAGCTATTTATAGATAGTTGCACACTAGGTTATCAAATGACCTCTGATGTTGTTAAATATGGGTACAAAGACTATACTACAATCAGAGCAAGGTTAGTGGGGTTGAAGCTTTAGGTAATGTATGTTAGATAGAAAACTGTGCTTTAATTAATCCATTAAGATTCATCATCCAACATCGACCAAAATCATCTACTGATCTGAAATGTTTAATAACTGTTGAACCACTGATCCTATCAGTACATGTAAATAGTTCTAGTAAAATGCAGTTTGTCATCTTTTCATGGTCATCAGATATGACCCATTTGGACATTCAGGGGCTCTGTAGTTACTGTGGAAACACTGTCATCTTCTACAACATTGATTCACCAATAAAACCCATGGAGTTTAATAAAGTATGGTGTTGAAGACACTTGTTTTTTTATGTTCAGTTAATGATATATTTTTTTGAAAAAAGATACTTTTTCCTAATTTTTTTTTCTGATTTGATCCAATAACCTTTGAATTTACTCTGAGCTGTTAAGAACATCTACATGATCAGTAAATTAAATATAGGAAAATATCTAATTTTCACTGAAAAATGCAAAATGCAGAGGATAATATTATAATAAACGGTGATAAATCTCTTGGGAAAGGCCAAAAAAAATATGTTGTTTAAGGGTTAACAAGTCTCACTGTATTGATGGGTATTGATGTATTGATAATAAGTTTTTAAGCAGTAAGGTTTAATCACTCTTGAATGTTTTCACTCTTGAAATGTTCTGCCTTTTTGTCTGTCTTTGGTTTTTGTATTTTGCTGCCATAAACACTACAATTTCACCACAGTGGAATAGATAAAGTCATATTATATCTAATACAGTGTGTAAGAGACAAACAAACTGATCTGTCACCAGTCATCAGTAACCTAACAGAATAATTCAAGTTAAAGAGGCCCAGCACCAGCACCAGCTCCTGTCAGTCAGAGTCTGACTAGAACTATAAATTTCTCCCTGTGTAGTAACACGATCGTAGCTGGAGCGTGAGGCTTTAAAATAACTCCCCTCTGCAGTGGCTGTGACATATCTCTGTAGGCCCAGGACTGACCATGAGTGTCTGTTACCAGCAGGACGGTCCAGGCCTTGGGCGCTGGCTGACTGCTCCTGCAGCCTGTTGCTTACGGCATTACTTACACTGCACACACAACTGAAATAAAGAGCATTAAAGATCTGGTCCTGGCTGCAGTCTTCACAAGGACCTTTACTTTTTGGATAGAGGCAAGTGTCCACTTTTGAAACACAGAGAAGTGAGTTCACACCGGCCTGGATTCACAGCCAACACCGGCTGTTTGGGTGATACTTAGGAAGTAGTAACATCTGGCCCAATGCTGCCACTTGAATCAACCAAAATCTGGCTCAGAATTAGCATCTGTGTTAATCAGTTCATTGAAAGGAAGTGTGGCAATCGATGACACGTACATTCTGGCAAAGAAACTGGGTCTCCGTTGCATCATCCTTTAAATCTAGGGCAACCTGACTGGCTGAGGACCAACAGCATGGAGCAGGACCAATGAAAAAATGTTCTTTTAATGACTGCTTCTCTGCAACACTGAGAAATTTAGTTAGATGATTTATTTAAAAAAAACGCTGATTACAAATACATGAAGTGACGTTCTGACGATATTTAGATTGTTTTCTAAAGGCATGACACATATTAATTAGACTGTGGACAAATAAATGCAGATTCATAGCACAAATGCACAGTTCTTCATGATGTATTTAGATATAGAAAATCGTTTATAATAGTTATATCACAATTAGAATCAGAATACTTTATTAATACCAGGGGAAATTATTGGGTGTTACAGTCACTCCATTCAAGTATAATCTAGTATATATGTAAAACCACTCTATTAAAACACAAAATTGGAGCAGCAGTTTGCACAATATGCACTTGACAATATATTATCAATATGATAATTAAAGAAATATACATAATAACTTTGCAAAACTATAGTTGTGTGTAACTATAATGATGTGGTTATAAGGTAGAGTTAAACAGTTTGATGGCCACAGGCGGGAATGATTGCCTGTGTCTTTCAGTGATACATTTGGGTGGAATCAGTCATTTATTTATTTGATTTATTTAATAGAGACCATGCATATTTATAACATCATTGTATAAAAAATACACCCATGTAAATATGCCAGTATTAGTACAAATAACTACTTTGCAGTCCCTAAGCAGGTGACAAAGCAAGACATAAAACAGCCAACATTAATACATCACTCTTTCACTGTAGATGAAAAATTTTAAAAATACACATAATGATGACATAGACATCATCAAAACAAACAAACAAACAAGCAAGCAAAAAACAAATAGACATAGACATAGTCTCTCACTGAACGTGCTCCTGTGACTGACCAGGACGTCATGCAGTGGGTGGGTGGAGTTGGCCAATATTGTCTTGATTTTGGACAGCACTGGTCTCTCTGACACCACTGTCAGAGAGTCCAACCCCATCTCCACAACATTACTTGCCTTGCAGATCAGTTTGTTGAATCTGTTGACATCTGCAACCCTCAGCCTGCTGCCCCAGAATGCAACAGCATAGAGGATGACATGGTCACCACAGACTCCTAGAAGATCCTGAGCATTGTCCAGCATATGTTGAATGACCTTAGATGTCTCAGGAAGTAGAGACAGCTCTGGTGCTTCTTGTAGAGTGATGATGTGCTTTTGGCCCAGTCCAGTTTATTATCAATACATACTCCAAGGTATAGAGGATATACATTATAATTTGCTTTTCAACATGCCAACACACTCAAAATATCTATGCTGTTTTAATGTGAGAAGTTATTTTTCTTATTCAATTCAAACAATTGAGACATATTTAGGGTTTGTGTGAGTAAAAAAGAGGCCTTAATTGTTTAATTGTTGCAGGAATAAAGGTGTAAAAATGCGTGAATGCATCTCTGTGTTATCTGAACTCAAACTCGTTTCTTTTGTGCTTTTGAGGAACATCCCAGAGTGCCAGACACTGTCAAAGTGACGTGCGTCTGTGTGAGTGTTTCTCCATTGTGCGTCTACAGCTGGCCTTTTGTTCTGGTTCTCTGTGCTGTGCAGGAAGGTCTAGACAGATGACACTTACCTAATCCACAGGCCAGCCGGAGGCGAGCTCCTGCTGGCTGACCTCTTTCTCCCATGAAGGACGAGAGGCCTGGAAATAAAACTGCATGTGGATTGAGAAAATTAAAAACAAGTCAGCTGAAGAAAGCTCTTCAGTATCATTGAGATACTGTAGTGTGTGTTTACAGTGGATCTTTAACACAAAAATACACTGATTAGCATGTTAAGATTTTCCATTAGTAGTGTTATTATAGGGATAACGTGAAGTTTAACTGTGAAAATGAGAACACGCTGCCCGAATCATCCTTCATTTTAAACAAATGGATAAAAATCTACAGCTGTTAATCAAATGTGCAAAATGCAACCTGAATATGTAAGTGAATTTCACCCCTGGAGATCAACAAGGTCGAAGTGTATGCATTCGTATCTGGAATATAACCAAAGTATTCACATGAAAAACTAGAAGTGTGCAATGTACATTAGACATTTTCTAAGATTAACTAAATATTTAACAAAAATTGCTTTGGATTAGTTCATGAATGTAAAAATGTTAGGTCTACTAAAGCTCCCAAGAATATTTTGTTAGATTTATTAAGATTAATTATTATTAAGATTTAATATTACTCACTTTTTATGAGTAATATTAACTCTCAATTGGCAATAAGAATATGTTCATCTACTTAATTTATGGCAGGGAGTATCAATCTAAATATTGATAGTATTGCTACTAAGGTGTGTGTGTATTGGATCGATACCAGCGGTGTCTGTTCTGTCTGTCTGTCTGTCCGTGTGCAAGATAACTCAAAAAGTTATGGACGGATTTGGATGAAAATTTCAGGAAATGTTGATACTGGCACAAGGAACAAATGATTAAATTTTGGTGGTGATCGGGGGTGGGGGGCCACGGGGGCCCACTGATCTGCCCTGGTGGAGGTCTGCACTCTCTTTTCTAGAAAAGCACTCAGAGAGCGAAGACCTCCGCCAAGGCAGATCAGCTGGCCCCCGTGGCCCCCCACCCCCGATCACCACCAAAATTTAATCATTTGTTCGATCACCACCAAAATGTAATCAAGGTTCCCAACCTTTTTTGGCTCATGACCCCATTTTAACATCAAACATTTCTGGCGACCCCAAAATGGAGAATTTTTTTTGCTAAAATTAATTTGTTTTTGATCATGTAATTGTTTGCTGTATAATGTTGCAAATAAACGCTAATTTTAGACGACATTTAGTCTGTATAATGTATATTATTATGGATGGAGGCAGTAAATCCAGGTGTAGATTACTGCACAAAGTGAGAATTTGATTTTCCTTGGTCAGGATATGTACAGTCAGTCCAGCTTGGATTTACAAGGCTGACAATTAATACTGAACAAACAAGAACTCAAACTATGAATTATGAAAGAGCTGCAGCATCTGAAACCGACCACAATGAACATTTGACAGATAAATAGAACCACAGTGCTGCAGTTTCAGCTTCACAGTTTATGTCTTTTATGGATTGGGATTGTTTCTCTCAACTCAACATATACTTTTATTAGTAATTTTATTTTATTTTATTAAATTTTTGTCAATTACTAGAAATTCCAGGCAACCCCACGTGGGGTTAAAAAACACTGCCTTACAGTTTGCACATTCTTTATTATTAAACAGATGAAAAAAACATTACTGCAGTATCTTACAATATTATTAATTACTGATGGTGTTAATAGGTTGAATAATTCACAATTAATTTCATACTCTACAGTCAGAAAGGAGAAAATTTAACCCTTTCATGCACAGTGGTCACTACATTGGACAGTTATTCTCCAGCTGTTCTCTTGTATATTCATGGGTTTTGTTGTTTTAGTTCCATATCAGCCAACACAGTGGACACTAGTGCATCATCACAAACACTGCAATTCATACAATCACTGTAACTTTGCTGTTCTAGATAAACCTGATCTACAGTAACATGTTTGAGTGTAAATCAATTGCTAATTGTTATTAGGCTGTAATTAACAGTTTTCTGGAAAAAAAAAAAAAGTTGTTTTTGGCATATCCTCCTGAAACCCAGCAATGCATTTTGTCTTCTGTAGGGGAAAAATATTTGACAGTTTTACTTTAAAAATGCTATGCATTGCAAAGGACATTCCATTAAAAAATCAATCAATAAATAAAAATAATTTAAAAATGTATCTGAAAAAACTGTTGCATTGTGCAGTTTCCAATCAAGACAATTTTTTGATGTAAAAAAGCTAAAACTGTCAGTTTCCTGGGTCTCAGGAGGACATTATCTCCATGAAATGAGTAATAACTAATATTATAGAACGATAAAAATGTGAAAAAACAGTAGCAATTTAGCAATTAGCGGCATTAAAGATGTTGTTATTTCATAGTTTTCACACAATATATCACTTTCTGATGATGAGATTTTAAATAAATGTTTCTTTGCTTCAAAACTTAAATGCATGGTGTCCAGCTGAGTGGACATTTTTGTAACTCTACGAAAAATAGGTTCATTAAAAAAAAAAAAAAAAAATCAGTTGCATTGTTTTTTTCATGCCTAACGAGGAATAAAAACACTCAAGAAAAAATTATTGACTAAGGTTCTCATAATGCATGCATGAAAGTGTTAATCAGCCAGGGTGAGCAGAGTGAATTTGGTGCAAAGCGTCCTCTTCATGGCTGATTTAGGAAGGGGGAGCAGTTTTCAGCAGGGAGCAGAATTCAGCACAAGTCCATATTGGACCAGTTTTGGCCCGTGGACCTTATATTTGATACCCAATTCCATGCTGAACCCGGATGTTTTTTTTAATTCCTCTTTGAGCTGAGTCACATTAGAACTACAGATCTGCAGGAGATGAAGTGACTCATCCCAGTCTGAGAGGAGGAGGTTGTAGAATGGAATGTGTTTTCCACACGCCCATGCTGTTGTGTACCACGCTGCATCCACGGCGCCGTCAGCCCCCGATCACGCACCCTGCCCCCCTCCCATTGGCTACGGGCCTCACACACCTTTGCGCCCCATTGGTTGAGACACGAGGCCACACCCACATTTTCCCACCGGGTTTGAAAGTATGAATGTGAATGAAACTGAAGGAGAAGCTGCAAATCACACTATTTATGTGTGAAAGACGGAAGGAAAAGACGGTCAGCTGTAGGTCTGGGTTTCATCACTTCACCGACATTTAATGTAAGTAGAAAATTTACACTAATAGGTTTTACATCCTAAAAAAACCTTAACATTTAACCCTTTCATGCATGAATTATAAGGACCTTGGTCAAGATATTTTTCCTGAGTGTTTATATTCCTCTTTAGACATTTAAAAAAAAAAAAAAAACAAAACCAATGTGATTGAGTTTTTTGTTTGTTTTTGTTTTTCAAGGAGTTACAAATATGTCAACTCAGCTGGACACCATGCATTTAATTTTTGAAGCAAAGAAACATGTATTTAAAAGTTTATATCAGAAAGTGATATGGAAAACTATGCGATAAAAACATTTTTAATGCTGATAATCAGATGTTTTCTCATACCCAAATACAAATTATGACTCACTTCATGGAGATAATATGCAAAAAAAAACCAAAAAAATTTTTACTTAAAAAAAACAGAAACAAAAACAAAAACAAAAACTGGTAATTACAGTCTAATAACAATTAGTGATTGGTTTCCACTTAAACATGTTAGTACAGATCAGGTTTATCAAGAACAGCTAAGTTACAGTAATGGTATGAAAGTCAGTTTATGGGATGGTGCGTAAGTGTCCACTGTGTTGGCTGATATGGAACTAAAACAATAAAACCCATGAATATACAAGAGAACAGCTGGAGAAGAACTGTCCACTGAAGTGACCACTGTGCATGAAAGGGTTAAAGACCCAAAATGTCGCTGCCATCCAAAATCATGTAATCTAATATGTGTAATACTGTTGATCATCTAATCCTATCAATACATGTAAATGATTGGAGTAAAATACAGTTTGTCATTTTTTTCATGGTTATCAAATATGACCCACGTGGACGTTCAGAGGCTCCACAGTGAACGTGGAAAACCGTCATCTCCTACAACTTAAATCAAACCCATAGAGTTGGATAAGTGACCGTGGATGGGGGTCACTTGATTTGTGTTCAAGTATGATATATTTTGCTGTTTTGTACAATAACCTTTGAATTCACTCTGATATTTTAAGAACATTTACATGAAAATATCAGATTTAGAGTGAAAAATGTAAAATGTACAGGGCAGTATTATAATAAATTGTAATAAATCCATTTTGAAATCACTACAGCAGGGTTAAAACTAAAGTAACAAGCCTGTTTTGATGATGTACACAGGAGAAAGTACAAGTATTTTTCTGACAACTACTAACTTTTACTCCCAAATATAAGTAGAATTATGAAGTATGATGTTGTGTTCACACAAATCACAGCTTTATCTGAAGTTTTGTGTTTAGATTTTGTTTGTTAAGGTTAAAGTGTATACATTTAGTTTTAATCCTAAAATGTAGCTGTACCTTTTAAAATGTTTCTATCAAATCCTACCAATAATAGTAAAATAATTCAGATAAATGCAGTTTGTCATTGTCATTGTTCTGCAACACTGATTCACCAGTAAAACACATGTAGTTTGACAAATATACAGGTTATAGATGCTTGTTTTTACGTTCATTTAATGATATATTTTGCTGAAAAAGTCACTTTTTCTTCATTTTCTCTTTTCTGATGTCATAACCTTTTAATTTACTCTGAGCTTTTATGAACATATACATTGCCACTGAAAAATGAAAAGTGCAAAGGATGATATGATAAGTAAGTAAAGCTTTATTTATATAGCACTTTTTAAAACATGTTACAGAGTGCTTCACATAAAGGGGAGATAGATCAAATCAAATCAAATCAAATTTTAATAAATTCTGATAAATGGTCATAAATCACTTTTGAAAGGTTCAGAACAGTCTTTATGGGTTAAAAACTCTTTCTGCTTATTCAGTGTTTTGTGTGGTAAATAATTTGAAGTGTTTAATGTACCTTTTCCTGTAATTTCCTGGATTTCTAATTATACTTGCCTTATTTATATACCAGATTACACATCATATCAACTTCATTAACTGCCATTAACTTCATTATTATTATCGTTATATAATGATCTACAGTGGATATGATCAGAATGCTGCTGGGTAAGTCAGGTCAAGCCAGGTCAGGTTAGGAGGGAATGGGATGTCAGGTGTTGTGTGACTTTTTGTGTAACCGGCACAGTTGGAGTTTTTCTCCGAGTTGGAAGTAGGTGAAAGGGCCCGGAGCTGAGCAGTAGCAGCTGACCATGCTCACTTCACATGCTCCTTCACACAGCCCGTCATCTAAAGGTTGATTATTGGCAAAATCAATGATGTGAAGCATTGACTGGTACTGTGTGTGTCTGGTTATGTAATGTTTTGTTGATTGGACATGTTTAACTACTAAACCAGACATGACAAGACTTTTGAGTGTGAATACTTGGAAACTGCTTATCGTTGTTATAGTCATCTTAAATAGTACTAGGTATGTTGATTTTGCCATTTGCACAATCTTGCACAACCTGAGCAGCATTTTACATTTTAAAAACATTTAAAATGTACAGATTTTTTTCTTATATCCTCACATATTTTTATTGCAAACAATTGTATTATATTATTTCTTGTTTTATTACTTATTAATTCTACTTCCAGTATCTGTTCACTATTTAAACATGATCTTTTAACCCATAAAGATCCAGTGCTCCTCTTGTGAGACTTCATCTATTAATTTTTCTCTCTATTTTATCCATCCTTATGTGATTTATCACTATTTATCACTATATTATCCTCTCCATTTTGCATTTATTTCAGTGAAAATCAGGTATTTTCCTATATTTATTTTACTGATCATGTACTTTAGTCATCATGCTGAGATTACATTTGAGGGTTATCATACCAAAAACAGGGAAAACTTGAGAAAAAGTGACTTTATCAGTAAAGTCTATCATTAATTGAACATAAACCAAGTGTCTCCATCCACTGTTATTGATCAAACTCCATGGGTTTTACTAGTGACTAGTTTCCACATTCACTATGGAGCCTCTGAACGTCCAAATGGGTCATATCTGATGACCATGAAAAGATGACAAACTGCTTTTAACACCAATTATTTACATGTGTTGAAAGGATTATTGGCTCTAAAGTTATTAAACTGTTAAACTTTTGGACACTGGTGTATATTTGGGTCTTTATGGGTTCATCTGTTTCCTTTGTACATGCCAAGATAAAACCCTTGTGTTCTGATCCTGATTTATGGTCGTCTGTTGTCTGTTGTAACAGAACTCTGACATGGAAGTTGAAGAATCCCACTCAGACATCCAGGGGGAATTCCAGCCGGCTCCTTTGGGTGCAGGTGACATGGAGGCTGTGGAGGCTCTGATGTCCATGACAAATCACTGGAAAACCAGGAGCCTCAGGTTACGACCCTTCAGACCTTTGACACCATCTCCAGACTGCTCAGACGATGACTCTGCCTCTGATAGCTCTAATGCATCACAAGACACTCCTTTGGTAAGAAAATGACATTTCCATTGAATTGTTGTTTTGTGCAAGTCAGTAGTTTTGTGTAATCTAGTCTAGATTATTGCATTATGGTGTATTACAATGACTGATTGGATGCATCAGGCAAATAGCTGACAAAATAAATGATTACAGCAAGAAAACGTAAACTAATAAAAGACAAAATGCATATTTATACTGTTTGTTATTATATAAACTGTATAAATTTGCACATATTTATAGTGAATTCTGCTTATCACAAAGCACACACTTAAGAAGACATTTTCTTAACAATGTCAGTGTTCAATTGTTTTGTTTGGTATTGGTTTATTACCTCCGCCAAGGAGGTTATGTTTTTGCCAGGGTTTGTTTGTCTGTCTGTCTGTTTGTCTGTCCGTTAGTGTGCAACATAACTCAAAAAGTTATGGACAGATTTGGATGAAATTTTCAGGGTTTGTTGGAAATGGGATAAGGAAGAAATGATTAAATTTTGGTGGTGATCGGGGGTGGGGGGGCCCACGGGGGGGGCCACTGATCAGCCTTGGCGGAGGTCTGCGCTCTCCGAGTGCTTCTAGTTGTTCTTATTTTTTGGTATTTTTGAATTGTACAGCTTTTTATGTTTTTAATCTATTCTTGTATTTCATACTTTAAGTAGGTTTTATTTATTCTTCTGTACAGCACTTTTTTATGGGGGGGGGGGTCCAGTTTTTCAGTTGTTCTATGTCTTTTAATCTATTCTTGTATTTTACTCTTTTATTTTGGTTTTTATTTATTCTTCTGTACAGCACTTTGGTCCACTGTGGTTGTTTTAAAGTGCTTTATAAGTAAAGTTGGATTGGATTGGAACATTACACCAATCTTGCACCTTATGGACTCTTTCCTAGTTTTAATTTTTTTTTTTTTTTTTGAGTAATAACTGCTTCTCTTGTCATTTATATTTACTTATTCATGACTACCTCTTTAACAACAATTGTAAATATAAAATTTCCCATAATGCACATTTCATCTTATAGACATATTCTGTCAGCACTTTATCTGCTTTACCACCATATTCATACATTCACATGTTATTTATTGTATGTTGTTGCTCTTCTTCCTATTATTAGTATTTATCATATATTATATTATTTGTTTCATGTGACTTGTAGCAGCTCTAGACAGATAAAGTTTTCTGAATTGAATGTCAGTTCATCAGCCCTTCTACAAAAAAAAAACAGGAGTTTAGAAAAACATATGAATAAATGATTTGACTTAAATATGAATGAAAAGACTTGTAGAAACTGTCACAGGCATAAATTTAACTCCCTTATCCCGGTAGAAAAACAAAAAATTCTTCCAGGTAGCTGATGAAATCGGGAAAGTGTTGCATGAAATTAACCCTTATGTTATTTAAATAAGCCACTCCCTGAACTGGTCTAACTGGGCTTTTCCAGTTATGATGAGTCACAAACCTGTTACGGGCAGATAGACTGAATCATCCCAGGTAAACATCAGACAAGAGGTGCATCTGGAGTAGATACAGCCAAAAAAATTTTACTCTTTTTTTCAACATTATGGATGATTTAGGGCAGGGGTCAGCAACCCTGGTCCTCAAGAGCCACTATCCTGCAAGTTTTAGATGTAGCACCTCTTCCAACACACCTGATTCAAATGATAAGCCGATCATCAAGCTCTGCAGAAGCCTGATAACGACCGTCAGGTGTGTTGGAAGAGGCAAACATCTAAAACATGAAGGGATAGTAGCTCTCGAGGACCAGGGTTGCTGACCCCTGATTTAGGATTTTAATTGATTGTTTTCTGGCCACCTGAACTGAAACGTAGTCTTTATTTACTAAAACTATATGTATATGACTGCAGGAGCTCATTCACAGAAACAAACAGGTTGTGTTTCCAATTTGAGATATTTTTCAGTTTTCTTCATCAGATTAACCCATAAAGACCCAGTGCTACTTTTGTGGCAGTTCACAGATGAATTTTTCTCTTTATCGTAACCTTTCTTAAGTGATTTATCACCATTTATTATAATATTAGGCTCTGTATTTGTGCTTCTTTTGTGATAATTATGTATTTTTCTATATTTAATTCACTGATTATGTAGATGTTCATAAAAGCTCAGATTAAAGTTGAGGGTTATTATATCAAAAACAGAGAAAACTGAAGACAAAATGACTTTTTCAACAAAATCTATCATTAACTGAATATAAACCCAGCGTCTCCATCCACTGTCATTGATCCAACTCCATGAGTTTTACTGGTGAATCAATGTTATGGAAGATGAAAGTGTTTCCATGTTCACTACAGAGCCTCTGAACGTCCAAGTGGGTCATATCTGATGACCATGAGAAAATGACAAACTGTATTTTAGACCAATATTGATAGGAATAGTGGATCAACAGGTATTAAACAGTTTATATAAGTAGATGGTTTGTGACACCGGTGGCTTTTTGGGTCTTTATGGGTTAATCCAAATGTTGCCAGTCTACAAGCATTGAAAACCTTCTTTTTCTTCCAGTGTATGACCCCTCCGTACAGCCCACCCCACTGTGAAGCCTTCCATCCCACCTCATCGTTGAGCCAACATCAGCAAAGCGAGCGTGCGACGGAGGAGCCTCATTCTGCTTCTCAGCCGTTCAAGTGCACCAGTGTAATCCGCCACACTGCCGACGGACAGCACTGCTCCTGTAACGTCCATCCGATCTCCAGGGAGGACAGACTGATGGACAACCACGCTAAAGTGACAGAGTTAAGCTCTGAAGGCGTGCAGATGAGGACGGACTCTGATAAGGAGAGTGCTGTAACACAGTTGGACTCTAATGGAGCATCACAGAAACCTCAGCCCCAGACGAGTTCTTCACGCCCAGAGGAAAAACCAAAGCCACCTCAGTCTGTTTGTCCTGTTCCATCTGGGTTCTACTGCCAGATTCTTCCTCTACCACTTAGTACGACTAACACCCAGCAGCAACAGGCGCCGCTATTTCAACAACAACAACAACCAGGAGCACCAGCCCAAGTCATCCTCCTCGGGCCTCAGGTGGCTAAAGCTCCTCTGATGCTCTTCGTTCCTCAGCCGGTTCTTCCTCCCATCTACGTTCAGCGTCCACTGGTGACCCCCAGTGGCACCAAGTTACCAGCCATCGCCCCCGCTTTGAGTCGAGGCCCGTCGGTGCAGAGAAGCAGCCCCGCGCAGCCGCAAGCACCCCGCATCCGCAGCCATGTTTGTCGCCATGACGACTGCAAAAAGACATACTTCAAGAGCTCCCACCTCAAGGCTCACATGAGGACACACACAGGTTAGACATGAGAAGGTCCGAATCGTGTACACGCACACTGAGCCTGTTTTACATGACCAGAAAAATCTAATAAAGGGGAGTAATCAGAAAATTTCAGTAATCAGATCTGACAAGTTTACATGCATTTAAGAAATCTGATAATCAATAAACCCTGATTTAGATGCTCCAGTCCATTATCGGAGTATGTACGCACACAGTGACAGAAGACTCAAACTTCCTGTTGTTTGACTATGTAACTTCTGTTTTCTACGATTTTACTTTTTATACATGTGCTCGACATCTGCTCTACATGTGCTTCACTAACATTAATGAACATATGCATTGAACAACATCAGATGTTAATATAGTGAAAATGCTAATTTTGTATTCATAGTCCCTAGAGTTGAGTTGTTTGTTGCTCATTGCCCATTACCTCAATTCAGATGTGATTAACTAATTACATTTAGTCATTTATTTGCTGAATCTATTCCCTTTGACCTCATCTTTATTTTCTGTGTCTGTTATATATGCTCCATCTTTTTTCCCCCCATCTCAAGTGTAAAAACTTTTCTGCAATGTTTTAGATTTTTCCAGATTTTCAGTGTTTCCATACAGTTTTTTTTTTTTTAGTGCAAATTCAAAATGTGCTTATAACAGCCCTTAGCTAGACAGAAAAATAACTTAGATCAGGTAACACACTTGCAATCTTTAGCTGTACAATAGTGGAAAAAAGTTTTGGGACACCCATAAAAATTTTCACAATCTCAAATATTATCATGAAATATTTACAGAAACAATTTTTTATGTTTCAACAAATGCAAATGCTTTTTTTTTTTAAACAATATAAAATAACAAAACCATTTTTGACAGTTTCGACATGCCATGTACTGGATCTGTTTCATTACACTGGTCTACAATTTTTTAGAAATGATTTGCTTCAGACATTAAATGTGATAAATGTTAGGTATTTTAATAAGATTAATTGGAAAATAAATGACAAAAGTGCCGGTTTGCTAATGTTTTCAAGGTATATGATTTAAGTGTTATTACACATATATATTGGTTTATATACATTTATATAATAGTTTTAGAGATCTTCCACTAAATAGAACCTGTAAAGTGAATGTATTCTAATGTGCAGACAGTGTTTTGAAGTAGATCTTGTAGCTCTGAGACAAATATTCCTTTTGAGTCAAACCCATTCTCTCGTTAATTCTTGAGTTTCACATTTTGACCCAAGGTTGTATCTTGCAAAGTTCAGCCAACCAGCATTTTTGACTTGATTTTTCTTTATCAGTGACTCTCATGTGGTAAAATTTCATTACTTTTATTCTGGAAGCATTTTCCTTGTAGACCAGTGTTATCTGCTGAAACATTCAGTTTTGACCTTGATGGAACAGAGCATGTGCAGAAGGAGTATGTGAGTTGAGAGAATGGAATAATGTAATATATCACAAATGCATGGGATTTACCACCACTGTCTGTCTGTTATCTGTAGCGCTCTATAGGACTGCATTTGTGTTGTGATTCATATGTCCAAGTCTGATGTTAAATGTCCACTTTACCCTCTATGTCTCAACAGGTGAGAAGCCGTTCAGATGTAAATGGGAAGGCTGCGAGAGGCAATTTGCTCGCTCCGATGAACTGTCTCGTCACAGAAGAACCCACACCGGGGAGAAAAGGTTCGCCTGCCCCTTGTGCCTGAGCCGATTCATGCGTAGCGACCACCTGGCCAAACACGCCCGACGACACCTCACAGCGAGGAAGACGACCTGTTGGACGTCGGGGGTCAACCATCCGGCCGACCACAGCGCCTCTACAGCTCTGGGTCAGACGGTCTGAGGGGTTCTGAGAGACTACAATGGAAAGATGGAAGAAGCCAAGTTTCTGCATGAAAAAGTCTCTTCCCAAATTGTTTACATGACAGAAATGCAAACATGATGTGTAACTTTATGCCGCGTTACTGTTATTATAATGGTTTCTATTCAGTGTGAATCATGTTTCTCTGTTTACATTCAACCTCCAACCTGAGAGAAATCATAAGGTTACATCAACTGTAACTAATTTTACTCAATGCACGATTACTTTGCTGTAATATTTGACCAAAGAATGTTAAATATTGTTTTTTTTGCACAAAAGCATTTTATCTTACGGGGAAAATTCTTTAATAAAACTGCATATACATTTACTCTTTTAACATGGGGTTTGTCTTGTTTTTTCATATTTTAAGATAAAGATAAACCCTAATTTAATATTAATGAAAAAAATCTTGCATTCCCCATTGTCTTGGGATTTACATTTGTTTAAAGTGAATATAGTTATCTTAAAGTGTGTGTGGCCCACCAAATTGTCCAATCCTGCTTGTAGGATGCATTTGCAAAAAATATACTGAATATATAAATAATCAAGGATGTCAAACTCATTTTAGTTAGGGGGAAACTTTCTACCCAATTTGATCTAAAGTGGGTTAGACCAGTAAAATACCATCAAAATACCCTGCAAATAATGACTACTTCCAATCTTTTCACTTTTTAGTGTGAAAATTTAAAATTACGGGAAAATATTTATTCCTAATTTTTTTCCTAATTTCATTGAACACAATGACAATAATGGCAATTCTATTTTATGTGTAACCTGGAATTTCTTGGAAAAATCTGTGCAATTTTGACAATACTGAATAAAATGAACAAAAACATGAAGAAATGAACAAAATAATTTTTAAAAATCTACAAATGGACAAAAAAAACAAAAAAAAACAGGTCTGATTCAACATGTCAAATGTTTCTTGTTTGTGCTATGTCTTGTCATGGGGTCAGAGGTCACGCTAAATAATGTGTAATTAACCTTTACAGCCTATTTTGATCAGTTTTTTGTTATAAGACTCCACACATATTTCCTAGTTTTCTTGTTGTGCCGTAGGGTAAAGGTGGAAGACTTCTGCACAGGAATTTATACAAAACAGATGCAGTGAGTCCCAGCTGAGTCAGCGAGGTGTTTATTACTGATCATTTGTACAAGCACAAGCCACAAGTTAATAAGAACAGGCAAATGCCGAAATATTCATCATGCCTTTGACACAAATTGAGAGACAACTTCACAGATGTGTCCTTGCACAGAATAATACTTTAACAAATATAAATATCAATACAAATGGCAACAAATGCTCTTGCACTAGAAAAGATCACGTCACATGTCACTTGATTCCAAATCCATCGACACTTCCAATGTTCAACCTGCAGCACATGCTGGCGAATACACCTTCCACCTGTGTCATGACATAGCGTTTTCCTAATTTGTGTGAACACTGTGCTTGGATCACGTTGGTTTTATTTACTGCATCAAATGGATGAGTAAATAAATGCACCTTCATATTCAGGCCCAGACGTCAGAACACTGAGAAGGACGACAGACTCAAAAATGTAAAACAGGGATCGAGGTCTCGTTGCACAAAATACATTATACAACCAATTAAAATCATAAATACACATGTTGCCGTAAAGTACAATATCAGAACACCTTCTGTTTAAATATATTGATTCACTCAGAAATACAAATCTTTACAAGACTGGCAACAGCGATGGACATATAGCACATAAATGTAATGACTTGAAATCAGTAATAGTTCTACTGTACGAGTGTAAACTGCAGTGCCACGGAACGCCCAAAGCAAAGGGGAAAAATGCATCTTTATTTTTGGAGTCTTCCATTTTGTTGCATACTAATTTCCTAACATCTACTTAGCTTTTCCAGGTCTAATCACATACTATGCTGTACACTGGGGTTTTCAGGGTGAATTCAGTCTGGTCCCAGCAACTAGAAGCGCTATCTGTTCTGTGGGTTCAGGTCATCCTAGTGGAACGTAGACCAGAGGGAGCTGCCAGGAACCAGCTAGGAAAGTTAGAAGCCATCCTGGTCTGATGATTGCTAAGCTGGAACAGAGAGGGCAGCCTCTGTTTGGCAGGAATTTAAGAAATAAGGGATCAGGGAGAAGTTCTTCAGTGTAGCCTCCTGGGTGACACCGGTGTCCTGCATTTCAAACCTGGCAAAGCAAGAACGGGTGGTGGATGAAAACTAACCGCGACAGATGTGACTCTGAAAATGTGAACTCAAAAACACCCCTGGGATTCTCACCAGTCTCTAGAGGAGATGACGTAGTACACGGGAGGGGGTGGAGAGTCGCTGGAGGTGCAGACCGGCTGACCCAGACTGTAGGCCCCTGCATGGGTGAACAGGAGCCAGTCCCCGACATGGAGCTCCGGCAGCAGGCAGTGCTCCACCACCTGGTCCATGTCATCCCCAGTCGGACCCCACAGGCTGCTGCTGAACACGGGGGTGTCCAGGGCTGAGTTCTGTCACATGACAAGCAGAGATCAGACAATATGCAACAACTGGGATCTGCACTGAACACTGCAAATCTGACATGGACAGAGAATACAGTCTGTGTTCTGGAGGGATCAGTGGGGACTGTTATTTTAAAAGGAATAAAATATCCATGGGAGAATTTTTAAGGTTTTTTTGTCATTTTTATTAACTTCAACAGATAAAGACCCAGTGCTACTTTTGTGGCAGTTCCCAAATGATTTTTTTTTCTATTTAACCCTTCTTAAGTGATTTTTTTTTTTACCATTTATTATAATATTATCCTGTGTATTTTGCATTTTTTTCAGTGAAAATCAGATATTTTTCCATATTTAGTTTACTGACCATGTAGATGTTCATTAAAGCTCAGATTAAAGTTGAGGGTTATTATATAAGAACAGAGAAAACTGAAGAAAAAAGTGACTTCCTCAGTCAAATATATCATTAACGGAACATAAACGAAAAGCGTTTGAAAAGCAAAGCATTAAGTTGATATAACTGCTGTATTAATAAAGACTTTGTGTTTATTACTGTAGATATCTAAGGCTGAGCTCATTTAAACTATTTTATATAATGCTACAGGAGTGCATCGTGCTCTCAAAGATCATTATCCACTGATATCCATAAAGTTGGAATGATTTTGTTTTTAGACCCATTCCGTTTATACACATAAGTAATCATCTTTGACAAGGTGCAGTGGTTATATACTGAGTCCCAGTTACACTTTATTTATCAAGAATACATCACATTGTCACAAATATTTCATGAGAAATGATAAAAAAAAAATAGTATATTTTGGAACATTACTGAAGTGTGATAAGTTTGGATTTCTAAAATGCCAACTTCTCTGGACACCAGAAAATTACTATTCTTGGTATTTTGGATTTTGAAGTGAAAAATCAGGTATTTTCCTCTATTTAATTTTCTGATCATGTAAATGATCAGAAAAACTCAAATTAAAGTTGAGGATTATTATATCAAACATGGACAAAACTGCAGAATAAGTGATTTTTTCAGCAAAATATATCATTAACTGAATATAGACCAAGTGTCTCCATCCACTGTCACTGATCCAACTCCATGGGTTTAACTCGTGTATCAGTGTTGTAGAAGATGATGGTGTTTCCACGTTCACTACAAAGCCTCTGAACGTCCAAATGGGTCTGATGACCATGAAATGACACCAAACTGCATTTTACACCAATTATTTACATGTATTGATAGGATTAGTCAATCAACGGGTATTAAACATTTAAGATCAGTGTATGATTTTGACTGTCGATGACTGTTTGAGTCGTTATGGGTTAATGTAGTCCATCTCTTTGGTTTTGATTTCAGTTTAGATCTAATTAGTTTAGACTTATTTTTTAAATTTCTGAGAAAGTGACTGAGCATTCATTTATAGAGGCTAGAAAATGTAGGATAAAAGCCCAACATCAGCCATGATTTGCAAACCAACTGCTTATTAAATGTCCCATATTGAGTTATTTTCACCATGAATTATTAAAACTGTCTGACTCATGGCAGAAGTCTGAGCTAAACTTATAATTAATATCTAACGAGTATGTAGAAAAAACAATTAAAATAAGAATATATTAAAGTAAGACTGAGCCATTTTCTGCCTGGTAATTCAGCCATTTTCAGAAAATATCCCTGCAGGTCAAGTATTTTCTTCCCTGGAGTATTACGGGAGCTAAAATCAGCTACGTTGCATTGCTGCCACCCTCTGGAAGTAATCCATTACTGTGTCATCATTCTAAGTCCTGTTTATTCGGACACAGTGGTGTAACAACCATAGGGCAAACTGTGGGGGGAAAATGGAAAAGTAAGCTGATTTTATTTTCTATTTTGTGGATTTTGTTCATATTGCACTTCACTGCTCATTTTAGCCCTGGTTTTCATCTTAACTAACACAATAATGTTTAGAACTCACCTTGTGCACAGACGGAACAGCAATCAGTGTTTCAGTGAGTTTGCTGGAAAATGATCCATACACTCCCTCGTTCATGTAATACTGGAACTCTGGCTCATCGTTAGGAGACGGATCATCTGTACAGATAGAAAGACAAACAAGCCTGATAAGTGAGATGGATCCATGAGTTTGATACTATTTTCAACCTGTATTTTTGCATCATTCTATGATTAAAACATTTGTGTAGTTCTCAGTTGAACAGCTGTAAGGTTGACTTTAAATGCTGTAATATTTATCCATGTTTATAAGTTCCAGATAAGAAACAATACCCCAGTACTTAAGATGCTTCTCCCATTATACATCATTGCATTGCACAAACATGAGAATGCAACTAAGTCACAAAAAAAGCTATTCTTCAGTTTAATCATATGAGGACTGGTACACAGTCGTTTCCCCTAGCGTTTACTTCCACTAAATAGGTCGTAATGTCTTAGTAAATGATTCATTTCACTGACCATGTCCCTGATCGTGACGATCTCGTGCCACAGCCTCTTTGGAAATGATATTGACCGCCAATGTGAAAGCAGAAGACACAAAGTAGCTACCGGGCTCAGCGATGATGGAAACACCAGTAGAAGGAGGGAAGTAGAGGTCCACCATAGACATGACAGCACTATTGATCTGAAAGAAATAACACTGATAAAAACTAGGATCCAAACATGTACCATTCACATTCTGATGTGACTCAGAGTATTTCAGATCAGGCTACCACTGCCTCCCCTCAAATGTACCTTCTGTGTATCTACAACACAACAATGTCATGCAGAGTCGGTAAAAGACACTGACTTGTTCCAGTTGGGTTTCAGATCCACTGAAACCACCTCCAATGTCCAGAATCTTCATATTGAAGCCAATTTCCTCCTGAGGCAAAAGAACATAAATGTGTATATGAGTGTTTTTGGACATGTACCCCTGGAAACAACACATTTAAGAAACCAAGTAGGAAAATGTAAAATGACTTACTCCCATATCAAAGACACAACGAGCATCAGAGATGACATGAATATACATCTGGTCATCGTCACAGGAGCTGGAAATGTGAGATCTGTGAAGGACAAAGAGAAGTGAAATATGACCACTTATTTATAGAGTTCCAATGAAACTTCTACTGTATATCAACACTGATGTCGCTATATTGTGACTGAAGAGTCTGCACAAAATCAGCTTTGCTATAAAATTTGTTATATTTTAGATACAGAACTTTTCATCTAATCTCACCTGACACCCACCACCTGCACCCCCAGCGCCTTCGCACTCTCCAACAGATGCCTGCAGTCTTTGAGGGAACAGCCAAAGGCCATGCTCATATCATCATCCTGAGTAGAGGCTTCTGTTGACACTTGGATCAGCAGCCTGAATCAAAACAAACATCTGGATAATTTTTTTTGCTATAAAAGGAGGAAAATGCAGAGGAGTTCAATGAAAATTTTCCAGAAAAAGCTGAAATGAAAGTATGTTTTTACAGCATGATGTAAGAGTAATGAAATTACACAACACAAATGGTATCTAGTGACTTGAAAGGCCAGTTACTAAACATGTTGACAAGTCTGCTTGTAAATCATATGATCACTGGCCCAGGGCCCACACACAGAAACACTTACTTAGCATTGGGATGGCAGCGAGCGATCTTGCGCAGCTCAACTTCGTTATCACACACGAGGAGGTCAATACCACTCTTAGCAGCGTATTTAATTTGAGAAATCTGTTTGCAAACAGCACTGTAGATGATATCTTCTGAGGGAATACTGTGGCTCTGCACCAGCTCAAGTTCAGACTGAAACAGACAAACACAGAGCAACAATTACACTCAGACTTTGATTGTAAACAGATTCCTCCAGGTTTCAACAACTTGGATTCAAAACTTTTAAAAATCATTATTAATATAGTTTCACATCTCGTCACATTACAACAAATGTTAAAACTCTGGAATCAAGGCTGCTGGTCTGTAAATGTTTTGAGTGATTATACATGCTTTTTCAGTGTTTGCAAATGCTTTTATTATTTGTAAAACTGTAATGATGTGACTGTATCGCTGTAGTCCTGGCCAAGTCTCCCTTGAAAAAGAGATCCCTCATCTCAATGGGACCAACCTGGTTAAATAATAATAAACAATAAATAAAATAACCTGACTGTGATGACGAAGATGCTTAAGTGTTTGTTGGTGTCTTTATAGTTTTCAGACTGCTATGCCACTCTAGTGTCTAATGTTTATTTTCTTCAAAGTGGGATGGGCTTTAAAATAATTTTTTCAATGGGCTTCCGATAAATAGTGTTTACAATTTAAGGTATTTGAAGAGTTTTTAGAACAAGCAGAAACTCTGTTAACCAAGCTATTTTTTTTCCCATATATTGTGCTCAACAACCCAAGCACATTTTAATAGTTCTAACTAACAATGATGCAGTTGTCTATACAGTAAAATACCTTATTGGTACATATGAATCCAGTGCCGAGAGCAGCAAGAACTTCAATAACAGCTGGGCTACTGTTGCATCTGACAGTGTAGTACGGTCTGATCTGTGCCATGTGGGTCCGCCAGCGAACATGCTGCCTCATTATAACTCCCAGGTCTGCTACAAAGAAGGCATTCTTCTCACACTGAGGAAGAAAGAAACATAGATGTGGATGAGTCAGAAGACATGACAGGGAGTCTGTCACCAGTGTTGAAACATCTACTGTAAAATGATGATGGTGTTTAGATTTGTCAAAGGTTCATGTTACAGTGAAATCTCTTACCAGAGTTTGCTCATAAATATGATTGTCGATCACATCACAGAGGGCTGTGCCTCCCTCCAGTAGGCCAACAGAATACTGTGGTTCATCAGCAATTCCTTTCATCCTCTCAACCGTTTTCTGTTAATCCGACAGGCATAAAGATTATGGCTGGTCCAAAGTGGTCTTGCTCACTCCCTCTCGAGCCCCTGGGTCCTAGACCTATGCAACAAACTGTGCAAGAACAAGAAAAAATTCAACATAAGGATCAAAGTCCAAGACATAAGACATTTCAGTCATTTCAGGGTAATTGATATTTATTGATGCCGTCTAACTCCCAGCTAAACCTTTGTGATGAGCACCCAATTCAAACAAGTAATTTTTTTAGTCAGCCTCCAATCAGAGCACAGAGCAGGTTCAACGTTCTGGGATAGCTTTGTGGAAGAGTCCTATTCTTCTGGAAAGCCCCTGTGAAAACACAGAGTCTGGGGCACAGGGTTCATTCACTTTACCATCAATTACTCTCAACAATCACCATTAATCCCAGAGGTGGTGACCCGTAAAGGTTCTTTTTTATGGCATTAACTAAGGTACAATACTGGCGGCATCGGTGTCATAACTTTACTTTCAGTAATGTTGCACAGTGCGTCAGAGAGGCAGACACTGTGCTAGACTCGTCTGGACCAGATGTGAAATTGGAGGTTAAAAGAGGAAAGTATCAGTGTCTCCATCTACCTAAAATGTGTGTTGTGTTGTACATTATTGCAACAATACTGGGGCTATAGATTGAAACACATGAGACAGACCTCCAGTGTGATAAGAACCAAGTCCCTATAAAGGAGGCCAGCCTTAGTGACTGAAACACTGGTAAATAAAATGCCGCGACATGGTTATCTCTTTAAAAATCAACCAAAAGTGTCTTTATGTAACTGGAAAAATGCTTAACTTTGTCTTGTAATATTTCAACAGGGACATACTGATTTATTAAGTTAATCATGAACACAAGACTCTGCACCAAAAGATAAACTTAAAAATTACATTTACATAATTACACCGAATCAGTCTATGTTGAGAGACCGAAAGAAATACTGTAGCTGAAAACAGTCTAGAGCATCAACTCCAGTTATTTTTTATAGAAGTGCTTAAAATAGATCTGAAATGCAAGATCTAAAATAACTACATACTATTTGTGAAGTAACTGGGACATGCTGTTGGCAACCTCACTGAGTTTTTTCTTCCTTGCAGCTATTTTGGTGATACATTCTTTCACAACAAGTTTGAGCATTATTAATAATCCTCAAAAACAGCCATACAGGTGCAAACAAAAATGTGGGTCAAAGAGCATGCACGTATTTGTCATTTAATTCTAGATCAACTCACATGGATGAGTCCGGGGTTGAACTCGTCCACTATCAGCTAGGATCCCAAGGTGGCTCGGCGTTGAAGTCAAACGGCTCTCTGTATAGAGCTGCCCCTAGATCCTCTGGATAATTACTGTACACCTGCAAAGAGACAGCACAAAGGAACCAGTCAGTGAAAGATAAAAACTCTGATGAGGAGGTCAGGTAGTTGAATCCCACTGGTGTATACTTTATTCTCATTTCATGTTAATGCATCACAAGTGTATTAAACATTTCTGTACGACTGTTGAAAAGTTAAGTAAATGGTTAACTAAGCAGACACACTGTTTGGCATGCAAAACCTCCATGGATTGTATGTACAAAGTCTACATAAGAGTCCTTCAATATCCCTTTTAGATGTTCTGTTTTTGGAATTTTACTTTTGTTGGGATATTGTTGCCATTCATTTAAGGACAGCTAGTTACATATTTGTGATGACATCTGGACACAAGAATAGTACTTTGGCACAGCAGTCCTATACTTAACATGAGCTGTCCAAATCTGTAATGTGAGGGCAAGTGGAAAAGCAGACCTGGTTCAAAAAACATACTGTGTTTAGCTTGTAACATTTATATCTAATGGTATTTCTGCTTTTGTCATTTTACCCTTTATCAACAATGACACGGTCAATAATCAAGAGCTGATGTAATGATGGAGATCTATTACTATGCTATAGCGTTATTATTTAACACTGTCTCTCTATTTGTTCATAATCACGGTTAATATTTATATAGTTAGCCAGGTATACGTTGTAATATTGTAACAGGTAGATTAGCTAGCTAACTGTGCGTAAATACAGCTACATCGACGATTAGCATTAGCATGCTAGCTAAGCAAAAGCTGAACATTTGATACTATTTTTAAACAATGTTAGTAGTTGTTGACGATAGCAGTATTTGTATGACGTTTTTGGGTTCATTATAATGAGATAAACTACGGTACATTTCCCAGCATGCTAGCGCTAACTGCTAACTGACAAGCTAACCACGCAGTCAGCTATTTTAACGATACTTACATCAGCTGTAAACCCATAAGAGGGGGCAGAACGCTTTTTCTTTTTAGGCGGAATTTTTAAAGAGTGGTGGGGATACTAAAAGAGAAAAGAATAACTGCCATGAACGTGACGAGCGGGGTTGTTATTTGCGGCGGTTCTGTCGGTTTGAGCTCGTACGGGTAATCCGTTAATTCCGAACAAACGGATGGAGAATGAGCGGCAGACGGACGGACGAACACCGGCCAGAAACACCGACAGACGCAGACACACATCCGGTTAAGAGTATCAAAATAAAACAACAAAGACGAGTTTTAAAGTGTTAAAAATCCACACGGGGACGTAAAAATGAAATTCAGCTTAATGTGTTTTAAGTAACAGGTGTGATTTGTCAGAGTTTTTTTGCACATCCGTCAAATTATTGTGATAAATCCATTAGAATTAAATATTATTATGAACTCTTTTTCCGGTCTGATCTTGTTAAACTGTGTGAAAATGATGCATCTTTTATCTGGGCGGAGTTTAGAACTGTCAAATTCAAAACCGGTTTGATAATACGTCTGACTCACCTTCACACACCCTTCTCTGTTATCTATGACTCAAAAAAGAAAAGTAGTTTATCGTAGCAGACTGATTCTGCAGTTAAACCCAAATACCAACAAAACAACTGACATAATAATAATAATAATAATAATAATAATAATAATAATAATAATAATAGAAAATGAAGAAAGTGCAGAAGAAGAGCGTAATTTTCCGCAAAAAATGAAATTCAACATTTTAAGTTTTTATTATTTGGAATATTAATTGCTTCTACATCACTTGTCTTAATTTGTGTAACTTCTTATCATGAATTTAAACTGACTTTATTTCTATATTACATTTGTATAACAAGTATTCCACATATGTTTTGCCATATCTTTACCTGATATTTGCACACCATAAAAATTTTTGTTTGTATTTTATTTTACAAAACACATTTAGGACAAATGCTGCATATTTTACATATTTTAAGATAGTGTCACACTGTCTGTTTATAAGCTGAGTCACCCGTTGAAATCTCATCATGTGTATAATGACAATAAAGAATTCTTATGACTTACACTTCTACATGACTTTGTCACAACTGTTTCCAAAGTTGTAAGTTTCTGCATTAAGACTTGACATATATTATGAATACTAAATTGATATAACTGGCTATAAAGTTAACTGCATCCTGCTATCTGTATTTTATAAATGTGCATAAATTACCTGTGTTATGTCTTCATTCTTTCCCCCATGGCTGAGTGATGAGGACAAAATTCTGTCCAATAAAGTATGCAGTTTTCCTCTTATTTTTCTGTTGCCACGATCAGTAACTTCAGATGTTCAGCTCCTCGAGTAATGAGTAAACCGAAGCATTGGATGTGTTTTTCTTCAAGTGCAAGCTCAAACTGGATGTACCCGACCGTCGCCTGTGTTATTGTGACTTTTGAGCAGTTGTGCCTGCCTCTGAAAAAGCAGAGTCTGGGGCAGTGATTTTTTTTCAAGAAGATAAATTTGCATGTCTCCCTCCTCAACACAGGAGGAGGAGAGTGCCAAGGAAAGCCCGGCTACTGTTTGCTAAACAGAAGCAAAGTGTTTTTTTTCTTGAGGTTGTTTTGACTCCTTATCAATACCGACTGACATCACCACATGATCAAAAGGCCAACATAGCTGGAGAGAAAATCAGATCACAGAACTAAACGTCTGTGTGTATTTGGAAAGAACCAGCATTTATAGCCTATTATCACCTTTTTGTGGATTCCCTTGATATAGATCTGTTTTTTGTTGTCAAAGTTCATTTTCAGGCGTGTCTCATGCTGTTTTGGCCAGTTTTCAGTTGTTTTGTTAAGAATGTACTCTGTAATTGATCAAACAAAACATACCAAAGCTTTTTAACAGATTTGAACACTTGTAGCAAAATTCTCACATATCTTTTATGATGATGCACCAAATACTTATATCACTCAGAACACGTGTGTTACTAGAACTGTTAGAAATTCACATAACTGAAATTCTTCTCTCTTGGAAATTCTAGATGGGCTTTAAGCGCTCCTTGGGGAAGGAATACACAATAGCAGCGTTTGTTTCTCCAATAAAACTATTGCTTGGTCCATTGTAAAGGCTGGAGAGCCAGCGTCTTTTCCTCAGTCTCCAACACAAAAGCTGTTCCGTGTTTTGTGCCTGTTTTCACCAACACTACATGAGACTATGTACATGTAAGTCTAATCACACATAACATCTAAAGTGGCTTCCAGTAACGCACAATGTTGGATTTCCATTGTTTGGACCATAATAGCCATTGCAGCCACTGGGTATGCGGGACCAAGACGTGTGTACCACCCACAGCGAGGGCAAATACTCCAGTGGCTGCATTGTGCAGCAGGAATTCTTATTTGCAAACATTGCAAACAGATTACATCAATGCACAGGCTTAGAAAGGCTCTGAATTAACCCTGAAAGAACAAGAGTCTGAGATGGAATCACTCAAATATCAACAGGTGAAATGGAAAATTATGGAAGTAAAAACCAAAATGAATTAATATCTGTTTTTTTTTTTGGTTTGTTTTTTTATGCATGTAATTTCACAGCAAATGCATATAAGTACACGAACAGCATCTGTGGAGTCAGACACTCTCTCTGGATCTGCAGTTTGAGCAGTTTGTGAATGAGTAACTTGTTAATTCCACCATGAATTGGTCTTGTGCAATAGACTTAAATGTTGTAAGTGTTGTTAAGTCACTCAGCATTGGTTTCAACCCCTTTTTTTCCCAAGAATGTTGCTAAGGAACTCACAAGCAAACATCCTCACACTGATCTGAATGTTAAACAGGGCCATAAATCCAGTGAATGCAGGAATAAACAAATATGTGGAGGGACTTATGGATGTGTTTGGTTTTTTTTTGGTTAAATTATTATAAATATATGTTAAAAAAAAAAAAGAAAAAAAGAATGCAGTTATTTGCACTAATGACAAATGGTTCCATTTCTGGTCCTACAACATGCCACCTAAGCGGAACTGTCTTTATCTCTAGGCTTTCCGAGAACATGTCATTAATAACAATAGTGTCAAAGTGGCAGAGAGATACTGTAAGATATAGTATGATGGTCAAACAATAACACAATCTAAAAAATGTTGAACATTTCAACCTCATTTCCTCTCTGTCACAGTGTAATTTATTATAAGTTCATCTTGTACTTTTTGTCAGTGACTGAGATCATTAATTTGCCGTAAATTTAAAGCTAGTCAAGTGTCATAGAAACTGAGAAATTAGTGTATTTAATAACTTATGATTTTTCTGTGTTTGTTCAAGATTCAAGATTCGAAGTGTTTATTGTCTTATGCATGGTGAGGAAACATGTTCCATGTACAATGAAATTCTTGCTTTGCCATCCAGAGAATGCCAAATATTAAAATAAAAAAAAGAAAGAAAGAAAAAAAAAAGTGTATAAAGTACAAGTAGATAAATGATAAAAACATAAAAAAATAGAACAAGAGAGATTTTAAAAAGTGCCAAAATAGGCAGTGCAAATGTGGGAATACAGTAATTTGTGCAGATTGTATTCATATTTGCATGTGTCTACTCAACTGTGTCAAATATGTCTGCAAATGTAACTTCTAAAACTATTAAAATTCTCAAATTGTGTCTCTGTTTCAGAATAAAAAGAGACACGGGGATCATTTTCTTAAAGGAATGAGTGAAGAGCAGAGGCGATGGGAGCAAGTTCATCCTCCAGTGCTGGTTTCCAGAGATCTGTTGGTGTTCAGGCATGTGGACACTGGATAATATGTGAGAGGTGATAGTATTAACCCTGTCAATACTATCTTGCGTTTTCAGGGTTATTTACTGCTGTCACAGTTTTCCCCCTTATTGAATAGAATAGCTGCTGCCACCAGACTGTGAGCAGCGGCGTTCTGCAGACTGACTGATTACGGTCCGTCTGCGTGTCCTGATAACATCCCTGCAGACTGGCCTCTATCCAGCCATGGGCAAACTCACCCTGCTGTTTGATGTCGAGGGTTGGCTCCAGGCAGACCAAGCATTGTGTCCTAAACAATGAACCCCAGACCCACTGAACTATAAACATGTCCCTTTGGGGGCGTTTTCCTCAGATTCTATACAGGAGACACCCAGAGTCAGGAAACCTGACCCGGCTTTTCCAAATTTAGCAACTCTTAAGCTGCGTTGCTGCTGACTTGGCATCAATGGTCGTCTGTCTCCTTGTCTAATAAGGTAATAATGTGCTTGGAATGTTGGAGTGAAATAACAGACTGATACTTAAGTCTGGGGTGGAGGTCTTAGTGTATCAGGAAATTTGCTGAAATTTCATGTCAATAAACAAAATGTTCCCCTGTCTTAGGTAGCTTTTATAACATTGGCTATTATGACATCAGTCCCACTCTGCAAAAAAAAAAATTATTACAACCTCTGACTGAGCTGTCGACTTCATAGACCTATCCATGTTAAACCATCAATTATATGAAGGATCTTACATATTAAGAGCCACGTTGAAGTATTTATGAACCTGAGAAATTATGACCGGTGTTGGAAGGCATACTGATGTCACACTATGAAACTACTCCACTGCAAGTAAAAGTTTGGCGTTCAAAACAGTATTATCAGTAAATTGCACTTGCGGTTTGAAAAGCAAAGCATTAAGTTGATATAACTGCTGTATTAATAAAGACTTTGTGTTTATTACTGTAGATATCTAAGGCTGAGCTCATTTAAACTATTTTATATAATGCTACAGGAGTGCATCGTGCTCTCAAAGATCATTATCCACTGATATCCATAAAGTTGGAATGATTTTGTTTTTAGACCCATTCCGTTTATACACATAAGTAATCATCTTTGACAAGGTGCAGTGGTTATATACTGAGTCCCAGTTACACTTTATTTATCAAGAATACATCACATTGTCACAAATATTTCATGAGAAATGATAAAAAAAAAATAGTATATTTTTGGAACATTACTGAAGTGTGATAAGTTTGGATTTCTAAAATGCCACTTCTCTGGACACCAGAAAATTACTATTCTTGGTATTTTGGATTTTGAAGTGAAAAATCAGGTATTTTCCTCTATTTAATTTTCTGATCATGTAAATGATCAGAAAAACTCAAATTAAAGTTGAGGATTATTATATCAAACATGGACAAAACTGCAGAATAAGTGATTTTTTCAGCAAAATATATCATTAACTGAATATAGACCAAGTGTGTCCATCAACTGTCACCGATCCAACTCCATGGGTTTTACTGGTGAATCAACACTGTAGAAGATGAGGGTGTTTCCACGTTCACTACGGAGCCTCTGAACGTCCAAATGGGTCATATCTGATGACCATGAAAAGATGAAAAACTGCATTTTACACCAATCATTTACATGTATTATAGGATTAGTGGATCAGAAATTATTAAACATTTAAGATCAGTAGATAGTTATGGTCGGTGGCTGTTTATGGGTTAAACTTCAGAATCAACACATTTGGAGGAATCAAAAATAATCTGTAATCTGAAAAGTTGTAAGTGGAGTAAACAATACAATATTTACCTTTTGGGGATGAAGCATGAAGTTGCATAAAATGTTAAACACTAAACCTCAAACTCTTTCTAGAGTAGTGTTTCTCAAAGTGTGGGGCGGGCCCCCCAGGGGGGGTGCGAAGGTGTGCCGGGGGGGGGGGGGGCATGGGATCTCTCCTGGGTGGCTGTTTTTTTTTTCTCCTTCAGGTTAGAGCATGTAGCAGGTGGAACTAATATTTTAGTATTGGAGCACCCTGGACTCATTTTAGGGACGAACAACAAACAAATCTACTGCCATGGTGATCTGTCACTAGATTAGACAAAGAGTTTAGGTTTGGACAATGGACAAGGACTGGACTGGAAAAGAAAAATGTGGAATGTTTCTGTTTTTGCACAGTTTGTACAGTTTGCACTTTAATGTTCTGAGATGTGCAATGGAAACGGGCTCATTGCAGCCACTGATATTGTTAAAATGTTCATCTTTATTACCAAAATTTGTTTGTTGTTCTAAAAAAAGTAACTTTGCTGTCATAGTTGTAAGATAATTGCGCATTTCCAATTTTTATTTGGAAAAATATTGTCTCAGAAGAGTCTGGTTGAGTCTATTCAAGCAAAAATCTAAGTTATTTTTAATTTGAACAACAAATTATTCAAGGAAAAACAAAAAGTATTGTTACAATATTGACGTTTCTTTCAATAAAAGTTAGAATTGCACCACTGTTACAATGTTGCTGGGGTTGGGGGGGGGGGGGGGGGGGGGGGGGGGGCTGGAGATTTTTCGTCCTCCAAAAGGGGGGGACGACAGAAAAAGACTGAGAACCGTGGTTCTAGAGCAGGGGTGTCAAACTCATTTTGGTTCAGGGGCCACATTCAACTAAATTTGATCTGAAGTGGGCCAGACCAGTAAAATTTATATATTATTATGTTATTATATGTCAGCTCTAAACTTTTCTCTATGTTTTAGAGTGAAAAAAGTAAATTTATATTATGGAAAGGTTCACATCTACAAACTATCCTTTCAAACGATGTGAATAACAATGAACAAACCGAAAAAGATAAGTGTAATTTTAACAATATTAAGCCTCAGTTTATCATTTCCACATGTACATTATAACTTACAGATCACAGTGGATCTACAAACACACAAAACATTTAGTAACAGGCAGAATATTGCTGAAATTGTCCTTCTCATAAGACATTTCAGGTTGTTCATATTTTTTTTAGGTTATTCACATTTTTTGCAAAATTAATCTTTGTTTTAGTGTATATACATGAAAACATTTACATTTACAAAGAGAAAAATTTGGAGTTGTCATTATTTCTATGTTATTATGATAGTATTTTACTGGTCCTGCCCACTTGAGATTGAATTGGTCTGAATGTGGAATCTGAAATAAAAGTACTGTTAATATTTTAGTGTAATTTTTGCATTTCACAAATTCATCCCAAGGGCCGGATTGGAACCTTTGGGGGGCCGCATTTGGCCCCCGGGCCGCATGTTTGACACCTATGTTCTAGGGCAGGGGTCTCAAACATGCGGCCCGGGGGCCAAATGTGGCCCCCCAAAGGTTCCAATCCGGCCGATGGGATGAATTTGCAAAGTGCAAAAATTCCACAGTCAAGGCTGTGGAACTCATTTTAGTTCAGGTTCCACATACAGACCAATATGATCTACAGTAAAATAATAATAGCATAATAACCTGCAAAAAATGACTCCATATTTTCTTCTCGGTTTTATGTGAAAAAATTTGTATTTCATTATGTCTGTAAATAATGACAACTTGAAATTTTTGTCTTGTTTTTAGTGCAAAAAATAACATTAAATTATGAAAATATTTACGTTTACAAACTGTCCTGTAACAATAAAATGTGAATAATCTGAACAAATATGAACAACCTGAAATGTCTAAAGAAAATAAGCACAATTTTAACATTTTCTGCCTGTGCTAAGTGTTTAGTGTCTTTGTAGTTGTAGTTGAGGCATAGTATTGTTAAAACTGCACTTATTTTGTAGGAAATTTCTGATTTTTTCAGGTTATTCACATCATTTTTATTTGGATAGTTTATAAAAGTAAGTATTTTCTTAATTTAATGGGTTTTTGCAATAAACAAAGACAAAAATTTGGAGTCGTCATTATTATAGGTTACTATGCTATTATTTTACTGATCCGGCCCACTTGAGATCAAATTGGGCTGAATGTGGCCCCTGAAAGAAAATGAGTTTGAGACCCCTGTTCTAGAGCGTGAACTCTGCCTGCAGTACCGCTGTCTACCATCTGTGGTCGCTGTTTGCGTTTTGTCGGTGCGGTTTGTGTGAGGCCTTCCGGTTCCTCTGGCAGAGATCAGCTGACTCTGATGCTGCTGTCAGGAGACCTCACGAACTGTACTGAATTGCCACTATGAAAATTTTCAGGTTATAGACCCACTACAAAGAGCTTTACTTTCCCTGGCCATATTTTTGATACACAGGTGAGTAAAGCTGTTAAATAATAGCTACAGTCATTCGTGTTGTTGTGAGTAAAGCTATGTGGCTAACGGTAGCTAATCCCTGCTAGATGTTACTTGACCTTAACCATCATTTTTACCTGCTTAGGTGTCATTATATCTCGTATATGAATTAATAACGTCAGAAAGTTGTTTTAAGATAAGGATATATATTGTATTTAAACAGTAACATCAGTATTTATTTAGTCAACCGTGAAAGAATACATGTTGCGAGTGTAGCATCATTTCATTAGCTTGTTTTACTGTTAAATATACTGTCAGTTAGCATCTTCCTAAATGATTTTTTACCATAGAACAACACAGTGCTTGTATTTCTACCTTAAAAGTGCTGCAATGATAGTGACAGAAATGATCTGCATCTTCATTTGGATTAACACCAGATGTCACACACAGAATATGAGATTAAAAGGCGTCAAACAAACAGAGATAGTCTTCTAATACTGGGTTCTTTTTAGTTTCCTCTAGCTGCATCAGTGCTGGAATCATGACAGAGTTTTGGTTGATATCTGCTCCGGGAGAGAAGACATGCCAGCAGACGTGGGACAAAATGATGGCAGCCACTACACGCACCAACAACCTCTCCACCAACCACAAATTCAGCATCCCAGACCTCAAGGTTGGAATAAAACTGTTACAATTTACTAGACTCACCTTATGCATCCACTGTCAAGAATAAGCTGATTGTTTGTATGGGAAGCCGCCTTTGAACAGATCCGCTGCCTGCATGTTGAGGTTTTGCTCTGGTGAGGGTTTCATCCACAGAGCCACTCAGCTTATCTAGTTCAGGGTCTCTTGGTGAAGTTGAAGTGACCCTGCTGACCTTGCTGCCGCATGGGTCTGTAATGTTCTCCAGGAACTGTTAGCAACGCATGAGTGGCTCGGGACAAAGAGGCGCCATCCTAAGCACATAGGGCCCCCTGCATGTGGACGTCATTGAGGGCCAATTGAGCCCCAGATGACACTGTTTAAACACAACCCCTCTGACCCACATCTCTGCAGCCATGAGTCGAACGTCACAATGTGCTGATGTTGTACTTTGTGTTTTCATTCTCCGAAACTAGGTGGGGACGCTAGATGTCTTGGTGGGACTGTCGGATGAACTGGCAAAGTTAGACTCCTTTGTTGAAAGGTACGCCACCAAAAGACCATGTCATAGTATTTTTAATCACAGTTCATGATCTTTTTAAACATATAAAAGAATGCAGACCGACTAGACACAGCAAGTGGATTTCCATGCTTGCTTATATCATTCACCATTATTTCCATTACATATCATTATTTTGCATTTAAACAATTATAAATACTATGGTTTATAGGATTATTAAAATGAAGAGTAAATAGGTGAACTATAACTTCATCATAAAATCACAATATAAACTAAAGTATTCTCCTTTAAGGTTAATTTGATAATGACAACTCAGCATGTCCTTTATTAAATTTTGTAACTTATTAAACATTTGTCCTGTAATCTTACACTGACATTTGGCATTAAGGTGAGGAGTGATATTCTTGTAAAAGTATGCATTTGCTACCTTTATTATACATTCAATTTCTCAATCGCCTCATTCAGATATAGGTGGTTTGGGTTTAAGTGCAGATCTTTGTCCACCAAATTGCTGTTACTTAAGATGCACTGGCATGTGCTGTATGTCATGCTAAAGAAGAAAGAGAAGCATATTTGGCCGTGCTCTTTGAAATCATTCTGTGGAGTTTAGAAACAGGAGTACGTGACATAAAACGACACAATCTCTCACCAACGTGAGATACTGCTGAAAAAACTCTTCTCTTACCTCCGCAGCGCCCCTGACACTGTGATGTAGCCGTCTTACCATTCCCTAATCCCTTCCCTTACCTTGTAACAATGAGGAATTTCACAAGGGCCCGAGGCTAGCGAGCCTTTCAGTCTAAACTTGGCAATTTACAGTTGGGTGACACATCACCAGCTCTTTCTTTAGTCATATTTATACTTGGTGACTTATGTGCCGCTTGTATGTTGAAGTGTAATTTATAGTCTTTTGGAAATATTGACATCTAAAAGTAACACACAGCCATTACTGCAAATGCTCTACTTTGCTTCCTTTGTGGATATTTCCACAGCTGTGAGAACAGCCAATGTTACAACACAGTTTCACTTGTTTGACTACAGCCTCTGTTCAGTGTAGTTCCTTTTTGAAAGTGTCCGCCATTTGTTGAAAACAGAGAAATGCACTTCTGTCACTCCTCACTTGTATATTTTGCTCTATGGAGGGTTTTTATTCAGGCGTTCATTGGATGATTTTGTCATCTTTAAGTATTACTGTATTAATAATTATCATATATAATAGAAATAAACTCTAAGTAGCAGTCATGCCCTCCTATGATCATTTTAGGTATGAATGTGACTTGGCTCTCCGTCTTCCCATGGCTTCACTACTGTAGACATAGTTCTGTTTGATGTGAAGCCGAACAGTGTGTTTAAAAACCATGAACCCTGGACGTCTCCCGTATTATAAATTGCCTTGTCAGAACATTAGCTCAGCATCAGTACGTGAAAGTGTTTGATGTGTGTGTATGTTTGTGTTAAGTTTTGAGAATGAGGTCGTGCTGGTCATCGGAGCATGTGTCGGACGAACGTGTGGTTTCCAGTCGCTTTGTAGATGTAGTTTGTGTTGGCAAGCCGTGTTTTGATGTCTCCTGGTTGTTCACAGTGTGGTGAAGAAGGTGGCTCAGTACATGGCCGACGTACTGGAGGACAGTCGAGACAAAGTACAGGAGAATCTGCTGGCCAATGGAGGTACAGTTCCACACATTTCATTGATTTTAATATCAGTCTTGAACAAGTTAAGTCAAACAGTCACAATATTTACAAAGCATATCATACTGTATTAAATGCTATTAATATTTTTAACTGAGAAAGACACACCTTTGGAATTTCAAAAAAACATCTGTCAGTTTTCTCTGAAAACACCTAATTATACCAGATGAAATGAATTTACAACTTTAAAAAATAATTCAACTTCATTATCTTTTTGTTTGTTGCACAGATTACTCATTACCTCCATTTTTATTTTTAACAGAAGTTGTACCTACAAATTTCACTGCTACTGGCCCCACATATGGACTATTTGTGTCAGAAAATATAGAAATGTTCTTATGAAAATTGCTGACAATGTGACCTGTGGATCAGAATGAAGTGTTGACTGATACACAGGCTTAAATTTCACATTTATAAACTATTTTTGGGTGTAGATGGGGATAACAAATCCCAAGGACACATGAAAAATGTCAGCATATGAAGATGAAACTACTTGCACAAAACAAATACAGAGAATAAAATGAGATGTTTTGGGTTTTTTTTAATTAAAATTCAGCTTAGTTTATTTGTCTCAAACTTTGAAGTAAAAAAAACAACTAAAAAACAATAAAAGCAAGAAATCAATAACATATGCACCCATCAACGGTCATTAATCACAGAAAAAGTAACGAAATACAATTTAACATAAATGTACATATGTAGTTGAGAACAGTTTTTAAGTCAATATTCCAAAATAAAAAAAAAAAAAAAGAAAACATACAGAAAGGAGGGGTACTCATGATGTGTATAGTAGTTTATACTTGATCATTTTCTCCTTTAAATATGAGGAGAATGGGACTTGTACATTTCTTCCATCTTCATTCAAGGGTCTTTTTTTCTCAGATAACATTTCAACCTTCTAAAGAGTATATTTCCTCTATAATCTCCTTTTACAATCCTATAAAAGAAATATTACACTGACAAATTTTTTTTGTTTGTTTTTCAGTTGATCTTGTCACCTACATCACCAGATTTCAGTGGGACATGGCCAAATACCCCATCAAACAGTCACTTAAAAACATCTCTGAAATCATCTCAAAGGTACGTCTCTGAATCTGATAAGCAGAAATATAGTTTGTGGTATAAAATACTGCTTATCTTTAAGTATTAGTGCTGATTTTTTTGGTCACTGTTGTGAAAGATTGTTGTTTATACGCCATTTCTTCTGCTACAGCAAGTTACTCAGATTGACAATGACTTGAAGACCAGAGCCTCAGCGTACAACAGTCTGAAGGGAAACCTGCAGAACCTGGAGAGAAAGAATGCGTAAGTTGTCTTTTTGCTCCAGCTTTTGTTTTTAACGCTACATTTCTGCTGAGGTTTGACTTTGTGCTTTAAGCCAAACTAAAGTTAATGAGCTAAAAACCTCCTGCATAAGAGCATAAGAACCAAAACAGGTTTTCTTCACCCACATCGGTTACTGGCACGTTATCCCTGGCATTTGAGGTATTGTTTAAGTTATAACAGAGGCATCAGAGGCATTGGTGCTCTTCTTTTCCTTGTCCTATGATTATTCATGAGGTTTTTTTTACTTGTTAAAGATCAGCAACATTGAACCAAGCACTTTTTTTGCCAGTTTCAGTCTTTTTTTACTGTCAATTTTCTCCATTTTTCATCCAATTGTGCTCCTTATAGTTTCAGTTTGTGCCAGTTTTCAACCATCTGTCTTTTGTTGGTGGTTCTAGTCTCCGCCAGTTCCAGTTTTTTTTTTTTTTATAACTAACTAATAGTGTTTTGCACTATATCCATGTTCCCTTTGCGCTATGTTGTCTGTCTGTTGTTTTCAAAAAACCCACAACTGCTCATTCATTGCATCAACCGACCAAAGCAAATTCCTGAAAACCTACTTGGTAATAAAACCAAATTTGATTCTTACTTACACTTTATTTTTACAAAGACAAAGTATGTTGAAACTTATACGGATCTTATACTTAATGTTCCTCTAAGTTTCCTTATGAATATGACTGAACACTGCAAAGTATTGTTAACATTATGCATGATAACTGTGCAGCTTTCATGTTATTGTAATACCATATTTTACCACCAGGGGGAGTCTGCTGACCAGGAGCTTGGCTGACATCGTGAAGAAGGATGACTTTGTACTTGACTCAGAGTATCTGATTACTCTACTGGCAGTTGTACCAAAGTAAGCATCACTTCTGATAATTTACAAACATGATTTAACGCAGATACTGAATTAGAAAGTAACACGTGGCTGCAGTTTTTAGGAGAAGATAGAATAAATCTGTCATGTGTATGTACTTTTTTTTTGTCTTTTCAGGACGGCTTATCCCGAGTGGCAGAAAACATATGAAACACTGGCTGAGATGGTGGTGCCTCGATCCTCAAAGTATGTATCTGTGTGTGTTTACTGTCCCATTTGTGCCTTACAATCATTGTTGATGGATAGTTCGTCTCACTAGTGTCTGATCGACTGTAAAACCAGTGTCTCTGTTCTTCTTCCAGTCTGTTATTTGAAGACAATGACAGTGGACTCTTCAGTGTGACTCTGTTCAGAAAAGCCATCGATGACTTCAAACACAAAGCCAGAGAGAACAAGTAAGAACCGCTTTACTGTGTTTTGTGCAAACTTACACTGTCCTCTCACAAGACTGTATGAATCACAAAAAGGTGTGAAAGGGCTTGATTTTTAGAAGAAACAAGAATGCTGAGTAAATATGTTTTAATTAGCAAATATTGACTAAATGAAGCACAGTGGTGTCAGTTCTCAGCTCAGATTGATCAGCTCAAACATTTAAGCGTCTGTCTGACAGCTTTAAATCTCTGAACTAAAACCTGAATTATCTTTGATTGAATGATGCTAAATTCCATTTTTTCTGTCTTATTTTTAGGTTCACAGTCAGAGATTTCCAGTACAATGAGGAGGAGATGAAGGCGGACAAAGAGGAGATGACACGACTCTCCACAGATAAGAAGAAGCAGTTTGTAAGGGATTCTACACGTTAATTTCATTACCTGAAATAAATAATCTATGTCTTGAGTTACATGATAATCCTGGAGCAGTGAGTACCAGTAAAGCCACACTGAAAGCTTCTCTTCGTTATGACTTAAAGGGTGCTTTAACATCCAAGATTTAATAGTTTTAAGGGATAAGAGATGTTTCTGTGAATGTAGATGCTGTAAAATCATTACGTATATCTGTTCATTTCTAGGATTAATGATGTTGGCCAGAATGAAACTCATAAAACTCAGTCAATGCATCCTTAAATACAGACTTTATTACTTTTCCTTCTGTTCTGTGCAGGAAAAAAATGCAATATATGTTTTTATCAGAAAAGAACCATCGCAGAGCCTGAAGCCAGTGGAATAATAAATAAATAAATAAATAATTGTTCTCTGCTGCCAACAACGGTCAGAAAATGCTGAGCTCACACAAATCCACTGCAGTGGAAAAGTTTGTTACTATGCAGTAGAAAAAGTGTCTATTTCAGGACACAAAAGTAAAAAAATAAATGTCGTTCTCTTCAGTTTGGCCAAGATTCGCAGGCTGACACGTCTAAAACAGATGGTCACTGTAACGGACCGGTGTTTGTCTCTGCAGGGTCCACTGGTCCGATGGCTGAAAGTGAACTTCAGTGAAGCTTTCATCGCGTGGATCCACATCAAAGCTCTGAGGGTGTTTGTGGAGTCTGTTCTACGGTACTGTGGTCGTACATCACAGCTCTGCACCCACGTCTCCGTTACAGTGAAACCAAAGGTCGTTCAGGATGCAGCTGCAGGGGGGTAATCTGTGCAGTGTTGTTTTCCTACAGGTACGGGCTTCCTGTGAACTTTCAGGCCATGCTTCTGCAGCCAAACAAGAAGACTATGAAGAGGCTGAGGGAGGTGCTCAATGATCTGTACAAACATCTGGACAGTAGCGCAGCAGCGATCATTGATGTGAGTGCTTTGAAAATGGAGTGTTGACACGTTATTATTGCACACATTTAGGCTTATTTAGTCCCCTATGAGATCCGGTATCTCTAATGCATTCACCGATGCTCACCCTAATGGCCAAAACATTATTACATTAAAGGGGTTATATTTTGCTAAACCCACTTTTATTAGTCTTTGGTTCATTTATTTGTGTATTTGGACCCTAACAGTTCAAAAAGTTTGATTTTGAACCCTCCAGGTGCCGCAAAGCTATCTTTATATTAATTTTGTAAAAAATTGAGTGGATTTCTACAACCCGTTTTAATTCCTTCTTAATTTGTTGCATCTATAACTAGTTACTTCACGATATTTGCACATATAAGGTCCAGACTTCCGACGAACATTTCTCCAAATACGCCATAATTTTTTATCAGCAGCAGCGGTTGTAGTAAAACTGAAAATATGTCCAAACTTAGAGCCAATTATCTAAAATGTTCAGTTGTTGGTTGTATTAATGAACACAAGTGGCTGAACGGGACAGAGCAGCACAGTCAACAACCCGGAGAAGGTGGGGTGTGAAGTGGCTCATTTGCATTTAAAGGGCCAGCGCTCAAAACAGCCTTTCTCATGTCATTAGTCAGAAATAGGGTTGAAGATGGACCTGTGGAGTTGAATTAAGGAAGAATTCAGACCCAAGCAGAGCATTTACAGGTTATGGAGACCACAGGGAAATGTTTTAAAATGCAGAATTCCATTTAAAAAAAACAAAATATCACTTCTTTAACCAAAGCTTTGCAGTCTTTTTCTTTTCTTTCTAATGTAAAAAGCTGCAATAATTTATTTTCCATCCTAGGAAGTAAATACCGAAATTGATATTAAAATTGAAGTGTATAGTGTAGTATCTATAACGACTCACTGTGACAATAACATTTTGGATATTTTCTTCATTTCACTTTGGATATTTCTTCATTTAGTGCAAATTTCATTCTTTCAATTTGCACTATAGCTGTGAGTGGAAACGCTAAAAATCTGGCAAAACCTAAAACCCTGCAGAAAAGTTTATATGCTTGGGAGAGATGGAAAAATTAAAGCTTCTTTAAAAGATACAGAACATTCAGCTAATGATTCAGCAAATTGAATAGATTCATGAAATGTAATTAGTTCATCCCATTATTGAATTAAAGTAATAGGGAATGAACAACAAACAAGTAAAAAATGTGAAGTTCATTATAAAACGCAAGATAAGAACTATATATGATGTATTAAAATAAATACACATCTTTTAATTCTAATTATATAACTTTATAAAACCATATAGTCAAAACCAGAATGTATAAATAGTCTGACCATAATACTGGTTAAAAAAGTGCAAATTAAAAACAGCCATTTTATGTACAAACCTTACATCCTTCCTCCAAGACTGAATGATTAAATGAGTGTCTTTATATCTGGACTAATGAGGAGATGGAGGATTATTTGAATTAATTAAAGAGATCAAACATATTGGATTGGAAATGACAATGAAATGTTTCTGTATAAGAAGAAAATCAGCTTTAAATACATGTTTTGTGACGATAAGATATTTTGAAGCACTAAAGCACAGAAACTTTATAAGTGTTAATTATTGCTTCAGCTCAACTAAAATATTAAAATATGCAACTGTTAATAAGACATACCTCGATGATGGTAGTGGATGGAAATGCATGAATGTACATCGTATTTTGCTTTTTTTTTTTCTTAGAATTGGTTAGAATTTTGGTTTAGTTGGAATTTGGTTAAAGTTCTGATTTTTTGGGATGGAAACCTGACTATTGTCTTTCTGTTCCAGTCGGCGATGGACATCCCAGGCCTAAACCTGAGCCAGCAGGAGTATTACCCCTACGTCTACTACAAGATTGAATGCAACCTGTTGGACCTAAAAGTTTAACTGTTCCCTCGTTCTCATTTTTAATCTTAATTAAGTTATGTTTTTCCTGGTTCACCTTCCCCCCGTCCCTCTTCTCCTGTCCTTCTCACTGTCGTCCTCCTCACTGTCGTCTCCATCCGCTGCTTGAAAGACGCTGCATGTCCATTCCTTGTGGTGAAAAGGTCATCAACAAGCTTCAGCCACTTTAACAACAAAGGGACATAAAGACTTTGAAATATTTGGTTTGTTTACAATTCATTTCCTTTCTCGAGCCACACAGATTTTTTGCTTTTTTGATGTGAAATGAGTAATTAAATCACAATCGAGAGCTGTATCTTTACTGTCATTCCACTCGTGTTGGTGTGTATCGATAGCTACATCCTCTGTGTAGGTGTTCACTGATTTGTGTTTACATATGGGCAATCGCATCGCTGTATCCACGGCAACCAGATCCGGTATGTATTTGAGATTGTTGATCGCCCTTGCAGACATTGTGAGATGTTCTATGAGTGTGTGTTGTTTCATGTTGTGTATATTTGCTGTCAAAAGAGATCTATATCTGCGTATCGTGTTGCCATTGATTTAATAAATATGATGGAATCAGTGAAGTAATAAATATGAGCGTAGCTGCCGGATGCATCTTGTGATCTTGTCCACAGTTGTAGAGTGAGAAGCCTTTGAAATAGGACACAGTGTAAAATGTTATGAGGGAGTTCTGTATAAACAGTAGATAAAGAGGAGCTGCGGATGACTCATGACCATCTGCAGAGCCAATGGCGATTTCAAGGAAAGTTCCTCTTTCAGTGGAAATCATGAGGAATCCAAGAAGCTGCTAGAAAAGCACTGAAGAGAGAGACTGGCTCCATTCTCACTGAAGATGAGTTGAACAAATCTGATGTTTTCACTGCTACAACACAGATCTGAGTAGTCTACTGTCATTTCATTCATATTAGCACCTCATTTTCAGTATATTGGAGTAAAATATACAATATACAATGTCAAACAATAATAAAATGCAATCCTGTAAAGTAAAAAGCTTATTTCAAGACTTAAGTGCAGGGTAATTGCAGACACTGAATTACAAAACAAATCAATTAAAACAGGAGCAGAAATGAGATTTAATCAAGTATTGAAAATTAATAAAAATAAATTGTGTTTAAATAGTTTGAAGTTGGAAAACGCTTAACATTGTAAAATGTAAAAATTAAATACATAACTCAGAATGCTCCACGTTTTCAGGTTTGTTCTAGTTAAAATTAAACTTATTTTTGTGACACTGGCACAGCCTCTGTTTCCATCCGGACCAACTTAAGTGAAACGCGGATAGGCTGTTGCCATGACGACACTAACAGACGGCTAGTGTTTTCACCACTGATATTAAACTGAAACGAAAAGTTTAGTGATTCTATAGTGAATAGTTTTTAATTACGTGGTAAAACATAATGGTTACACCACTCGAGTCTCTTCTGAAATACGATGATCCGATTTTGTTGAAAAAATCATCAAAGGTAGGTTTAGAAGTTTAGTTAGCATGGTAAGATTAGCATCCTGCTACCAATAACATAGGAACCACTGGTGGTGATTAATTTGATTTTCTTCATTTCGTTGAACTGAAGAATACATTAATTTCCTCCATGAATTAATAAAGGTACATGTCATACTGACAATGTGGTCAAAATGTAAGGTTTCTATTATTATTATTATTATTATTTTTTTTTTTTTTAATTTATTTATTTATTTATTTATTACAATTTATTTATTTTTTTATTTTTTTAATGTTTGGTTGAATCTGTAATCTGTCCAAAACTGATTTATAAATGCAAAGTTACGAGCAGAGATTTCTGATTTGTCTTTTAAGATATTTACTTAGTTCTAGCAGTGACTCAGGTCATAAAAGTGTAACTAAATCCCTGTCATTTACCCAACCAGTTCATGTCTAAAATTAAAATGTAACTTTGAATTTACTTACTATGTATTCTGTGAAAAAAGATATTGAAAATACACACATTATTGATCACTTTGAAATGTGTATTTTTTGCAAATAATTAAAAAAAAAAAAAAAATACAGAAGCATCTTGTGAATTTGCAAATTTTTATAATTCTATAGTTGTTCAGACATTGAGATTTTATTAATTGTACAGCTCTAGGTTTGTGTATATATGAATATGAGTGTCAGGATGTCCAAACTAACATCAAAACAGTCTTTTAATGGATGCAGTGTTCACCAACTCCATACATGGCCATCACAGTCCTGTACTTGCGTTTAACACTGTAACATACTGCACATTCCATCTCCAGGGACGTACTCTGAAAGTGAGTTCAGAGCAGAGTATCGACTCCACCGTCCCAGTTCCGCCGCCCCCCAAACCAAAGTCAGATTCACCTGATCCCAGAACTGAGGAGGTCCTCAATACCATCTTTCCATCCAGGTGGAATTTTCCCTCTTTACATTCTATAAGGAATAAAATTCAGCCCTGTCAATCCTATTATTTATCATGGTTTCTGCTCCTTCAGGGAATGGAAGGAGGGGAATGATGTCTGGGTGCAGCTGGTGTCCAGGGCACCGTGGACCCGGTCAGACGTGGTGGAGCTGGGGGCGCTGCTGGACTCGAGGCTGAAGGCCAGGCAGGCCAGAGAGACAGGGATCTGCCCAGTGCGCAGGGAGCTCTATTCACAGTGCTTTGGTGAGGATAAGGATGGGTCAACACATACAGTCGCGGAAAAAATTATTAGACCACCCTTGTTTTCTTCAATTTCTTGTTCATTTTAATGCCTGGTACAATTAAAGGTACATTTATTTGGACAAATATAATGACAACAACAAAAATAGCTCATAAGAGTTTAACTTCAGAGCTGATATCTATCCATTTTCCATGTTTTCTTGATAATAACCAAAATCACTTCAGTTCTTACATCAATAGCTATGGCACTGTACTGACAAAAACAGTGCTTTTAGGCATTCCATGTTTTCTTTTCTGTCTGTTTTACTCACATGATACACACAGGAGTTAGTTCTTGATTGCATAACTGTTGTTTTTGATGACTTTTGATGGTCTAATAATTTTTTCTGCAACTGTATAACATATAAACACATACAGCAGAGTAACACACAGAGAGATTAAAGACAGTAATTTATAGAGTTTTCTGTTTTTGTAAAGATACGCTTATTTGGAATGTATGCACACAGTATGCAAACAGAATATACGTGAAAACAAAACACATATACATTCCATTTTTCTTATTAAAAAAAAAAAGGTTTTCCCCAAACAGAGTTGTGGATTTTCTCAGGAGTTCAGACAGAAGTTCATTTGTCCACTATTGTCTTGCAGGGGATTCCTCAGATTTCCAGTTGTTAAGAATGGATTTAGATAAAATACTTCCTATATATAATACGTCATGTTCAAGGAGCTGACATCACCAAGTATCCAGATTTTATGATCAGAGTCAATATGACTTTTTGAAATTTCAGAAATCATCATGATAACAGATATTCAAAAGTTTTCTAGAACTGGTTTTGTGTTTATTCAGTTTGATCGTTGAAAGTCTGGTTTTCCTTAACTCCAGTACAGTAACACTGTGTATTATTCATGTAGATGAGCTGATCAGACTGGTGACCATCACCTCTGTGGAGAGTGGTTTGCTGCTATCACGGGTCAAAGATGAAATTCAGATGACTCTTTCTGCGTACCAGAAACTGCACGAAGACGGCGTGAATTTCGGCATGAGGAAAGCCGTGCAGGCTGAGCTTCTGGGAAGAGAGGACATGGGAAAAAAAGTAAGGGGTTATTTAGGCTGTTATGACTAAATAAATACCAAATAACAGAGAAAATGGGAAACATGGGACAAATCCTCATACACTGTACAGCTGCAGTTCATTTGGTGACCAGCAGAGTGCACTGTTTCCCTTTCAAATGTACTACAAAGCCTGGATGATGAAAGAGTAACTGATCTTTAATATGGAACTAATTGCTTTGCTCTTAGATTTCTGATATGGAGGCTGAGATTCATAAACTAACCAAGGAGTTCAACATGGTCGAAGCTGAATGTGACGCTATAAAACAGAGTGAAACTGAAAAGCGTCAGGTGCAGGAGGAGAAGTTTGCAGGAGAGATTCAGTTCCTCAGGAGAACCAACCAGCAGCTCAAGGTGAAGGTTCTTTTTAATCAGGCTTTTAATTGAGCAGCAGTGGACTCTGTCAGATGAATTAAGTTCTTATTTCTCCTTGTTTTCAGACTCTTCTGGAGATGGTTGCTCCATCAATGAAGCAACAGCAGACGTGACTTCCCATTCCACAGTGAAAAATGTTTCTACACCTTTTTCTGTCATTAATTAAAGATAATATTTAGATGTAAACATACACAATTTATTTTGAGTGTTTTTTTTTTCTCGTAAGCATAAAAAATACTGTAAAACCTGCATATTTTAATGACAACATTGTATGTGATGAATGAAATAATAGAAAATAGAAAACAGCATGTTGAAGATACAAATAGTCCTTATGTTTTAAGTCAAAATGAAGCATCATCATCCATTTAATGAAAACCTTTTCTAATAAACTTCATTGATTAGTTACTAAATATTAAATTAACATCCAACTGTTTCATATAATTGATTATAGGTTTGAGTAATCTTTAAGAAAAGTTCTTTGATTCCAGTCTTTTACATTGAAATATTTCATATATTTGCATAATCTTTTTTACACATATATTTGAATGTATGTTTTTGATAAAAATCTGTATTAGATAATAAATGATTTTTGAAAAAAATCTGTAGTAAATGTGACCTCTGTTCTTTTGATAAAAAGCAGCCTAGAATGAAATATGGTGTTAAATACTAGAATATTAGTGCGGTAAGTCTATATTGTCTAAAGAAAAGAATTGAAGATTAAGACACTAAATACCTGACTTTGCCAACATTTTAACAATATTCTGCCCTGTTTCTAAATGTTTTGTGTGTTTGTAGATCCGCTATGATCTGTAAATTGTAATGCACATGTGTAAATGAGAAGATTGGACAAAATATTGTTAATATTGGACTTATTTTTCTTAATATATTTCAGGTTGTTGAAAATATTCATGAGGTAGCAATGGAGGGAGAATGGAAATGGATTCAGATACACAAAAATATGTTTAAAATGTTTATTGATATATTATACTGTGTGTTCTTCATGTACAATAGGAACAAGACCAAACTCTGCAGCTTTTAAAAGTATTGGTACGAAAATGAAAATATTTCACCACAAGTTAAAGTTCTGCTCAGTGAAAATGTCAATAATTGCCTCTAAAACGTAGTGGGGTAAAAGAATAACACACTTCCACCATAGAAATGCACTTTTAACATGTATATAAATGATGTTAAATGTGTCTGTGGCATGTCTAAATGGTCATAAACAGATGTACTTTAATAATCTCATAGAAGTGTTTTGTTAGAACTGGGTGTAAATCTGATTCAGAGATTAGATGTAAATGGAAAAATGAGACATGATATTATTAAAACTGGCCTTTATTTCCTGACCCTGTAAAGCCTGAACCATTAAATCACTGACAGAAAAATCCAGTTCTTTGAAACTGGAGCCTTTGTTGGTCCTTCTGAACAACCCAAAAAATGTTTTTTCAAATATCAATTTCATGTATGAGTTTCAAGTCTGTATGATATTTAACATGTCAGGTCTCAATGCTTAAATATTATTATTTATGAACAAACAAAAACAATATAACTCAAACATGTCTAACAAGTTGATAATTCCTTCTCAAAATTGGTAAAGTTCTTCCTCATTAATGACAGTCTTGTAGTGTCACTAGAAAGGCCTCTGGTGGGTGAATTCCTCCCCCCTGGTGGATTATCTGTGTATTGCATGTATCTAATTGTATACATCAGGTTTTAAACATCACACTTATCAGGTAGAGGGCTTCAAAACTCATGTATCAAATATGATACGTTTGGCATTATATATTTCAGGTTGTTCATGTTATTACATTTTTTTTTTTTAAACAATAGTTTGTAGATCTAAACAATTTCATGGATGACAAACTGGAAGAAAACTCCAAGGCACTCTCTTTAAACATTAAAATGCCTTTACTATCATGGCATGGTCATATCTAGACCTTAAAAAACACTTTTTTAAGGTCGAGATATCTTCCTGAGACCCAGCAATGCATTTTTGTCCACTGTAGTGGACAAGAGTTTCACAGCTTTACTTCAAAATAAAAAAAAAAAAAATACATAATGTCCACTGAAAAGGACATTGTATTTAAAAAAAAAAAAAAAAAAAAAGTATCTGAAAAAACTGTTGCATCATGCTGTTTCCAATTAATGCAATTATTTAATGTAAAATGGCAAAAATGTTTACTTACTGGGTGTCAGAAGGATATGACTAATAACAATAATAAAGGCATTTTAATGTTTAAAGAGAGTGCCTTGGAGTTTTCTTCCAGTTTGTCATCTACTTTATGAATCCCTTTTTCCAAAGAGTACCTCGAACAAACTTTTTTGGTCCTACAAGCATTCCTTCCCATGAATTTTTGTAAACAATTTCATAATATACTTTTACTTTTTCACACTAAAATAGTCAAATTACCCCTGGAATAAAGGATCCATCACTGCTTATGTTGCAAAAATAATAAAATAGTTATTCAGACTTTAGGGATAGAAACAAAACGGAAATGAAAGAGTAGAATTGGATCAGTGGGAACCAGTGGTGGCACCAGGATTTTAAAAGTGGGGGGGCAGCTGGAGTGCAAAGAGAATGCTGGGGGGGCGGACAAAAAATTTCATGCATAGTGCGCGAAATTAACATTTTGCGCTTTAGCGGTTTATATATATATGTATATATATATATATATATATGAATATATATATATATATATATGTGTGTGTGTGTGTGTATATATATATATGTATATATATATATATATATATATATATATATATATATATATATATATATATATATATATATATATTTTTTTTTTTTTTTTTTTAAATTTTATTTATTTTTTTTTCATATAAAGTATATCCTATCCATTACACTTTATATAGAGGGCAGTTTTAGGTAAAATCAGGTAATACTTAATGTATTCAAGGTATTCATTAAAACCTACAGCATGAACAACTCAGACTCTCTGTTATGATTATTTAATAGGTACAATCTACTGTCACATATTTCTCTAAACACATCAGAAAAACATGCAGCAAACAAACAGCAATGCCAATGAATGCAAGTTAATAAATGTTGAAAACAAAATAAAACTAATAGCCTAACCAACTAATCAAACAAAACGTATGTATACAATGGCTTCCACTACATGCACTTGTATATAATCACTGACAACATCTATAGGCTTAGGTACACTTTCATACTAACCAGTATAATCTTCTAGCAGAAATTTAAATTGAGTGATAAAACAGACCTGAACAGTTAACAAAACTATTTGTAATTAATAGGTGGGTTCAAAACATAAAAAACTAGTCCTTATGCTACTTGTGCTAATTCTTTGCTTTACATTTCTTATGTAGAAGAAACATGAATGCAATACAAGCGGAGGTATGAATCCATTCCAGGGGACTGTCTGCCTGGTTGGATTATAACTGGATCAAAATGTGTTATGGACGCTTTCATTGACGGATTTTTCATATTTCTTTATTGCCCGAATTTTCCCAAAGATTTGCCCAAATCTGGGTGGGGGGGCAACTGGGGGGGCAAAGGTTGTGACTGGGGGGGCATTTGCCCCCCCATGCCCCCCCTTGGTGCCGCCACTGTTCCTTCCCATGAATTTTTGTAAACAATTTCATAATATACTTTTACTTTTTCACACTAAAATAGTCAGATTACCCCTGGAATAAAGGATCCACTGCTTATGTTGCAGAAATAATAAAATAGTTATTCAGACTTCTAGGGATAGAAACAAAACGGAAATGAAAGAGTAGAATTGGATCAGTGGGAACACCTTATGAAACAGAAGAGGAGGAGGAGGAAGAGGAGGAGGAGGAGGGATCATGTGATGGAGGAGACGAACCAGGACCCAGTCGCTGTGTTGTGATGTTGGACGCACACTCCGTGTAGATCCACACAAACAGCCGCCGTCCACCCGTGAACCAGCCGCAGGATCCGGACCCGGACTCCGGACGCATCCATGCCTCCGGGCTGCTCGGCGCACATCGGCCTGGGCTCTTTCTCCTCCTCGGGCCTCCTCCGCTGAGATAATGCCAGGATGTCGGAGCGGAGATGCGGGGACCACGGAGGGCTGATGGATGCTGCAGCGGCGGCCGCTTCGTCGGAGGAAGCGGAGGATTTGTCTCTGGAGGAGATCCTGACGCTTTACAACCAGCCCATCAATGAGGAGCAGGCGTGGGCCGTGTGCTTCCAGAGCTGCAGGACCATGGCGAGGGGCCACCGGGCCAGGAGGGGCTCCGCCGGGGCCGGAGCATCCTCAGCGGCTGCGAGGAGGATAACCGGACCCGGGGATGTGAGGATCCAGAAGGACGGGTCTGTGAGGGTGCAGCACCAGGAACCACAAGGTAATGATGAGAATATGGGAAAAAAAACAAACAAACAAACAAACAAAAAAAAAAAACAGGCTGTAAAGCAGATGCTGATGGTTTTGTGTGAGCTCAACATCCTGTGGTCCAAACACAGATGCACAGTCAGTGTGTGTGTCTGTGGTGCCTCTGGGTCAGGCCTGTATACATGTTTTCCCTCCTTCATTTCCAGGATTACTCCTTTATCTACAGCCACAGTCCAGTCTGCATTACACTTGACCTGGTAAACAAAGGAATGTCTGTACCCCCCATCCCTCCCCATCCCACCCTTCCACCCCCTCTAGGGCCCCTGCTGCTCCCACTTCCATGGCTCCTCATGGTGTTTTCACTGATTTTTCACTCTTTCTCCATCACTGGAGGCACGCGTGGTCATCATGTGGTTTCATCTTTTATTTAAAGCCGGTTTGCCGCTTCACATCACATCACATCAGGGTGTTCACTTGTGTTCCATCTGATTAAAGCATTACAAGTGAAAATGTGGACATTGATCAGATCAAGGTGTGCTGAAATAGATGATTTTTTTTGGACCTTATTGATTCTGTAGATCAGGGATGTCAAACTCATTTTCTTCCGGGGGCCACATTCAGTCCAGTTTCATCTGCAGTGGGCCGGACCAGTACAATAATAGCATGATAGCCAATAGATAATGACAACTCCAAATTGTTTTAGTGCAAAAAATAACTTTCAATTATGCCAATCTTTACATCTACAAACTATACAAACAAAAAGGATGTGAAAAACCTGAAAAAAAAATGGAATTTGTTAAGAAATATAAGTATGATTTTGTCAATATTATGCCTCAACTTATCATTTATAGGCTACATATGCATTACAGATCAGATCTACAAAGGCACAAAACATTTAGTAACAGGCAGAATATTGTTAAAATTGCACTTAATTCTCTATTGACATTTCAGGTTGTTCATATGTGTTCAGGTTATTCACATTTTATTGTTAAAGGATGGTTTCTTAATGTAAATATTTTCATGATTTCATGTTTTTTGCACTAAATCAAAGACAGAAAAATTATGTTTTCATTATTTATAGGTTATTATGATATTATTTTTGAGTTCGATGCCCTAATTTGCACTTTGCAAATTCATCCCGCGGGCCGAATTGTAACCTTTGGCGGGCTGGTTTTGGCCCCCGGGCCGCATGTTTGGCACCCCTGCTGTAGATGATTCAGCTTCTCATTATACCAGTACTTAATGATGTGCTATAAATATGCAGCTTTGACTTGATAGATAGATAGATAGATAGATAGATAGATAGATAGATAGATAGATAGATAGATAGATAGATAGATAGATAGATAGATAGATAGAAATTACAGTGTAGCAGCAGCACGACACAAAAATAGAACACAAAAGCAAACACTATACATAATAAACTACAAGTATGAAAAATATCTGGATAAAGAACCTGTTGTGTGGCAAAATAAAACTGTAAGGTGCAAAACAAGCTGTAATATTCAGAATGAGAAGGTGCAAAATGACATTTAACCCTATATAGGACACTCAGAAATATTCTGAGATTCAAACTTTCAACCTTAGTGTGTTATTTTAGGACATGACAAGACTATTACTTCTGTGAAATTTAAAGAAAAATTATCGTCACTCACAAAAGAGAGGATCAAATCAAGCATCAGTGCTAAACTACAATAAGCAAAACATTATCAAGTGCAAGTCCTGTAGAAAATCAAAGTCAGTGAAGTTACCATATTTGGTTTTCTGCCAAAATGACAAAAAATCCAAGAAGTATATATAAAAAAATACAAGAAATACAGATGTAATGTGGAAGGAACATGTATTGTAGAACATTAGAACATCACTTTTAAAACATTAGAGCAACATACAGTCGCGGAAGAAATTATTACACCATCAAAAGTCATAAAAAACAATGGTTATACAATCAAGTACTAACTCTTGTGTGTATCATGTGACTTAAACAGACAGAAAAGAAAACATGGAATGCCTAAAAGCACTGTTTTTGTCAGTACAACACCATAGATATTGATGTAAGAACTGAAGTGATTTTGGTTATTATCAAAAAAACATGGAAAATGGATAGATATCAGCTCTGAAATTCAACTCCTATGATCTATTTTTGTTGTTATTATTATATTTGTCCAAACAAATACCTTTAGTTGTACCAGGCATAAAAATGAACAAGAAATGGAAGAAAACAAGGGGTGGTCTAATATTTTTTTTCCACGACTGTAAGTGCTGATCCAGACACTTGTCAACATTTATTTATTTATTTATTTATTTATTTATTAGGGACAGTGCATATTAATGAACATCTACAACAATTGCAGCTGGAAATATGCCAGATTGTAGCTGCAGTGCTAATTTCCATCTGTAACAAAAACATCCACATGATCCCTTTGAACATCATTCCTTACATTAGTACCATTACTTCATGTTACCGAACAAAGCAGGTCCACTCACTGTTCATGCAGAGGTGGACCTTCTAGACCCTGTAGACCACATTGGACCTGAGATTGTTGCCTCACTGTCCTCACTGGAACTATTGCTGTCACTGTCTTGTAACATGTGCGGAGATGACGAAAATAGTCACTTGCCCGATAAAGGGTTAAGTGCGAATAGATTCATGACCAGAGACATCAGACGGGGGTGAGCTATAGTAGAGTGAAATAGTGAAACCTGTTATGCAGCTAAGATGAAAATATCCGAGAACACAAGGACAGACGGAGCATGCCGAGTGACAAATCCCAGCAGTACTGTGGGAACGTCTCATTTGGGATGTGCAGTGAGCCTTTATAGTGACTTTATTGCACTTTATGGTCATTAGTGCCTCATATGGGTTAGAGTTACATTTACAGTGCTTTCCCAGAGATTCTATTATTACATTAGAGCTGCATTCCTTCTCTTATTTAAGGGATTAACAAACTGTACTGAAACCAAACACATCAGGCTGTAGCTACGGGTGTGTCTGCAAATAAAAAAACAAAAACAAATACCAATGCACTTAAACCGAACACTTGTCAAACCGGTCACATTTGCAGCTCAGACTGACTAAATGCCTTTCCATCCGTCTTCCTCCGACTGTAATGGAGTACCCCAGGGCCTGAGGGACGGGCCTTTAACTCCGTGTACACACACCAAACGCACAACGGCGCTGAGTCAATGTTTTCATCTAATAAATGCGCCACATGTTTTGTCTAATCAACTTTTATGAGTGCATTTGAGATGCTGCTGTTTGTGGCCTGTAGGTACATAAGGTCTGAATGAATGGGCTATTTTTAGAGTATGGACGCTACCATTAGAGATGAGGAGGAGGGGGGGGGGTGCTGTTCCTCCTGTACATCACTGGAATATATAGTACATGTCATATTTAGAGTTTTATTGCTCATATTAGAGACAAAGACACTGTCAGTATTATGTAATTTCTGTCAAATCAGGCCGAATGAGCAAAATATTAGAGAAATTCAGAGGTTTGTCACTTAGATGAGGTTACATTAAATATTCATATTAACTCATAAAGACCCAGACATCCACCATCTACCAAAATCATCAACTGATATTAAGTGTTTAATCCCTGTTGATCCACTCATCTATGTAAATAATTGGTGTAAAATGCAGTTTGTCATGTTTTTGTAGCCGTTAGATATGACCCATTTGGACAGTCACAGGCTCCGTAGTTACCGTGGAAACGCCGTCATCTTTTACAACATTGATTCACCAATAAAAGCCATGGAGTTGGATCAATGACAGTGGATGGAGACAATTAGTTTATGTTCAGTTGATATATTTTACTGATAAAGTCACTTTTTCTTCAGTTTCCTCTATTTTTGATACAATAACCCTCAACTTTAATCTGAGCTTTAATGAACATCTACATTATCAGTGAATTCAATATGGATAAATACCTGATTTTCACTGAAAAAAAGACAAAATAGAAGAAAAACAGAATAGAAAAAATTGAATAGAATAGAAAAAGAAGATAATATTACAACAAATGGTGATAAACCATATAAGGATGGTTAAATATAGAGAAAATTTCATTTGGGAACTGCCACAAATGTCACACTGGGTCTTTATGAGTTAAAAAGCATGAAACAATTCAATATGAAGATGCATAAACAACAATATCTGTTCACTACATTCTCATCAGATTTCTTAGATTAGGGGTGTCAAACATAGGGCCAGCGGGCCAAAACCGGCCTGTCAAAGGGTTCAATCTGGCCCATATGATAAACTAGTGTGTAAATGAAAAGTTGATACATAATATTGTTGAAATTGCACTTATTTTTCTTTAGAAATTTCTGTTTTTTTTAGGTTATTTGCATGTTTTTGGTTTGTTTAACCCATAAATACCCAAACATACATCGGCAACCAAAAGCATCTACTGATCTGAAATGTTCAATACCTGTTGACCAACTAATCTTATCAATACATGTAAATTATTGGTGTAAAATACAGTTTGTCATCTTTTCACGGTCATCAGATATGACCCATTTGGACGTTCAGAGGCTCTGTAGTTACCGTGGAAACGCCATTATCTTCTACAACATTGATTCACCAGTAAAACCCACGGAGATAAGTGGATGGAGACACTGGGTTTATGTTCAGTTGAGGATATATTTTACTGATAAAGTCACTTTTTCTTCAGTTTTCTCTGTTTTTGATACAATAACCCTCAACTTTAATCTGAGCTTTTATGAACATCTATATGATGAGTAAATTAAATATAGGAAAGCAGGTGATTTTCACTTAAAAATGCAAAATACAGAGCATAATATTAGAGTAAATAGTGATAAATCACTTAAGAAATATTAAAAATACAGATAAATATTCATTTGGAAACTGTCACAAAAGTAGCACGGGGTCTTTTTGGGTTAAGGATATTTTGTAAATGTAAGCATTTTCATAATTTCGCATTTTTAGAACTGTCATCATGTATAGGTTATTCTGATAGCATTTTACTGCTCTGGCCCCTGTCTTAGATGTTCTGCACATGCTTTCAGGTAGTTTTGAGTGTTATCCACACAGTTTCAGTTTCAGGGTAATGTGCTGATCTAATTGTCTGTTATCTACACCTGTTAGAAACCAAATCTCAGGCAGATAAAGCCGTCTAGGTAAAGAATGACATAAATCTGGGCCAAGAATGGTAAGGAATCTCTACTCTTCTGAAACTTTCCTCTGATAACTTTACTCTCAACAGGTCTCTGTTAGAATTTAAAACCTTTATTTGGGATTATTTTACTCATTGAGACCATTTACATGCACACCAATACTCCGATCGTTATCCGATTTCTGGAGTTATCAGATTATTCCAGTGATCATGTAAACAGGATAATGTGATAGGCTTTATCCAATAACAGCAGTTCTTTGATTATGAGAAATCAGACTAACACATCTAGATTTCTCGTCAACACTCCAGTGTCTTCACGCATGCATACAGGTTAATCTGATTTATTTTGTTCTTTTACGTCTGCGCATGTGTAAATGCAATTAAAAAATAAAAGAGAACGAAAGTTAAATAGTGAAATGTGAGCAGAAGACAACAGGAAGTTTAAGTCTACCATCACTTCATACTCCAAACGAAATCCGATAATGGACTGGAGCGTCTAAACCAGGTTTTTTTTTTCGATTATCGCATTTCTTAAGTGCATGTAAATTATCCAATTACTCCCAGATGTCGGACTTTTATGGTCATGTAAACAGGCTTAATGTCAGATCTAGAAAATTATTCATGAAGTGGCAATGGAGGGAAGATGGAAAAGGATTCAACTAAAGATCCACAAAAATACTTTTAACCCCTTTAGCCCCCCCTTAAAAAATTATATTAGGGCTAAAAAATTATATTAATATTCATCTACTGTAAAAATATAATAAATCAGGACAATGGATGTTTTTTTCAACTTTTGCTCAAAGTTTAGACCCTAATGCTAATAAAAGTACATCAAAAGTGTATTTTAGTGCAAACTTTAATGTTCAAACATGATTTTTAATCTTTGTGGGGTGAAATATACGCTATTAAAAATCTCCAACACGAACAGTTAATTTATGCATATCATCGTCAATCCAGCCGAAAAAAAAACAGGCGAGGATAAAAAATTCTAATTTCTCTTTTAGTTTGTTACAGTTTACTCAGGCATAGTAATAGATACAATATTTTAGACAATGGGAATAGATTCTGTGAGGTCTCTAAATGTCCATAGACACCAGTCTGTAATTCCAGTTCTTTACCATTAATCAGCCACAATCAGAGCTTAGTTCTGCCAATGCTGAGTTTGTAAACATCCTATTAGTGCCTATTAATCGGCCAAAGTGCAGTAAATAATCAGTTTATGTTGTTTACAAAGCAGCTACATCAGTTTCTTTTTGTTTAATTGGACTCATTAGTGCTCTGAGTTACAGATCAAACGTCACTCACCAACAAGAAGACATACTGTATATTCATATGATACAATATAAATCTTATTAATTAATTTTTTTTCATGTAAAGGCCTAGTTTGTGAGATAGTTTGAAAGTCAAATGGCAGAAATGGAATATGTTTATCATAATTATGTCTTAATTTGTGTATAATCATGAAAAAAATTGGCATAGTGTTCATGGATTCTGTTATGTTTTTACACTGTTTTTCAGAAGTTTGGAAAAATGTAGTCTTTTATTGTTTTTGAGACACATGCATATATACTATAAGTCAGTGGTTCCCAACCTTTTTTGGTTCGTGACCCCATTTTAACATCACAAATTTTTGGCAACCCCAGACATTCAAAACGGAGACATTGTTTTTTGGTAAAATTTATTTGTTTTTGATCATGTAATAGTTTGCAATACTATGTTGCAAATAAACAATAATTTTAGATGACATTTAGTCTATATAATGTATATTATTATGGATGGAGGCAGAAAAGCCAGGTGTAGATTACTGCACAAAGTGAGAATTAAATTTTTTTAATGTGCAGTCAGTCGAGCTTGTATTTACAGGGCTGCAAATGAATACTGTGCAAACAATGATTCAAACTATGAATTAGGAAAGAGCTGCAGCATCTGAAACGGACCACAATGAACATTTGACAGATAAACAGAACCACAGTGCTTCAGTTTCAGCTTCACAGTTTGTCATGTCTTTTATGGATTGGGATTGTCTCTCTCAACTCACCATATATTTTTTATTAGTACATTTTTTTTGTTTATTTTTATCAACTGCTAGAAATTTCAGACGGCCATATTTGAATTCCAGGTGACCCCACGTGGGGTCCCAACCCCATTCATTCATTCATTCATTTTCTGAACCCGCTTTATCCTCACTAGGGTCACGGGGGTCGCTTGGAGTCTATCCCAGCTACTTACGGGTGAAGGTGGGGTACACCCTGGACATTTCGCCAGTTGATCGCAGGGCTGAACATATAGAGACAAACAATCACTCTCGCATTCACACCTATGGGCAATTTAGATTAACCAATTAACCTATTAGTGCATGTCTTTGGATGGTGGGAGGAAGCCGGAATACCCAGAGAGAACCCATGCAGACACGGGGAGAACATGCAAACTCCACACAGAAAGGTCCCACTGGTGTTGGAATCGAACCCAGGACCTTCTTCTTCTGAGGCAAGAGTGCTAACCACTGCACCACCCAACCCCAACCCCAAGGCTGAAAAACACTGTTATACAGGGTGGGGAAGCAAAATTTACAATGAACATTTAGTTGTTTTTTCTCAGCAGGCACTACGTCAGTTGTTTTGAAACCAAACATATACTGATGTCATAATCACACCTAACACTATTATCCATACCTTTTCAGAAACTTTTGCCCATATGAGTAATCAGGAAAGCAAACGTCAAAGAGTGTGTGATTTGCTGAATGCACTCGTCACACCAAAGGAGATTTCAAAAATAGTTGGAGTGTCCATAAAGACTGTTTATAATGGAAAGAAGAGAATGACTATGAGCAAAACTATTACGAGAAAGTCTGGAAGATACTATTAAAGAAGAATGGGAGAAGTTGTCACCCGAATATTTGAGGAACACTTGCGCAAGTTTCAGGAAGCGTGTGAAGGCAGTTATTGAGAAAGAAGGAGGACACATAGAATAAAAACATTTTCTAATATGTACATTTTCTTGTGGCAAATAAATTCTCATGACTTTCAATAAACTAATTGGTCATACACTGTCTTTCAATCCCTGCCTCAAAATATTGTAAATTTTGCTTCCCCACCCTGTAAGTCATTAACCTCCAAAGACCCAGGAAATGTCAGCAAAGTACAAGGTTTTTTTGTGTTTTATTAAATAAGTGCCTATATTGGAAACATCATGATGCAACAGTTTTTTCAGATGCAGTTTTTAAAATCTTTATGGAATGTCCTTGGCGGTGGACAGTTTTCTTTTCTTTTTTTTTGTATAAAGTTGTGAAACTCTTGTGGACAGAAAACCCATAGCTGGATCTGAGGAGGTTAAATATAACACAATGAATCTGATTAAATCAAATCAAAAATGGACTTTTCAGCCCCAAAACTATTCCTCTTATCGTCTTTATTCGGCAAACATCACACTCTCCACTTGATCCATACGTCAGCGAGGTGTTCATGTCTCCTGATGCAACTTGGTCATGAGCTGATGTCAGAGCCGCTGTTATGTCGGGTTACCGCGCGTTACAACACAAAACAGCCGTTTGTTAAGGAGGTCGTCAGTGAGCGGGATGTTTGTTCATTAGGTAAAAGCTGGAATGCCATCGCCTGAGGAAGAATTAAAGTGGGTCTTCTTTTGTGAAGGAGTGCATTCATGGATAGAGACTCTGTGGGGAAGAGTTCTGTCGTCATCAGTCACATTCTGCTCAGAGAATAGAGTAATTAAAGTCAAACAGAGGTTTTATTAAAAGTGATCCAGTTTCATAATGATAACTACAACGCAGAGGGATTAATTTAGGGAAGAAGAGAAAATGTCTTCATTTATAGTGAACTGCAGACAGTTCGATGCCACAGAGCAGAGTGAACACTTTTTAGATTTTATTAATTAAAATAAGGCTGAAAAAAAATGACCAAAACCTCAAATCCTGGTATCAGAGTTTATATCAAGTACTGGTTGTTTTCCTTTTCTACTCCCAGTGGCAATTCTAATTATTTTTTATATAACTTGGATCTGGTGAACTGTCTCAGCTCTAAGAAAAAGACCTATTTACTCCTCCTTTTCTTCATGTTTAATCAGTCTATTTTACTGTATTATTGTTATTGTTTTGTTAAAATGCAAAAATGTTTAATTAAAAAGTTCAAATCCTAGTCTTGGTCATGTCATATTCAGATAATTATATATGCATCTGTTTGTAGATTGATTTTTTTTTTTTTAATTTCATGCTGGATTGTACTAAAAGTGACAAAAAGAGACTCTATTTCTATTTTACTCTACAGTACTTTTACTGCAAATTGTATTGTTTACATGCGACTAAATGTGAGGTGCTATTGCTGCTCACATTTGGATTTACACACTCAAAAATTAAACCTCACTGATATATAATTATTTATTTTATTCTCAACCAAAATTGAACTGACAAGATAGAAAATATTAATAGTATAATAATGGTTCGATATGAAAAAAGGTAACCAGAAGGCAGTTTTCAGCTATAATGGTAACAAAAATGATTCTTTTTCTATTGTGTTGGACTGATATCGGTTGATATTGGTTGAATGAAAGGAAGAAAAATCAGACATTGTTGGAAATTAATTTTATTAGAAGATTCTGAACATCTTAGTCAAAGTAATAAATAACTAAATAAACCTGGAGCTGAACATTAAACTAACTCTTAATGGTGATTCTAGTTTGTTGTAACTGTTATTTTATTTTCCCTTAATGTCAATAGTTCCTTTTGAAGTTTTGTAACAGAATTATGTTATATATTTGCACTGAAGTGTAATGTATGTTTGAGCTTCTTAAACCTGCTCTAATCATAATTCTGTTTCTTATTTCAGGTAAATACAGCCCTTGTACAACGACAGAGGTGAGTGACTCCACTGTTTTATCTACCGTTCTGCATTCATTTAAAGTAAAACTAAATGATCTCTATGTAACTGTACACGTCTAAGTGGAATATTTTGATCACGAGTGGATTAGTTTCAGTAGTTTGGCAACATTTGTGCTGTTTTTGTGGATTACCTCAAAGCCCCTTTTCCACCAACATTCAGGAACTTTTATTACCAGGAATTCTTTTACCTGGTAAGAGAATTCCTAGTAATCTCTGTGTTGTGTGTTTCCACCTCAAAGTTCGTGGAAATTTATTCCAAATTTATTCAAGATGCTCATTCAAAGTTTAGATGAATTTCTCTTAAGTGTATTTGGGAAATATTTTCAATGAGGTCCAGGCTTATACAGATGGAAAGACAAATTATTATAATAGACTTATAGGAGTCCATTTTCCAAATGATCAAAACAGAAATGAAGCATGTAGAAATGGAACAAATAAATTTGCAGATGCTGGATTAAACATGGAAGGTGAACGGAAATCTGGAACGCTGCAAGTGTGTTCCACCAATCAGTGTTCTTCAGCACAAAGCCCCGCCCCACAGAATTCTTGGCAACCTGAAAATTCCCGCCCCCTACAAGGAACTTTTTTCCAGGGAAAGTTTGGGGTTGATGGAAATATTTTTCCTGCATAATTTCAGTGGAAATGTGCCAAGATTTTTCCAAATCCTGGATAAATTTGTAAATGGGTATTATCATACTAGTGTCTATAGGGATAAGGATGTGTGATATTATTATTATTATTATTATTATTATTATTATTATTATTATTATTATTATTATTATTATTATTATATTGATATTCATGTAAAATAATAATTGCTATATAGAGATCATAAGGAATAGAGATTTGGGGTAGGAGTATGTAAGTTTTTACTTCTTCCTACTCCTTTTCAAGCTTGTTTAATTTCATTTATTTATTTATTTTTAATTTTTTTTTTCCCTTTTCTTTACTTATCAACCTTTTATGTATCATTACTGATATTTTGTTGGTTGATGACAACTGACATTCCTGTTGTGGAAAAGTGGCTAAATGTTCAGAGAATGAATTCTGAGAACACATTCTGTGAACTAATCAGTTAATGAATGAAAACAAGGAGCATCCGGTAGAGAACATGTAGGTGTTCAGCAGGTAATGGCTGGTTTAACCACAACAATAGCGCATTTCCTCTGTAAATATTAGCTCTGTGCAGCTGGTTTCATTAGCCAGTTATAGTCGGAGCGTTCAGCCCCTCACAGCGTCGATTAAGATTAGTGGCCTCGCTGCAGGATTAGTTCAAGTGCAACAACTGATATTAGTGTGTGGTTGAAACTGTCATAAGCCCTGGGTGTGTGATGTGATAATCCTGAACTCTGCAATGCAGCGGCTGCAGTTCCCCCACTGCTTACACTAATACCTTTAATAAATAAAACAAGTTGTGATGTTTCTGCAGTGAGTTAAGGTTGTGCTGCAAACATTAGGACTCAGATGAACCAGACTGTGTGTTTTCAAGTGTCATTTCTGTGTTTCTGCGCCCACATGATGTCTGACATTTGGCAGAGTGAAGCCAAACTGGTGGCTTTTGTTGTTGTTTGACTTTTTGTGGGAATAATTGGATCATGTCATGACTTAAAATGTGATATGAGAGGCATGGATGCTGCATGATTAGCTTAAGGAAAGAGACCCATCTAGACCAGCTTTTGTCAATATAAAATTTTAAAAAAATAGTTTACTTTATCCATCCAGATGGAACCTGTGCATAGAGAAGTTATTGGATTTTAGGCTGTAGAGATGGAACAAATTACACTTATTCCTCAAGGATCTGTTTCACACCTGAATCTCTAAAAAACAAAACAAAACAAACAAGCAAATACATGAAAACAAGCATAGTTTTTACTTTAATGAATATAAAGTTAGAGGCTCCTGCACAAGATGAAACTAAGCTTTGTGATTGCTGTTAAGTTATTGCTCTGTATTGAAGTCACTGAAAAACATCTGAATAAACCTTAGTTGAGGCTGTCACTAACAACCTTATAGACCATAATACCAAAAAATAATAAATAATAAATTAAAACATAATGACAATGTACAGTTATTATACTGTTTATGGTCCTTAGCATGGTGCCAGACTTGTTGTAATACTCCATTCTTTGCTCTTTTACGTATATTTTCTGTTCTTTTGTATTATTGCTGTTTCTATCCAGTGCTACTATATATATTTTTTATATTTCTACCATAATCTTTACTTATTTTACTATCCCTATGCTGCTGTAACACGGCAAATTTCCTCATTGTGAGACTAATAATGGATTGTTTTGTCTTAATCACTGAATTATTCACAGAATTGTTGTCCATGTTCACCTTTAATTCAGCAGTTTTAAGTTTTGCCAGATTTTCAGTGTTTCCATTCAGGCTTTTTTTTTTTAGTACAAATTAAAAATCGCATTAAATGAGAAAAATAACAGAAAAAGTGATTTTTAATACACTGAATCACACATGTCTGGAGTGAACAAACACTTTTTTCACCACTGTACAGTAAAATAATGCATGAAGTTTCACACTAAAGACGTTTCTTTACTATCTTTGCATCAAACCATGACTTACTTAGCTTGTAAAATTATCTTTTAATTTGATAAACATCATATGTGTAACTGGTGGCACAATGTCTCTCACCACTGACATGCATATTTATATTATATTTCTGACGTGATGTCCCATGGGGCATAGCAGAAGGGGTGGGGTTTCAGCTTCCAATGGTTCATGGACTCATTCTTCAACTGTTCAGTGTCTCTGATACTGCACCACGCTAATGGTCTCCCCCTTCTCATTGATCATTTTAATATTACGAACTATACTTTCAAATATTGTATAAATAAGCCTAGAGAGACAAACGTTCCCATTATTGAGTTTCATCCCCAGGCTCCTCCTTCCCGTTATGTGTCCTCCAGCTGGTTTTTCTGATTGACTGGTTGGAAATGTCACCCAGCCAGACCCCCTGTGTGATGAGAGAAAATTCAGAGTTAATTAAAGGGCTGAATGACATCGCCCATCCCCTCCCAGCGTGTCCCTGTACTGTTATCATCTGCTGTTAATGGATGGTGTAATAGTGGTTCTACAGTGTGTTTTTATGCTCATTTTGGCTTTTCAGTTGGTGTGTTTGAAACAGACAGGACTTTTGGAAGAAATTTTTTTCAGTTTTGTGGTCAGAAACATCAGACGTAATCATTACAAACCACTTGATTTTGCCTTTATTTATCATTATAAGCAATAAAGAAACAGATGAAAAGTAGGCGCTTTTGCATGGAGTGTCTTACAACACTAGAGGTGTGAAGAGAGAGAGATATATTCAGTATAAAAGTACTTTAACAAAAACCTTTTCTATTTTCTGTTTCACAAAGGCCAGAAAGGAAAATCAGACTCAGAATACGTTATTAATCCCCGGTTGAAAATGTTGTGTGTTACAGTTGCTCCATGCAAGTATAAGAAGAAGGAGCAGGAAAGAAATGATCAATACTACAAAAATATACAGCTCTAGAAAAAAATGAGACCACTGCAAAATTATCACTATCACTGTCTCTGATTTTACCATTTATAGGTATGTGTTTGCTGACAACATTTCTGCCAAATTCCAAATAAAAATATTATTATTTAGAGCATGTATTTGCAGAACACGGCTCATGGTCAAAATAACAAAAAGATGCAGTGTTTTCAGACCTGAAATAATACAAAGAAAACCAGTTCATATTCATTTCTAAACACAATATTAGTGTTTTAACTTGGGAAAAGTTCAAACATCAGCATTTGGTGGAATAATCCTGATGTTCAATGACAGCTTTCACATGTCTTGGCTCTCCTCCATTACTGTTGGATGACTTTATACAGCTCCTGACATAGAAATTCAAGAAGTTCAGAAATGTTCCATGGCTTGTGACCATCCATCTGCTTCCAGAAGTTTTCAAAATGGGTTCAGGTCTGCAGATTGGGCTGGCCATGACAGGGTCTTCATCTGGTGGTCCGTCATTGATTGAACTGATTGATTGAATTGATTGTCTTTATTATCATTTGACAGTACAGAGTATATCAAATGAAATTAAGTTTAGTTAACTAATTAATAGTTTAGTTTAGTTAACTAATTAATGATTAGGGACATCAGGCCGCTGCTCCTAAGTGGAGCGCTGCCATAAACCCCTTTCTTCGAAAAAATTGCAGTGACGAACAGAAGATAATGCAAAGCACAAATATAAGACATCATACAGTCTTCACACAGTACACGTGGACACATGCTGGAATTTTTTCATGGATTTGAAGGGAATTGGGGGACAGCATGAACAATTAGGCAGACCACACCTCCACACCTTTATGGACCTAGCTGAGCCCAGGAGCATTGTCCTGATAGAAAAAACAGTCCTCAGAGTTTAGGAACATTGTCAGAGCAGAAGTCCAGTAGTTTTCAATAGTTATTTTTGGATTCCAGTTACTTTTTCGGTACTAATAGCACTGTTTTTGTCTGTTGTAAGAAGATAGTGATGGCCACAGTAGTGGTTTTTATACTTCTCCTTCTTAAATAAGACAGGGATCAGGTGTTTATTCAGTAGAATAAGGTGTGTTTGTGGTGAAATTCAGCAGACACAGGAATGGAATGGCTGCCATACATGCAGACAGGCTGATTTCACAGGAAATGGCAGTGGTCTCTTAATTTTTTTTCCAGAGCTGTATATATACATATAGATGTAAAACTCTAAACACACACACACATAAATATATTCTAAATATTCACATTAAAAACACTATATTAGAGCACAATTATGACAGCAATTTGTACAATTTGTATGAGACAATTATTATCAATATGATAAGTAAAAGAAGTCAAGTCCTTTCTAGCTTACCGGCTGAGAGGCTGTAAGCTATTGTTGTCATGCGGCGTCTGTCGTCTGTTACAAAACTTTCAATTGTCTTCTTCTCTGAAACTACAATTCTGATTGACTTCAAACTTGGTATACAGCTTCTTTATGATGATGTCAACAAAAGTTGGTGAAATTATTTGGATCCGGATCTGATTCTGGATTTGGTGCGACTTTGAAAAATTTCCCCATTATAAGAGATAGGAAGTGGATCGATGCAATAACTCAGTAAATATAAATGATATCCAGTGTAAATTTCTCCAGTCCAGCCCTGATGGGGAGATGACCAAAACATAATGTCTATATGCTGATCAGGATCTTCTTCTGGATCTGGGAACTTACGGAAAATTGAACATGGGCTCTTATGAGGAAAACATTTCAATCGTCTTCTTCTCCGAAACTCCAGTTCTGATTGACTTCAAACTTGGTATACAGCTTCTGTATGATGGTGTCCACACAAGGTATTGAAATTATTTTGATTCTGGATTTGGGGCGACTTCGAAAAAATTTCCCATTATAAGAGATAGGAAGTGGATTGATCCAATAAATCAGTATCAATGATATCAAGTTGGAATTTGAATTTTTTACAGATCTGATTGGAATATGACCAAAACATGGGCTATTTCTGTAACATAATAAATACACAGAACTGGGTGATAATAAATGGCATCTGGATACATTTCCCAAAGCTTTTAATTTGGCCGGTAAGCTACAGGACCATTGGTCCTATTTTTACATGTAGTTTCTGCTGTTTTTGACCTGAAAACAGAAAAATGCTTTTCCGTTTGCGGATTTTGAAATGAAATAATAAAAAAAAAAAAAACAGGCTGCTGGATATGCTTTGCAGAAATTTACATACGTCTATGATGTTTTTATGGGTTCTCTGCTGTGTTTTGCCTCCTCTTCCCAGTTCTCAAAGACAGTTTGCAGTCGTTTTCATGCTTTCTGAAGGTCCAATAGCGCTGTGATAACAGATGGACAGTGAATAACGCAAACTCACAACCGTAGTGTTCACAGTGGAGGCAGAGAATGTGAAACTTTATAGACAAATCCCCGCTAAGCAGCTTTGTACCAGCAATAACGGATTGACTGAGAAAACTACTGGCATGTAGTTTGAGTCGTGGATGCTTGGCAGTGAATCCTGCAGCGGAGGCATTCTGTTAACATCCAGCAGTGTGGAATTAGCCCACAGCTGGATGAGCCCGTACACATGTGTGGTGGTAGCTGACACACATTATCTCCACGTGGCTTCAAACAACATGAGCTGCAGCGAATGGTTCTGTTGGGAATGTCAGATGATGTTTTCTTCACAGCCAATGGGTTGAACTCACCACAAACAGACTGATTTTCTGCATTATCTCCATATGATATTTAAAAGCTGTTCGGTCTCCAGTCATTTAAACGTGATAATTGTGTTCTCCAGCTACACATTCCTGTGATTTCCTCGTGCTTTTTTTTTTTTTTTTCTTTTGTCGATGACCCCTGGACTCCCCTGTCCCGTGACGTTCTGGAACCTCAGACATTTGCGGATTATGTTTTTATCACATTCCTGGCTCTCACAGTCAAACTATGCATGATCTGTGCTCTCTTCATGTCTGAGCTTTGAAGTCTGGGCAGGGATTAGAGCGAGTGTCACATTCAGTGTTTAATATCAACACAAAATTCAGTCAAGAGTAATGAAACTGCTTCAATACTGAGGTCAGCTGATTGATGTGCGTTCACGTGGCCAAAAGGTATAAAGCAGCATAAAAAAAACAAAACAAAACAAAACAAAAAAAAAAACAGAAAGAGGGATGTTACAAGTGAGTGGATGGAATGAAAGAGATTAAAAACACCACAGGAGCATTAGAATGCATGTGCTTTTGTGGGGTTTTTTTGTATGTATTCGCTGTTCTTTATGTGAACCCATTTACCGCTGCTCGGTCATATGACAGTCAGAGGTCGCGGCAGTAACGTAAGCATCGCAGAAAAGAATCTGATGTGCGTTTGTTTGTGCTCGGGAGGAAATAATTCACCATCTTAACAATACGACGCCTGTTTGTCGACGTTACATTATTTTTACATAAACAAACAGCCTTTACTATTCAGTCATGTCTTTTCTCACAGCTGTTAGTGTAACATTTGTGGAAATTAGATTGACGCAGACAGGCTTTCATGACTCATGTACATTATATGGACAAAAGTATTGGGACATGCTGAATAACAGGGGTCTAGGATGCAAAACAATAACGACAAATGTCAAAATATAGTTTTATATTGAGATAAATATCCTTGCATTGCACTGGTTAGTTTTGTTTAAATTGTTATCTTTGCTTCCATACCATCTACTTTCTTCACATGTCACTTAGGAAGAAAAATCTCCCATTAAATTTTAAGAAAATATTGATGTTTATGAACTATATGGACAAAAATATTGGGACACATCATGGGTACAGCTGTAAGATGTCCTGTTCATGCTGATTTTAGATACAAACATCAATAGGGATAAACATTAATAGAGATGTGAAGAAAATAGATGTTTAGTTGTGGTAGAAAATTATTATTTACAGTCAGAACACAAAAAATATATTAGAAATTTAGAGGCAAACATTTAAAATCATAGTCATGGATTAAAAAAACAAAACAACAAAACATTAAAATCAACGTTGAGAGAAATTAAGTAAGAAGAGCCTGTGCAGATATTTTTATTCATGTGTTGCTTTTTTTTAACCTGTATTTTTGCATGTGGAGCCTCATTTTATTACTTTTTTCACTTGGGTTGTTTTGCTCATTACTACGTTACTTATTTTGTACTCTGCTTCTTTGTTTATTTTTGCGTATGGTACTTGTTTTGTAGTTTTTTCGGTTGAGTTTCTTGACTTTTTTTCCCATTTTTGTTCATTTTTGATATTTTGTCGCTTCCATATTTTTTTTTTAAATCATTATTTTATTCATTCTTGTTTCTATTTATTAAATTTTATGCTACTATTTAATGCTAATTTTGTTCATTTCTTACTTTGTCTGGTTGTCGAATCATTTTCATCACTTTATCTTTTTTTCCATAGATGTTTTTGTCACATCTCTCTATAAAACTGACAGAATAAACAGGATTGTCTTGTTTGTTATCGAGGCCTGGATCATCACAGGAGCAGTGAAGGATTCTGGGAGGTAGTTAAAGCAGATCTGTGTGTTTTCAATTGGTCGAAAGCTGTTCAGCTGAATTTATGCCTCAGAACAATCAATGCTGTTAAGAAGCAAAGTGAAACCTACCCAGATGGACTAACACTTAAATTGTGTTTTATCATAACACAATAACGGGTTTTAATAATATTCCATGTATCTCTCTTCCTGTTTACTCTCTCCGCTGTCGTGACCTCATTCCTGTGAACCAGTAATGAGGAAATAGAAGTGTTTCAGATCCCACATTGTTTTTCCAGTCCTTTAATTCTGACCAGTTTGTGCTGATCCTGGTAATCCTCTGCTGGTTGGCTAATGGTGATGGATGCAGGGCTGTTCCACTGGGTGCAGATCATAGATTTTACTCAGGGTTTAATTAACACAACTGGCTCCGATCTGTGAAAAATAGTGTGATCCAGACTAGCTTAAGAACGCTATGAGTCTAAATGGGGTACGTTTTATATCAGGGATGTCAAACTAATTTTAGTTCAGGTTCCACATTCAGCCCAATTTGATTTCCAGTGGGCCACATCAGTAAAATAATAGCATAGTAACCCATAAATAATGACAACTCCAAGTTTTTCTTCTTGTTTTAGTGCAATAAAAAACATTGAATTATGAAAACATTTCCATTTATAAACTATCCCTTCACACAAAAAAAAGTGAAAAAACCTGAAATGTCTGAAGAAAATTAAGTGCAGTTTTAACAATATTATGCCACGACTTATCATTTGTGCATGTGCATTAAACACAATGTTACACAGACATTTAGTAACAGGCATAATGTTGTTAAAATTGCTCTTCATTTCCCTTAGACGTTTCAGGTTATTCACATTTGTTCAGGTTATTTATGAAGGTAGATTTGTTTCTTTTTGCTTTAACCAAAAAAAAAATATTTTCAATCAAAAAAAAAAACTTCACTTCAATAAAAGAAAACTTTTCAATCAAATAAAAAAACTGTTTAAATGCAAAAAAAAATTTGAGATCCAAAAAATTGCATTTGAACACTTTTTTCTTTGATTGAAAAGGGTTTTTTTTGATCGAAGTGAATTTTTTTTTAATCAAAAATATTTTTTTTTTGGATTGAAATTATTATTTTTTTTGGTTAAAGCAATAAAGAAATAAATCTACCTTCATAGTTATTAACATTTTATTGTGAAAGGATAATTTGTGTAATGTAAATGTAAATATTTTCATAGTGTAATGTGTCATTGTCATTATTTATAGGTTATTATGGTATTATTTTACTAGAGATCACAATTGTTCTGTATGTGGCCCCCGAACTGAAACAAGTTTGACACCGTTGACTGTTAATGTCTTCAGTGTAATTTTTGCACTTTGCAAATCCTGTGGGCCAGAATGGAAACTTTGGCGGGCTGGTTTTGGCCCACAGATCGCATGTTTGACAACACTGATTTATATTCACACACTGATATGATGTAGAAGTGTGGAGGTGTGAGCTGACATTAATGTGATAATTATTCATTTGTCGTTAGAGTCTGCTGATGCACGAAGGTGACAGTAAACACAGCACGCCAGGTTAAATTCACCCAAATATCAGCGTTACATCATGAAGGTTAAATGTCTCTGCTCAGCCCGAGGCTCCGCTGTTATGTCATTTCTTTCAGGTGTCATGTTCTTTTACCTGAGTCCATGTTTTACAGTTACTCGCCAAAGCTGTAGTGAAATCTAACCTTGGCTGACTCAGAAACCGACACCTGAAGGCAACATCCGGGTTTCTCCTCCTGAATGATTAGAATTCATTATGTAAAAACCTAGTGTCCCTGTAAATGTAGGTCAGAGGATTTTTTGTTTTTGGTAAAACACCACACCAGAACCTATTTTATTTTAATGACAGTAAACAGAGATGATAAATAGATAGATGCTCTACATTAGTACAATAGACATGACTCATGCACCTTATTTTACCTGTATGTAGCCTTTATATGTTGTTTTATCTGCAGTGTAGAGTTGGCCTTTTGTAAATTTTAATATTTCTTTATAATTTTGTATATTGTCAATATTTTTCAGTTTATATTTTCCGTGTAATTTTGTGTGATATTTTTATGTACATTCTTTGTTTTTACACTTTAACCCTTTCATGCACGAATTATGAGAACCTTAATAAAAAATTTTCCTGAGTGTTTTTATTCCTCTTTGGGCATGAAAAAAGCAATGTGATTGAAAATTTTCTTCTGAAAAATAAATAAAAATACAAAAACAAATAAAATATATATTTTTTTAATTTTAAAAAATACATTAAAAAAATAATAATGATTTTTTTTTTTTTTTAATGAACCTATTTTTCATGAAGTTGCAAAAATGTCCACTCAGCTGGACACCACATGTTTAATTTTTGATGCACACAAAATATGTATTTACTGATAAATTGTGTGAAAACTATGGGGAGGGCTTGTGATTCTGGGGTTTTATGCTCAGGAGAAATCTACATAATGTTACCAATTCATGTCAGAAAAGATATGTAGTGTCATAAAACTTTAATAAAGATATGAGTAAAAAAAAACAAAAAAACAAACTAACAAAAAGAAACAATGAAAAGAACAAAAAAATCCATGAATATACAAGAGAACAGCAGTAGAATAGCTGTCCACTGTAGTGACCAGTATGCATGAAAGGGTTAAGTATTTGCTGCTAAACAGATTTTCATTGTTCTTGTAACAGTGAAAATAAAGATCTATTCTATTCGATTCGATTCGATTCGATTCGATTCTTGTGTATAAACACAAGGAAACGCACGAGACAAAACCATCAAGAAATAGTAATTACACTCTTCAGTTACAGATATTCTTAACACAGAGAAAATCACTGAGTTGTAGAATATTCTATCCTAAGAGCAACGCTGATCTACAAATGTCTGTATAAATCCTGGAAAATTTGTATAGAAGTCGCAATTTTTATTTTTTATTTTTTGGCTTCCAACCTCTGTAGCACAATTTGCTAGTTGTTGTTTTGCCCTTAAAGACCTAGAACTGTTATTATGTCAGTTTTCCCCCTACATTTAACCTTTCTAAGTAATTCATGACCTTTCATTATAATACAGTTCACTGCATTTTTCCTTTTTCAGTGAAAAACATGTATTTTCTTATATTTAATTCACTGATCATGTAGATGCTCATAAAAGCGCAGAGTATATTTGAAGGTTATTACATCAAAACAGAGGAAACTGGGGAAAAATGGACTTTTTCATCAAAATATGTCATTAATTGAACATAAAATAAGCTTCTACATCCACTGTCATTGATCCAACTCCATGGGTTTTACTTGTGAATCAATGCTGTAAAAGATGACAGTGTTTCCATGGTAACTATAGAGCCTCTGAATGTCCAAATGGGTTATATCTGATGACCATGAAAAGATGACAAACTGTATTTTACACCAGCTATTTACATGGATCGATAGGATTAGTGGATCAACAGGTATTAAACATTTTAGATCAGTCATGGGTGTAGGAGCCATTCTTTCTTTCTTTCTTTGTTTTTTTTTTGTGTCTAGTAAATTGTGGATTTCCGGTTTGAGTTAGGGGGGTGAACGGAAATCTATATAAGGGGTAGATAACTAGGTCACTGGGAAGGGATGGGGAGATCATACGTTTTTTACCACTATCAGTTAGAAGTCAGCATCATTTAGTAGTCATGTTTGTATTTTAATCTTCATGAGACACTGATGTGATCGTCTAAGAATGTTCAATAAAAGTGAAAAGCTCACCGAAGGATTCTGTCTGGACATTAATTGTTTGGACATTAATTGTTGGAAGTGCGTCAAAAATGAGGTCTCCACCCGCACCCAGCAGTGGCAGGTCCGTCACTATAATGGGCAATGCAATATGATTGTAACGCTATTGTGTTCAAAAATTACTAATATCTCCCAAAATATTGGTTTAATTCTTTAATTGTTTATTCGCATGTATACATGACAATAAAACACAATAATAATAACAGTAAAAAACATGCCAGGGAAGCCAAAAACCAAAGTGGTTTATCGAGGGCCTCCCCAAAGACTTGAAATAAAAAAAGTATTTGCAGTGTCTAATAATGATATACAATCATAAATAAACAAAATTAACTAAATGAAGGAAATAAGTCATAAACAAGTATAACAAAACAATGAATAAATAAATAAAATAAATGAATAAATAAATACATCGTAAGCAATGCACGTAGAAATAAATAAGAATCGACAAAACTATGAAACGTCCTATCAACTTGCCAAGATATTTAATGTGGAGATGGGACTGTTCCTCAACTGTACGTACTAAATTGGCCAGTTGAAAACGTCTCAATTTCTCCGAACTGTGCAGAAACACACTCGCTCCCAGACCTTCCAGTATTGTGACATAAATGTGCAAATAAGCTGAACTAAAAAGTACAATATTTGCACAAAATGGAAATACTTCCATACTGTACTAGTAACTACTGTTTACAATGAGAGTAATTCATCAGCATTAGTTAAACTATGAAGCCTTTATTCCAGTTTATTCGCTGCACATGTCCTTAACATGACACCAAACTCATTAGATTACATTGCAAGTTCAGGTGAGGTTATGAGGCCTCCAGAAACGCTCCGGTCACTAGTGAGAATGTAAAAGCATTCCTGTGTGCGTCACTGTTTTTTGTTTTGTCCCTGTGGCCTGTCTCCTCTACGTGACAGGAATGCTGAGGCTGAAGCTGAAGCTGAAGCTGAAGCCGTTTGATGTTGCTCTTTTTCCTGTGATGATGTCCACTGCTGTATTTTGTAGCTCCGGTAAATCTCTTCATCCTCTTTGCACGTTTTCTCTTTCTTCTTCCCACAGCGTCCCTTCACCTCCATCCCATCATTCTGCTTGGTTGCACTGCATCCTGGGAACCAGTCTGAGAGTCTGGGGTTTTTAAGAATAATGGAGACATGTTTTCTTTGTCGCCTTGGAGTCAGAACAAGGATGACTTTATTTCCAGCAATTGGTCATAGTTTGCAGTTAATAGATGTGAAGGATGTGTAAAAAATGACTCTTTTAGACATAAATGAAAGCAGACGTCAACAATGTTCTGTTCTAAGCACGGTGCATTGTTTCGTTTACATTTATGTTAATGGATTTAAAGAAGGAATGCATTAACTATGAGTATGTGGAAAAACACCATCAAAACAGCAAAGACTGGAGAAACTTAGGCTACATTCAGAAAGCAGGTTTTAGTGCATAATTCAGATTTTTTTTTTTTGTGAAATCTGAATTTTTTTGTGTGCTCGTTCATATTACACATTAAATGCGACTTCTATCAGTTTTGAGTATGAACTGAATGCGACCCCACATGTGCAAAAGAGATCCTGACGCAATATGCGACCACACAGGCACGCACTGTGTTTATGGAAGTAAGTGTGTTTTTACCGCCGCTCCTCCTCCTGGGCCGCAGAATTGTGATGTTTGTCACGTTTCAATGACGTAGAGGTCGGATAAAAAAGGTCGGGGCGGCCATGGCTCAGTTGGTTGAGCAGGTCGTCCAATAACCGAAGGGTTGGCGGTTCAAATCCCGCTCTGTCCATGTGCTGTTGTGTCCTTGGGCAAGACACTTCACCCCTCTTACCCCCAGTGCTGCTACTCACACTGGTGTATGAATGTGTGTGAATGTTCGGTGGTGGTCAGAGGGGCCATAGGCGCAGATTGGCAGCCACGCATCCGTCAGTCTGCCCCAGGGCAGCTGTGGCTACATATGTGGTTTACCGCCACCAGAGGGAGGATGTGAGAGTGAATGAATAATGGATCCATTGTGTGCGCTTTGAGTATGCGTTCATAGAAAAGCACTATATAAATCTAATCCATTATTATTAAATGTGGCCTGGCCATTCAGACTGCAAAATATCAGATACGTATTGGATTTAGGACCACATATGAAAGTGGCCTGGATCGTATTTGAAAAAATCGGATTTGTGCTGTTCAAAGTGTCTTTAACAGATCAGATACAGGTCACAAATGGGCAAAAAAATTCGGATTTGGGCCACATTTGCCTGCAGTCTGAACGTAGCATTAATTTTTCAGCCAAATATATCATTAACTGAACATAAAACCAAGCATCCACAACCAACCTTGAAACTGGAAAAGATAAAAATTTTCTCTCCAAGGATCGATTGAGAAATTTTACATAGCATGGAAGCCTTTCCTCCCTCATTTTGATAAATCATCTATAGAAAACATAACAGAATAGAATAGTTTGTTGTTAGTTAGTTTTTTGGAAAACTGGAAAATTGGACATTTGCTTGTACCTGTGCTGAGAGGATATGTATACTGAAAATGTGTCCTAATTAAAAAGATTATTAAAAAAAGATGTGAATGAGAGCAGATATGAACAATAGTCTGTTTTAGAGACGGTGCATACTTTCATTTACACTTATTTTAATTAATTTAAAAAAGCAATGAGAAGAAACACATTAACTCTGTGTATTTTAATGTAGAAAATCATCATCCTGCAGCTTTTCTCTTTCTGTTAATCTCCTTTTGCAGATCACTAATTACAGAAACATCTACATCCAGATTTGTCCTTTTCCCAGTCCTTTAAAATGACTGGCCACACTTCACAGCTCTATTTTTTGTGCCCTACAGGTTTTTGCAATTACATTTTGGCGCTAAATTCCTGTCAAAAACTTAAACAGGAATTCAGCTCCATAGAATTCAATCTGTCTACACAACAATGTTTCATAAATGTTGTGACTTTGTTTGGGGAAGATAAAGTATAAGTAATTTGTGTTTGGATTTGTTATAATTTCATGATGCATATGCAATTGCAGTTAATTTATTTCTGAGTAAAAGATACAATACATTTCATTTGTGATTTATTTTAAAAGTGGAGTTAAAATAAGCAATTTGTATTTGTATTTATTTATTTAGCACAATAAAAAAAACAGTGCAGGGAAGGAACGAAGCCCAAAGGGCTTGTACAGAGTTCCACTCCCATCATCTATTATAAAATTTAAAAAAATAGAATGTACAAACATAAGAAAACAATAATTAAACAACAATTAACAATATAGAAAACACTGAAAAAGTCAGGACAGGAGATGTTTTTTCAGTGGGTTTTTGAAAGATGTAAATGACAATATAGACTTCAGAGACATGTCTAGATTGTTCCACAATTTAGGACCTCTAAATAAAATATTAAATTGATGACCAGATGTTCGACAGAAGGGTAAATGAAGATTGTCGCTATGTCTAGTTGAGTATAAATGTAAATCGGATGAAAAACTAAAAAAATTATGAAAAGTGTCCGGAAGATCTTGCTTATTATTGATAAACTTGTGCACAAATAAACATGAGTGATAAACACTGAGTTCATGAATGGGTAGTATTGAATATTTCCTAAAAATTGGTGCAGATGGTTCGTATCTACTAGACAGTGAGATTGTTCTCAGGAATCTCTTCTGGATTATCGAGAGTTTGCTGAGATAAGTTGGATAAGTTCCTGACCAGACAATATTGCAGTAATTCATATATGGAAACAGAAAACTATAATACAAAGTCAAGTGAGCAGAGTGATGAATCAGGGGACAAACTTTTCTCAGTATACCAAGCATCTTCATTGATCTTTTGCATACATGATTGATATGGCTATTTCAATTAAGACCTTCATCCAGAACAACACCCAAAAATGTGGTGTGAGGTACGTGACGGATTTCAGTTCCGTTAATTAATATTTTAGCTTCGTCTTTTGTGTAGGATTTATTTTTGTTGCAGAAGATCATGAAGTTACATTTTTTTACATTGAGTGTTAATTTATTAACACTCAATGTAGGAGGGCAGCCGCAGTGAGCACGGAAGCCTAGGGCGCGGGCCCGGGTGGAGCCGCCGCGGGTGCAGATCTTGGTGGTAGTAGCAAATATTCAAACGAGAACTTTGAAGAAGCAATACTGAATGCTAAGATTGTTTGTGTTGGGATAACTACATTTCCCATGAGGCTTAGCATTACCTATGAAGCTTAGGAATTTTCTCGGAAGTAAGTTGATGTATGCCATGAGTTGTGAAAGCTGTATGTGTTTTTAAGTTGCTGCCGTAAACCCAGAGCATCTCAAAGCAGAAACAATTCAATCAGTTCTAAAATCATGTATGTCCAGATTTCTCCTTCATTCATTGTGAGGCTGAAGGTGTGGCAGGTCTAGACACCAAGTTAATCTGCTGATAAGAAACATGAGCAGAAAATCCACATGAAACTATTTGCTACTGGGCAGGGCAATCCATATCAGTCTTATTGTCGTATTTTCTGCTCCATATGTCCTGTAGCTGTGTGCTGACGCTGGGTTTCGGTCCTGGTGGAGTGTACGTTTCTGGGCGTGCGTGCCTGTCTCCGTGGTGTCGTATATCATCGGGTGTGAAGACAAAGAGGTCGCATTCAAGCCTCGACCCCCTGAGGAAACCCAGCTCTGAGCCGCTGGTGGGAGTGGGAGTGGGGTGGGGTGTATCTTTCATATGACCCCTCCTCCACACATAAGCGTCCATTGATCTGTCCTTGATCTTCATTATGTGGAGGCTCACTCTCTTATGGCTCTTTTTCTTTTTGATGTCTCACCTTTCCTCGCCTTTCGTGACCTTTCCGATCCATTGGAAGACACCCATCATTTTATTCCTGCTTCCTGACATCTCTGATCACTCTCTGTATCTTCATTCATTCCCTCTTTCAGCCATCCTCCCCCATCCTCACTGCCTCTTTTCTCTCATTTGTTTATGTGCCGTCTTGCGCCCACTCAATCGTTTTTTCCAGAGCTCGGGGCTGCAGAATAATTCCCTGTGTGATTTCTCACTCTTGTCCTTTGTCTCGGCTTTGGCATCGCTGGCGTTATCCACCATTTCCACAGCAGGAACTGAGCTCAGCATCTTCTGACTCATAAACATCAATCTTAGACGAACTAATAATGTGTTTCAGTATCTTTAGTGCACTGCGCTGGGTGGTAGAACCAGGAGTTTCATGACAGGGCCTGATAGTAGTTTGTGGATCATTCTTCTGTCAATATTTAAGGAGTGATATTTTGCTTTTTTAAGTGGAATTCTGCATTTTAAAACATTTCCTTGTGGTCTACATAAACTGTAAATGCTCTGCTTGGGTCTGAATTCTTCATTAATTCAACTCCACTGGTCCATCTTCAACCTTATTTTTGAGTAATGAAATGAGAAAGGTTGTTTTTGAGCGCTGGCCCTTTAAATGCACATGACCCCACCCCCTCCAGGTTGTTGACTGTGCGTTCTGTCCTGTTCAACCACTTATGTTCATTAAAGCTATACCGTATAATGCTGCATTTTTACACTTTTCTTTTGTCATCTTAAAATACTCCTAATAAGCATGTGTCAAACTAAAATGTAAAAGAAATCCACCAGGTACTGAAACTCAAAAATGTTTAATTCTCATATATTTCTGACAAAAGTCTGACCAATCATTTTATTCGGTCTGAATGAAATAATTGGCCGAACCTGACTGAGCCTCCTGTCAATCATCAATTACGGCCGCCCAGCATCCGATCCATTATCGCCATCCCCGCATCCAATGTGTGTCCCTCTGAATCTGAGGCTTCACTCGTGCTGCTTCTCCTGTCACTGACCACAGTCTGCTGTCTAGGATGTGAATGGATAACACTCAAATGCACATGTGGAAGGGAAAAAACGGATTTATTAAAAGAAACAACAACTAAGGGGAACAAACAGGAGTCTGATGAATGAAGGATGGAGATAGAAGTCCGGAAGTCAGGTGTACTGGACTAAACAGGTCTGCATAAAGGTCAGCTTTTATGACCGTGGGACTCATACAGGTACATGTACATGGTGTCACACTGTGTAGGATGATAAATGTATGGACTATGAAACCTCAAATGTCCACAGAAAATTCGCGGAGGTCACGCGTTCACAGTGCACGTGCCCGTCACCTGGGTGATGAGGTGCAGTGAAGACACTGACCCAGCACTGCGCAGACCAGACCCTTAAATACAGGGTCTACTGATGGAACAGGGGCCGTGGGCACGCAGCAGGTGCATGATATATCTGATTACTGAGGGAAGGGTCCGCAGACACACTGAAGCGGAGTGGACCTCCACCTCTGCTTCCTCCGCACGCATCAGGTGAGAGGAGGAGAGAGGAGGAGGAGCCTCAGAGCTCAGGCAGAGGGAAGTGGGTGGGGCTTTGGAGGGAGGCGGGTTGTTCATGTTCAAACTTTTAGGTTTAGGTTTAGGTTAGTTTATTTCAGACACAGACATAATACAAAACATGAAACAAAAATAAAAATAATAATAAATAATACACAAATAAAAAAATCAAACAACAGAAAAATAATAATAATAATAATGATAAACAATACACAAAAAAAATCAAATAATAGATTTTTACTAACTGCTGTGAGAAATTCCACATCGGTAGGTATAGCTTTAATACAACCAATAACTGACCATTTTAGGTAATTGGCTCGAAGTTTGGACATATTTTCCGTTTTTACTACAACCGCTGCTGCTGACAAACAATTAAGGCGTACTCTGAGAAATGTTTGTCGGAAGTCTTAACCTTATACGTGCAAATGTCTTGACATAACTAGTTATAAAATGGAAAAAATTAAGAAGGAATTAAAACAGGTTGTAGAAATCCATTCGATTTTGGCCAGAATGAATATAAAGATAGTTTTGCAGCTCCTGGTGGGTTCAAATTCAAACTTTATAAACAATTAGGGTCCAAATACACAAATAAATGAACCAAAGACTAATAAAAGTGGGTTTAGCAAAATATGACCCCTTTAACCCATAAAGACCCAAATATCCACCAGTGACCAAAAGCATCTACTAATCTGAAATGTTTGATACCTGCTGATCCACTAATCCTATCAATACATGTAAATAATTGGTGTAAAGTGCAGTTTGCCATCTTTTTCATGGTCATCAGATATGACCCATTTGGACGTTCAGAGGCTCTGTAGTTACCGTGGAAACACCGTCATCTTATACAACATTGATTCACCAGTAAAACCAAAGGAGTTGGATCAATGACAGTGGATGGAGACACTTGGTTTATGTTTCGTTGATGATATATTACCACTGGGTTAAAGCATCTGTATTTCATCATGTCTTATATAGATTGGGTTCGCTCTGCTCGATGAAATATATGAAGTTGTCCTGTTCACGTATGGCTTCTTCTTTCATGATAGAGCTTTGATGTTCCTTAGCCTATGCCGTGATTTCCATTACAGAATCATGTCTGCTTTTAATGCATTTCTGCCTGAGAATTGAAGAACCCGTATTGATTTTCAGTCTTGTCTGTTGGGCGCAGAGGTTTCTCCACATTCTCATTTTTTTTCTATTATATTATCGACTGTAGAAGTTGAAATATTCAGGATTGGCTACGAGCACATCAGTGGAGCAGCTCAGGATGTATGTTTGGAGACAAAGTGAGAGAGTCCAGACTGAGATGGTTGGACATGCGCAGAGGAGGGAAAGTGAATACATTTGTAGAAGGATGATGAAGATGGAACTGAAGAGGAGATTTATGGATGTGAAGGAGACAGCTAGGTGGACAGAAGATGATTTGATGTGGAGGCACATAAAGGGAGACGCACCAAGTAGGAGAAGTCATAGTCGGCTGATTATTCTGAAATTGTTCCACATTCTAGATCAGTGGTCAGTCACCAACCCTGGTCCTCAAGAGCCATTATCCTGTATGTTTTAGATGTATCCCTCTTCCAACACACCTAATTCAAATGATAAGCCTAACATCAAGCTCTGCAGAAGCCTGATAATGACCCGTCAGGTGTGCTAGAAGAGGGAAGCATCTAAAACATGCAGGATAGTAGCTCTCGAGGACCAGGATTGGTGACCCCTGGTCTAGATACTGTTTTTCTTAACCCTGTAAACCATTAAATCATTGACAGAAAATTTCAGTTCTTTGAAACTGGAGCCTTTATTGGTCCTTGTGAACAACCCAAATTTTTTTTTTTCAAATATCAATTCCCATGTATGAGTTTCAATTTTGTATCATATTTGATACATCGGTTCTCAATGCTCAAATATTATTATTTTTTTAACAAAAAAACCCATAATACAGCACAAACATGTCTAACAAATTGGTTATTCTTTTTCAAAATTGTCACAGTTCTTCCTCCTTCTTCATTAATGACAGTCTTTTAGTGTCACTGGAAAGGCCTCTGGTGAACAATATCCTCCCCCCTGGTGGATTATCCGTGTATTGCATGTATTTAATTGTATACATCAGGTTTTTCTAGAAAAAAAAATCACACTGATCATGTAGAGGGCTTCAAAACTCATGTATCAAATATGATACGTTTGGAGTTATAAGGTTAAAGTGCTGAACCTTAGATCTGAGGGACTCTGCCTCTTAGATGTTTTTTTTTCACCCAGTAGTGTCACCAACCTATTGATAATTAACCTCATTAGTCGTAAAATGTTCCTCCTGCTGTTTTATTTTCAGTGCCACTTACTTTGACATCCTTTTGTTGCACCCGTTCCAACTTTTTTGAGATATGTTGCTTCCTATTTTTTTTTCCTCAGTGATTCATTTTCTCAGTTTAAACATTTTATGAATGAATGACTGCGTTCTGTTTGTATTTACATTTTACATTGTCCCAATTATTTTTGTAATTGGGGTTGAGTTGCAGAATGTAAATAGTTTTCAATGGGGAAATAGAACTGTAGTATAAATAGAAGATGACTGAAAATTTAACCTTCTATAAAAGACTGTAGCAAAATACTGAATGTAAGACTCAAGTTGAACATGTCTGCAGTATTTTATTCATACAGTATATTTTCTTATATTTTTCCTGTGTTTGTAATGTCACACAGAGGCAATTAATTGTCATGTTATAACACAGTAAACTGTCAGAGAGTCAATCAGGAAGGGTTCATTTAAATTAAAAATCTCTTTTATAAGAGCGTCCTGACAGAGACGTGCAGCAGTTATCAGGGTTTAGACAGGGATACAACAAAACATACACACATGTCAGATAAATCACATTACAGTAAATAAATGATGAAATAAAACAGATGCATGACGCAGCAAATGTTGGCCAGAAAATTATCAATATAAAACTGAATCAGGCTGAACATCTACAGCCAAGTTTCTACCTCTAAATCAGTGTAAAACCAGCTCATTTTGTGGGTTCAGTACAAACCTCTGGTACAAACAACTAAAATAAACCTTGGAACTGAAAACGGTTTCTACCCATTGTTTTGTGTTCACTTCATAGGAATCTCCTCTTAATGCACAGGGCTCTGTGATGCTCCTAGTGGTGAATTATGTTATGTAATCTGCTTTACAGCTGTTGTTTTAGTTGCTCTGTGCTGCAGGATGTGCTGTACTGTTTGTATATGGAACACTCAGGCTGTGGAGGAAAATAAAACCAGTTCATGTTGTTTATTATTGGTAAAGTAGGAGCAGTGGGCAGCGTTATCATAGATCATATTTTATTCTTATGAATTATTTCACGCTCTAAAAACTGCCTGTATATATACAAGGACATGCCGGATGTGATGCTGTGATGAGTCTTTTTTGCCACGTGTCGCTTAATCACAAGATCTGCATCATTAATCTGCTGGTCAGCTGCTCAGAAGCCGGTGTTTGTGTATAAATGGAGGCAGCTCCGGTCTAATGTCATGTCATTAGGTCACTATATAACAGCAGCTCAACACAGGACGGCAAACAAGAGGATCATATTGCATAACAAAGATGCAATCCATATGTGCTTTTATTCCTCAGTGAATTAACAGGAGAACATGGTGCATCCTCTGGACCAGTCAAACTCATTTTAGTTAATGGGTCACATTCAACCCAATTTGATGTCAAGTGGATCAGACAAGGAAAATAACAGGCATAATAACCTGTAAATCCAAATTTTTCTTTGTTTTAGTGTGAAAAAAGTAAAATTACATTATGAAAATGTGAATAATCTGAATAATCATGTACAACCTAAAATTTCTTAAGAAAAATAAGTGGAGTTTCAACAATATTATGTCTCAGCTTATTATTAACATAATTTACAGATCACAGTGGACCTACAAACACACAAAACATTTAGTAACAGGCATTATACTGCTAAAATTCCACTTATATTTCTTAAAATGTTTCATGTTCATGCTCATATTTGTTCAGGTTAATCACACTTTTATTGTGAAAGGATAGTTTGTGAATGTAAATGTACTTTTTCCCCACATTAAACTAAGAAGAGCATTTGAAGTTTTCATCATTTATAGATTATTATGTCAGTATTTTACTTGAAATCACATTGGTCTGTATGTGGTCCTTGAACTAACACCCTTGACTGTTAATATCTTCAGTGTATTTTTTTTAACTTTGTAAATTCATCCCAGATTGGACCCATTGGTGGGCAGGATGCTGACCCTTTCACAGTGTAATTGTTAAAGGAGTGACATTTTGCTTTTTTGAATGGAATTATGCTTTTTAAAATATTTCCCTGTGGTCTACATAAACTGTAAATGCTCTGCTTGGGTCTGAATTCTTCATTAATTCAACTCTGCAGGTCCATCTTCAACCCTATTTCTGAGGAATGACACCAGAAAGGTCATTTTGAGCGCTGGCCCTTTAAATCCAAATGAGCCACTTCATACCCCGCCCCCTCCAGGTTGTTGCTTACGGTCCCATTCAGCCACTTGTGTTCGTTAATATAACCAACAACTGAACATTTTAGGTAATCGGCTCGAAGTTTGGACATAATTTCACTTTTTACTACAGCCACTACTGCTGATAAACAATTATGGAGAAATGTTCGTTGGAAGTCTTGACCTTACGTGTGCAAATGTCATGACGCAGCTAGTTATAAAACAGAACAAATTAAGCCAGAATTAAAACAGGTTGTAGAAATCCACTCAATTTTTGCCGGAATGAATATAAAGATAGCTTTGCAGCACCTGGAGGGTTCAAATTCAAAGTTTTTTGACTATTAGGGTCCAAATACACAAATAAATGAACCAAAGACGAATAAAAGTGGATTTAGATAAATATGACCCCTTTAAATCACTGAGTTAAACCTGAATCAGGCCTGAATGAATCACAACCATAAAGGAGACCCCACCTTTACTAATGCTGTATTGTTTGATATTTTTCCATCCATTCATACATTAAACATATTCTTCTGGCATCTTGCAGGTCATTGAGTCTCTGGGCATCATGATCTACAAAGCTCTGGACTTTGGTCTGAAGGAGAATGAGGAGAGGGAGCTCAGTCCTCCTCTGGAGCAGCTCATCGACCTCATGACCAACATGGCCGAGACAGAGAACGACGCCTGCCCCGACGAAGGCTACGAGGCCACAGAGGAAGACGAGGAGGCAGAGGACAACCCCGACGGCGTCTCTGGTGTCCATGGTTACAGAGACATCCTCAAGGTAGGCAGATGTGTTGTCTCAATGTGTAGTCTTTATGGGGTCAGTCTGGTCCCAAGACACAGTCTTTACTGGGTGATTCATGGTGGGAAGACCTTAAAGTGGTTCTGTGTAGTACTGATGTACCACCAGAACACACTTAGCACCAAAACCACCAACAAATCAACACTATGTATCCACAAACAGTATCACTGACTAAATAAAGTATAAAACTCATTGTTTCCACACATCTGTATTATGGTATCATCAAATTTTCTTCACACTAAAACTCATAGACGCTTATTTTAACAGTCACTCAAATTAACACTGCTTCTTATAATCTCCACGTCAGCATCATAGTTTACATTATAGCTCTGTTAGCTTAGCTCTGATTTTAGACTGAAAACAGCCACAGTAAAACCACAAATCACCTCCGTTTTCGGTACAGTGTAAGTTATCAATAGATAGATAGATATACTTTATTGACCCCAAACTAGGAAACTGTAGTGCAGCAGCAGCAGCAGCAGCAGCAGCAGCAGCAGCAGCAGCATGACAAACAGCAACTAGAAAAGTACTCGGAGAGCGCAGACCTCCGCCAAGGCAGATCAGTGCCCCCCCCCCCCCACACACACACCCCACCCCACCCCTGATCACCACCAAAATTTAATCATTTGTTCCTTGTGCCAGTATTAGGGATGGGAATCATTAAGAATTTAATGATTCCAATTCCATTATCGATATTGCTTATCGATCCGATTCTCTTATTGATTCTCATTGGGTGAGGGAATAAAAGAGTACAAATGGGTGTGTTTGCACTAACTGTCTTTTATATTTCCATCTATGCTTAGAAAACATAACATATACAGTATGTACAAATAATAATAACAGATGATGCCGGGCCCGGTTCGGGGTGGGGGTGGGGGGTTGTACAGTGAAAGTGAAACTAAAGATGTTTTACTAATTCCTCTGTTTCTGCATTTCTACTACGTGGAACCGGTTTGACTTGGCTTGGCTTGTCTCCCATTGTTGTGCACCTCATTTCCTTTCCCTTCTTACCTTTGGAAACTTGTATTTGAGGAGTTACGATGATTGTTGCCCGCACTGGAACCAGAACTGGCCTGGCGTTCACTCTGCCGCTACATTCACAAGCGCCGCTAAGTAGAGTATCAAATACGTGACATTCCTGTAAATGAGTCACATGCTGTGGACAAATGTTTGAGGATATTGGAGGGATTCCACCCTTTTGAAGACATGGGAGCTTTGCAAGTGTTCCAAGTAAGAGGACCTGGTGTCGTCTGTTTAGACCGTTTCTGCCTCAATGCCATGTTGGCTACGTTCTGACCAAAACAATGCGGCGTACGTGTGACGTCATCGCACATGCGCAATGAAGGTGTAATCGATAAGCAGAATCGTTAAGCAGGCAGGCAAACGATTCCAAGGAATCGAGCAACTGGGAACCGGTTCTCAAAAAGAACCAGCTCTCGATTCCCATCCCTAGCCAGTATCAACATTTCCTGAAATTTTCATCCAAATCCACATAGTTTTGAAACCAGTACTTTTACACTTTTACTTGAGTAAAAAGCTTGATTTGACACTTCAACTTCTATGTCTTTTTAAACCCTAGTATCTGTACTTCTACCTGAGTAATGAATGTGAATACTTCTGACACCTCTGTATAGTGGTACTAATTCAACTGTTGAGATTAGATGAACAGATGTGAAGGTTAAACCATTAATGCTGGTTCTGAACACAGATATTACGTCTACGTTGGCTCATCCTGCCTCGTGGTCATGTGTCCCTGAGTGTCCGAGTCACTGTGTCAGTCCTCACATGGCCTCATACTGTTTACATAAGGCATAGCCAGTCACACGCCCAAATACACACAACCATAACAACGACAACACTGCTCTCGAAGGAGATGGATCAGAGCAGCGTGGCGATCTGGCTCGGCCGATGGCTAGCGAGTTGTCAGTTTCGATTTCCATCTGTGTGTTTTCTATTCGCTCTCTGTGCCCTTCTGTTTACCTCATGCCCTACTGTACAATATCGAGCTGACATGGCTTTTATAGCCAACAAGGCTTTATTTTTCTGTTATTGTAACTGCTGCTTTTCTGTGTGTTGGCAAAAAATATCTGCTCTCTTTCACCCTAGTTACACTATATGGACAAAAGTATTGGGACACGTTGAATTCAGGGGTTACAGGGATCTGGGATACAAAGCAACAATGACAAAATGTAATAATAAAATTTTATATTGTGATAAATATTGCATTGGTTAATTCTTCCTCCTTTTCACTCATGTAAATTTTGAAGCTTAAGAAATTGCAGTTTTAAGTTACTCTTGTTTATCATTTGTTTGCATTTCTGTATTCAAATTGTCATTTACATAATCAAAATAAAGATATCAATCAATCAATCAATCAATCAATCAGTCAACCAATCAATGTTGTTTAAATTGTTATCTTTGCTTCCAAAATGTCTCAGAGATAGTTTTTACTTAACCCATAAAGACCCAAATATACACCAGTGTCCAAAAGCATCTGCTGATCTAAAATGTTTAATAACTTTAGAACCACTAATCCTATCAATACATGTAAATAATTCATGTAAAATACAGTTTATCATCTTTTCATGGTGATCAGATATGACCCATGTGGATGTTCAGAGGCTCCATAGTGAACATGGAAACACAATCATCTTCTACAACATTGATTCACCAGTAAAATCCATGAAGTTTGATCAATGACAGTGGATGGAGACACTTGATTTATGTTCAGTTAATGATAGATTTTACTTTTTCTCATGTTTTCTCTGTTTTTGGTATGATAATCCTGAAATGTAATCTACACGTAATGGTTAAAGTTCATGATCAGTAAAATAAATATAGGAAAATACCAGATTTTCACTGAAATAAATGCAAAATGGAGAGGATAATATTATAATGAATATTGATAAATCACATAAGAAACGATTAAATAGAAAGAAAATTGTTTCATATGAACTCTCACAAAAGTAACACTGGGTCTTTATGGGTTAATTTCTCTCAACTTTGATTTTGTTGTTTTGTTTGTTTTTTTTAATCCATGACTAATGTTTGTAAAATTGATGTTTATAAACTATATGGACAAAAATATTGGGACACATCATGGCTACAGCTGTAAAATGTCCTGTTTATGGTGATTTGAGATAAAAACATCAATATTTCCTTAATGTCTAATGGGAGATTTTTCCTCATAAGTGAGATGTGAAGAAAATAGATGGTTGTGGTAGAAAATTTTTACTTACTGTCAGGGCATGAAAAATATTTTAGAAATTTAGTAGTAGAACATTTCATTAAAATCATAGTCACAGATAAAAAAAAAAAAAAAAAAATTAATGCTGAGAGACCTAAAGAAACACCGGAAATCATTGTATCAGAATACTTTTGTCCATACAGCGTATGTCATTGTTGTTGTTCCTTCAAAAACATACTAGAGGGATACAAATAGATTTTTACTTTTCACCTGCAGTATGGACAATAGATGCCAAATGCATGTCAAACAGTGCGCCGTCGTACCATCTGTTACTCAGAGACAAGACAAGGACACATTCTGTTCATGTTGTTGGCGTTTTCAGCAGCAGAGTCGACCTCAGGCGTCGCTTTCACGTCTGTAGTTCAACACTGGATAACAGCTGTTTACAAATGTCTGAAAATGTCTCACTCCTAATCAGGGATGTTCCATATCTTAGACCTGCACAGAATGTCGACTGTATATGTTAAAAACACAGCTTCAGTGTCAATGCAGATTGAATAATAGGAAAAATAATGATGATAATGTTAATATGATCTGATAATAATGACAATAATATGATTAGTTTGAGTCCAAAGAAGTGATGCTGTTATTGGGTGTTTTTCTCTAAGTCTAACCAGTTTTTTCTCATTTAACCAGGTTTTATATCCAGACACATATATTACTTCCCTAATTTGGTGGTAAAATGTTTTTGCATCATTTCATCAGGTTTATATTTACTTATGTTTTGTACTTTCTGGATATGTAGTTTTGCACTTGGTTTTGTATTCATTTGGTACTATCTTTGGATGTATTTAGTTGGTTTGTCTGACTTTATACAGTATGATTTTATAGCTAGTTGTGTATGGCTAACCATTAAGGTTATTATTATTTAGAAGGGGGCAGGAAATATAAGATTTTCTTCATCCTGCTCCTTTTCGAGCATGGGTGTGTACATGTTTGTTTACTTGATGATTACACTGGGTTACAAAAAAAGGTTTTTTGCAAGTTGTCTAGGTTTTTTCAACTTAATTAGGACCATTTTGCACCGCTAAATCCAAAAATGACATCTGTTTTTCTCAATCAGGTCAGGTTTTTTTGCTAATTTGATTTTTAAAAATTTAATCTTCTCATAAAATTGATTTCATTTTTGTGACTTTATCAGTTGATTTTTTATATAGTTCTCACCCAAAATAGGTTTTAAGAGAAAAAAAATCATTTTCTAACAGGATTCCTGTTAGGTACAATGGTGTATTCACCGCAGATGTAGCAGAATACGTCAGGCTTATTTTTGCAAGATCTTCTAGTCGAAGCCATTTCATTCACCTGTAATATTAAAAAAAACATTAATCATAAATTGGCAAAAGTAAAATCTTCAGAACTCGTTTATTGCAAGAAATAAAGAATTTTGTATCATATGATGTGAAAATGCCCATAAATGTAAGCAAAAATGTTAAAAAGCCAATATGTGTGAGAAAGAGGGGAAAGGAGAGGAAAAGAGGGAACGAGAAATTATGTGTAGTCTTTTCCTTTCTTCTCTTATTTCTGTGTACTATACTAACGTTTTACTTTTACGATTTGAGTTCCTTTATCATTATTTATGTTTCCGTTTTTGATTGTCTTTTATGTTTTTCCTTATTTTTTATTTATTGATTGATTTTTTTTTTTTTTTTTTTTGGCCTGTGGGTTGGGTGGGTGGGAAGGGATGGGTTGACTGTGCATTGACTGTTACAAATTGATATGTCTGTTGTGTTCATTGAAAATGTTCAATAAATATAGTTGGGAAAAAAAAAAAGCCAATATGTAGCATAGTTCAGAAAGTTGACCTGATTGAGCAAAATTAATGTGATTTTTGGATTCAGCACACCAAAATTATCCTAAATCAGCTCAGAAAACTTAAACAATAAATTTGTTGTTGACCAGTGTTATTGAATGTTTACTGATGAAATGCACAACCATGAACGAAATAAGATAAATTAAAAAAAAAAAAAAAAAAACAACTAAATATGCAACCAGATTCTCAAAACTGAACCTCTTAACAAAAACAAGGCAGTTGACACAGTTCAGAGTATTAAAACTGATGATGCATGTATTGTTTTTCTGTATTGCTAAAACCTCTGTTACTATTTGGGCTCTTACATACACAACTACACAAAATATACAGTCTTTATACTCAAAACTACCACAAATACAGAAGTACAACATAAAACACTCAACAATATACATAGAACAACTTGACTATTATGGTTGCAGCTCTGGTTTACGCAGAGGAAATACATAAATAAAACAGCCAAAATTACACTTATTAAATGCTTTAGCCCATAGGTGTCAAAGTAATTTTAGTTCAGGGGCCACATTCAACTTAATTTGACTTCCAGTGGGTCAGTTCAGTAAAATAAAAACACAATAACCTATAAATAATGTCAACACCAAACTTTTCTATCATGTTTTAGAGCGAAGACTTTAGAATTTAGAATTACATGATGAAAATGTTTACATGTACAAACTATCCTTTAAAAATGTGAATTACATGAACAGCCTAACATTTAATAAGAAAAATAAGTGCAAGTTTAACAATATTCTCCCTCAGTTTATTGGTTACACATGTGCATTACAACTTACAGATCGGAGTGGATCTACAAATACACAAAACATTTAGTAAAAGACAGAATATTGTTAAAATTACACTTACTTTTCTTTAGACATTTCAGGTTGTTCATAATTGTTCTAGTTATTCACTTTTTTTTGTTAAAGGATAATTTGTAATTTTAATGTTATTTGACCTTTTTTTTTTGCATTTTTTAAAAACTTTTAAAAAAATTTGGAGTTGTCATTATTTATAGGTTATTATGATAGTATTTAACTGGTCCATCCTACTTGAGATTATAATGGTCTGTATGTGTCCCCTGAACTAGAAAACTCTTGACACCATTGATTGTTAATATCTTCAGTGTCATTTTTGAATTTCACAAATTCATCCCACTTATGTTTGACACCCCTACTTTAACCCTTTCATGCACTGTGGTCACTACAGTGGACAGTTCTTCTCCAGCTGTTCTCTTGTATATTCATAGGTTTTGTTGTTTTAGTTCCATATGAACCAACACATTGGACACTTATGCAACATCCCATAATACACTGCAATTCATACCATTACTATAACTTTGCTGTTCTTGATAAACCTGATCTGCAGTAACATGTTAACCCTTTCATGCATTAATTATGAGAAGCTTAATCAAGATTTTTTGTCCTTGTTTTTCTTTTATTCCTTTTTAGGCATGAAAAAACAAACAAACAATGTGATTGAATTTTTTTATGAACCTATTTTTCAGGGTGTTACAAAAATATCCACTCAGCTGGACACCATGCGTTTAATTTTAGAAGTAAAGAAACATGTATTTACTGATATACTGCATAAAAACTATGAAATAAAAACATTAATACTGCTAATCTGATGTTTTCTCACATTTTAACATACCTGCATGGAGATAATTTGCCAAAAAAACCCAAAACAACCTTTTTGTTAAAAAAACAAACGAAAAAAAACCCAGTTAATTACAGTCTAATAACAATTAGAAATTTTTTACACTCAAACATGTTTCTGCAGATCAGGTTTATCTAGAACAGCAAATTTACAGTAATGGTGTGAATTACAGTGTATGGGATGATGCATAAGTGTTCACTGTGTTGGCTGATATGGAAATAAACCAACAAAATCCTTAAATATATAAGAGAACAACACCTTTGAATAGCTGTCCACTGTAGTGACCACTATGCATGAAAAGGTTAAAGTGTAAATCAGTTGTTATTTATTAGACAAAAAGAGTTGTTTTTTGCATATTATATGAGGTAATAACTAGCATTAGAGTATGTTAAAATGTGAGAAAACATCAAATTAGCAGCCTTAAAAATGTCTTTATTTCATTGTTTTCATTCTACTTTCTGATATTGGGTTTTAAATACATATTTCTCTACTTAAAAAACTAAATGCATGGACATTTTTGTAACTCCATGAAAAAAAAAATTTGATCGCAATTTGTTTTTTTATGCCTAAGGAGGTATAAAAACATGCCAGAAAAAAATAATCTTGACTAAGGTTCTCATAATTCATGCATGAAAGGGTTAAGAAAATGTATTTATGTTCAGATTCCATTTACAGCACAGGTGTCAAACATGCGGCCCGGGGGCCACATCTGGCCCGCCAAAGGGTCCAATCCGGCCCGCGGGATGAATTTGTGAAATGCAAAAATTACACTGAAGATATTAACAATCAATCCACATACAGACACATACAGACCAATTAGATTTCAAGTGGGTCAGACCAGTAAAATATTATCATAATAACGTATAAATAATGACAACCCCAAATTTTCTCTTTGTTTAAAAAAACTAAAATGACATGAAAATGTTTACATTACCAAACTATACTTTTATTAAAAATGTGAATAACCTAAACAAATATGACGAAATGGAAATGTCTTAAGAAAAGCAAATGCAATTTAACCGATATTCTGCCTGTTCGTAAATGTTTTCTGCAATTGTAATGCAGATTGTATTGCACATGTGTAAATGATAAACTGAGAAACTGAGGCATAATATTGTTAAAATTGCACTTGTTTTTCTTAAGACAATTCAAGTTGTTCATGTTATTTAGATTTTTAAGGAAACTTTGTAGATGTAAACCTGGTCATGATATAATTTTACTTTTTTCACTGTTATTATTTTATTGGTCCGGCTCACTTGAGTTCAGTTTGGGTTAAATGTGGCCCCTGAACTAAAAGGAGTTTGACACCCCTGATTTACACAGTCCATGTAGAAGGATGTTTGGTTTCTGCTGAGGGTCTGAAATAGCTGTAAACCCTCCTAGAAAATCCTGCAGTAAATGATTTTCTATTGCAGTGTAAATATATCATAAAGGCGTCTGGATGAACTGATAAGTGTAACTGTTTTTTTTTTTGTTTTTTTTTTGTCTTTAGCTGTGCACAGCTCATCTGCCCAGTATGTCTGACGCCCCCAGTCACTACCAGGCGGTGTGTCGGGCTCTGTACACCGAAACCAGGGAGCTGCGCACTTTCCTGGAGAAGATCAAGAGCGCCAAAGAGGTGGGTCCTCCTCCTCATGTAGTTTTGTGAGTTCACCGACCAATAGACCACCAGCTATTGTGAAGGCGCTGTGTCCGGCATTGTCCTCATCATTGTTGTCGCTATCTTCATCTTTATTATCAGTTTCTTCCAGTCATCTTCTTCTACAAAACTATTGGTTGGATTTACTTCAAATTTTATATGTATCTTCCTCGGGACCGTGTCAACAAAGTTTCTTCACAATTTTGAGATTTTTGGATTTTTTATTTCCTTTTTCCAAACATATCACATCATCACGCATAAACTACTAATATTAGAGCACTGGTAAATTACCCACCTGTAACCAGAAGGGGTCTTCATATCGATATAGTGGCTTTTTATCCCACATACATCAACTTTGAGTATCCATGTATATAATATATATATATATATATATATATATACACCATAAATATCTACACAGAGGTTATGTTATGTTATGCCCCGGCCTAGGGGTTTACATAATATGCTCACTTTATCCCCTCCCAGCTCCCAAGCACACACGTCAGTCAAAAAAAACTAAAGTTCACAGTATTTATTTTTAAATCAACTAAAGAAGGGTTAGGGGAGGGCACGGCTAAAACGACAAACAAAATATCTTCTTTCGGAGTTCCAACTAAATTACCAAACCAAAATAAACGCAAGAAATAAAATGCAGAAAACTAACCTAAACTCCCTAACCAAAAACAGGAAAAAAGGTGAAAATAAAAGAGCCGACCTCCCCTACCAAAAAGGGATCGAATTTACAAATGGATTCTATTTACAGCTATATACAATCTCGAATAAACACACTAACACACGAAGACTGACGGTCACACACGGGAACACACGGTTGCAAGCTGGCAGGAGGCAAGAGAGAGAGCGAACTGGAGGATCAGTGCCATTTTTAAAGGGGCCGGGCAATCACGCTCCACTAATCAGCTTCCTGTAAAGCAAACAGACACAAAAGGGCATAGCACACCTACAGGACGGGCGGAGAACACACACACTAAACAGAAACATATATACATATATACACGTGAATAAACAAATTATGACCCAGGGTCATAACAATCTAATCATAGTACACACACGTACAAACATAAGGTATGTGATCATTGTCTTTTCAGTGTGAGTCCTCTTTAGCCTTTAGTCTTTGAGATCTGAAGATTTCAGGTATTTGCTCCATTTCAAAAAAATATTCTTCTGTCTTGCTCTGCATCCTATATGACATTTTTTCATATCCTCCTGACACCCAGTAAGTAAACATTTTTGCCATTTTACATTAAATAATTGCCTTAATTGGAAACAGCATGATGCAACAGTTTTTTTAGATACATTTTTTTATTCTACATTTTGTCCTTTTCAGTGGACATTATGTAATTTTTTTTATTTTAAAGTAAAGCTGTGAAACTCTTGTCCACTACAGAGGACAAAAATGCATTGCTGGGTCTCAGGAGGATATGCCGCTACTTTTCCCACTTCTGTCATCCACTCCTGGAATGCAGGTTCTCCATATTTCTTCCAGTTCCTCATTATAATTTGTCGTCCAGTCATTAGAACAGTCTGTATCCAGTCTTTTAGTGGTTTGGGAAATGCGGACAGCACTTGAGGGTCACCTAATATAAAGAGCTTGAGGCATAACATAAATTGTCTTTTTATAACATTAATAACATACCTGTAAATCTTCAACTAAGAGTGTTTAATTATTGGGATTTTTGGATTTCTTGTATGAATTTTTGAAATATTAAAAATTTGCCTTTAGTTATAATGGTCCACATTTTGATGGTTTATTACAAGGAAATGGTTAGAGATCTCAATATATTTACTATTGATCACTGGTAGAAGTCATACATGGACTTTGATTGGATTAGTTGAGTTCTCCTCCAGTGAAAGTACCATCCACTTCTATTGGGAGATTGATCTCCTGCATCCAGACCACAGGACTCTAACATAGAGACAGAACCTGACAACCTCACAAATTCAACTTGTTATTGATTCTTGATAGAACATGCTGATGAAATACAGGGACGTTGATCCTTTTTTGTTTTTTTTTTACTTATACGTTGGTTGTACTAGATATTCATGCACAGTAAAACATCTGCATCATATACGCGTCATATCTAACAAGGAAAACGTGATGCACAAAATGATCCACTGTAAAACAAGGCCACGGGATGATCACGGGCCGTCATCGTCAGGAGGTTTGTGGCTGTACGCTCTACTGATCAATGTGGTTCCTGTGTTGTGAGTGAACTGGGCTCAGTGACAGCACCGGGTGAGGTAAAACCAGCAGCAGAGTTAGGGAAACTGTTGCTGAATGTGGTGAAAACTGGTCCGTTACACAGAGCATGTTTGTCTGCATTTAAGCGATTGTCATTCATACCACTGAGACACTTTGAAGATTTAGTTGCTAATTTATTGATTTTGTTTCCTGTTGAACGCTCATTCCATACCAAATCACCCAGAAATATTCAATATAATATGGCTTGAATTTTGTATGGAAAATTGATATGAATATGAACCTAAATATGAAAAGTCTCACCTAAATTCATGAGATTTTAGATACTTTTTTAGCTATAGATGCTTGAGATTAAACATCTAAACCTTGATAATTGTTTATTTTTCATTTGATTTGCTTGAAATTTGTGCTGAACATCCAAAAAACCCTCAGGATACTATGCAACACATGCAACCACATTCTATTCTTGTAAACTCTGCCCCAGTTTTCTTTAGATATTTATTCCCAGGTGCATTGAAGAACACTTTTTTAGAGGTTTATTGGAGTTTTATTGGCAGATAAATTGTATTTTTGCAAAGAGACAATTTCTGTCACTGCCAAAAATGTTGCCTACAACTGTATTCGTGTGGGTAGATACTGCTTAAATTAAACTAATAAACAGAAAAATGAAGGATGCCAAATTCTATTCTTGCCAAATGAAGAATTCCGTTTCAGTTACAAAAATTTATTTCCTTCTCTATTTTTCCCTATTTTTCACTAGTAACCCTATTTTTTTCTCTTTATTTCTATTAATATCTTGATTGTGCATAACAATGACCACCACAGATCCTGCGAAACTTAGTTTCAGAGCTGAAAAAAGACACATTCTGACTGTTTCACAAGAAGGAATGTCAATATGTGTTGCAGATAAACAATATGAATAACAATAAAGATATTTTATTCTGTTTTAGTTAAACGATGACAGTATATGATGCTACGTTTCCTCTCTGCAGTATTTTTGTGTTGTACTTGCATCTTTTTCATCTTTCCTGCTAAAAGATCTGGATTATAGCATTTAATAGGCATGAACAGCAGAGGAACAGCCATCAGACATCTGTGCTCTCTGTTTTAGAACAGAGAACAACCAGCTGACACTGAAGTGCATCTGTGGAAATGAGTGTGCATAAAGACATGAGTGGACATGTGCTGTGGAATTCATCACACATCCTTTAGTGTTCATGCTATAGCATAAATTTCAGTATCTCTGAAGTCATAGCTTTCACTCATGTCATTTCTGTGCTCATCGTCATCTTTACCTCTATAAGTGAAACTAACAGGCCGCGTGTGCGTCACTGTTGTTGTTTTTCATTTGAGGCATCTGTCCGGTGTGTGGTCGATGGGTTGACAGGTTGAAATGAGCCGCCGTGAAGAAGGAATGACACAACTGATGACCATGTCGGACACAGACGACAGAATCTGCAGACTCGCTGACTCTCATTCTGTCAAGACCAGTTAGTTCAGGTTCATAGCTTCACACATGAATAAAATAATCATAGAATAGAATAGAAATGAGTAAAGTAGAACAGAAATGAAATGAAATGAATAGAATAGAATAGAACAGAACAGAATAGAATAGAATAGAATAGAATAGAATAGGTTTTTATTGTCACTGTTACAAGAACAATTTAAATCTGTTCAGCAGCTAATACTTAAAGTGCTAAAAGAAAGACTATATGTATATATATATATATATATATATATATATATATATATATATATGTATATATATATATATATATATATAAAGTACATAATAAATAAACATAGCATATCACACAAAATTATACTGAAAATATACATGGAAAAGTATTGATAATATACAAAACTACAAAGAAATACCAAGAATAGAGTAGAATAGAATAGAATAGAATACAGGGGTTGGACAAAATAATGGAAACACCTTAAAAAATCAACAAAATATAATTTAATATGGTGTAGGTCCGCCTTTTGCGGCAATTACAGCCTCAGTTCTCCGAGGTATTGATTCATACAACTTGTGAATTGTTTCCAAAGGAATTTTAAGCCATTCTTCAGTTAGAATACCCTCCAACTCTTTTAGAGATGATAGCGGTGGAAATCGACGTCTTACTTGAATCTCTAAAACTGACCATAAATGCTCAATAATGTTGAGGTCTGGGGACTGTGCCGGCCATACGAGATGCTCAACTTCATTAGAATGTTCCTCATGCCATTCTTTAACAATTCTAGCTGTATGGATTGGGGCATTATCATCTTGAGGTGAAGGTGTTTCCATTATTTTGTCCAACCCCTGTAGATCTTTATTACCACTGCAACAGGAACAGTGAAAATCTGTTCAGCAGCAAATAGTTAAAGTGCAAAAAGAAAGACTATATATTCATTCACCTATGGGCGAAGGCTGGACTAAGACTTTATAAAATAGATAATATAAATGCTATATAAAGTATAAAAAAATATATAGTATATAAAATATCACACAAAATTATACTGAAAATAGAAATTGAAAAATATTGACTATTTGCAAAACTACAAAAATACATAGAATAGAATAGAATAGAATAGAATAGAATAGAATAGAATAGAATAGAATAGAATAGAATAGAATAGGTCTTTATTGTCACTGTTGCAGGAGCAATGAAAATCTGTTTAAGCAACAAGTACTTTAAGTGAAAGTGAAGAAAGACTATGTATATGATATAAAAATTATATATAAAGTATAAAAATGTACATAGCCTAATGTGTAAAGTATATAAAAAAATCACACAAAATTGTCCTGAAAATATAAACTGAAAAATATTGACTATATACAAAACTACAAAGAAATTCTAAGACTAGAAAAGAATTAAACAGAATAAAATAGACTTTATTGTCATTGCAAAATACCGTTGTACAGTGCAACGAAATGTGTTCTATGTTCTGTAAGGTGCTCAGAGTAAAAATATACACATTAATTATAAAAACAGTCAAGAATAAAAATATAAATAGAAAAACAGTCAAGTAGAACGACACAAACACACACACGCAAAAGTGAGTCCGGTATCAATAAAATGTGCAGGATGTACAGGTGACAGTAATGATAATGATGTCAGGTGTTTTTAACTAAAGTGAATAGTGAAACGTCCTGAGTACAGGTTCCGTTCCCATTATTTACACAACAGCAGAATGCAAGTACATTGTGAAGTGTCCATGACTTGATTTTCTGTGACGTGAAATTCTTCCACACAGTTTCTCTCATTAGTCCTCTGTTGCAGATCCTACGTTTGAACTTGCTGAAAAGTCTGACTTTGATCGTGACTTTGGGAAAATGAATATGAGTTGATAATCAGACTCTTTCATCACAAACACATCATCAGCTCGTTCTCATTTCCCCTCCGTTCACATTCAGACCGCTCCTCTCAACACAAAGCCTGGTCTTGTTGGTGAAAGTACAGGAGTCATTTTGGGCTTTGTTTCTCCTCAGGAGGTATTTGGAGCTCAGCTGTGAGGAGTAGTGTGTGTTTGTGTGTCACCTCAGGCTTCCTTCTTGCTATGCACCACTACTGCTGCTGCCCTTTTGAGTGTGCGTAATGCATCTGAATGAAAAGAGGGGATTTGGTCAGTTATGTAAGAGAGAACAGAGAAGACTCCAGATTCCAGGGTGATGAGAGCTAAGAAAGTAGCATTTGAAAGAGGAAAAGTGGAACTTTTTAAACCTGGCACCTCAAACAGAAAAAAATCTTGTGTAATTTGTCGTCTGTATTTTTAGTTTCCAACCAGTTCCCTTTATGGTCTTTGAAGTCCTCAAATGTACTGTATGTTTACAAAAGCATCGCATAAGCAGAAGAACTATTATAAAAACATCCAAAACGAACAATGTGAACTGGTATTAATATGTCAAATTCATTTAGACCAGTTTGCAGTGTGTGTTTTCTGTGTTCATGCCACTGTGGATAATGTGTGTCAGTTGTATGAACTAATCACATGTTATATTCTATCACCACTGTCATGTGATTTTCCACCATTTGGGTTCATTGTGTTCCTTCTGTCATTAACGGTAATATCTTTTAGAAATAAAACCTATTTCCAAATACCTAAAAAAACAAACAAATCATATTTGACAAATAACAGAACAAAGAAAACTCATTATTAGGTTATTTTTGTGTATATACCAGAACGAACTAGGTAATTTAACAGTATGACGATTTCTTTTTAACAAACAAATATGCAAATGCACAGATATTGGTACAAAAAACTAAACATTAATCAAACTTTAGGCAAAAGCAGTAGATTTTGGGTGAAATACATATTTCCACAGGTTTGAAGACCATGCCAACTTATATATACATTTTAAACATCCTTTAAACCAGGGGTCTCAAACATGCGGCCTGGGGGCCAAAACCGGCTCGCCAAAAGGTCCAATCTGGGCCACGGGATGACTTTGCGAAATGAAAAAAATCACACTGAAGATATAAACAATCAAGGGTGTGAAACTCATTTTAGCTCAGATTCCACATACAGACCTATATGATCTGAAGTAAAATAATAGCATAATAACCTATAAACAGTGACAACTCCATTTTTCTAGGTTCTAGGTTCAGCTGGACTAGTTTTGCTCTTTTGAAGCAAAACCAGTCCAGTTGAACCTCAAAGAACAACCAAGAAGAACAATGACCTGGGCAAATGAGAAATTGAATGAGAAATTGTTCTTCTTTTAGTTCCAAACTCCAAATTTTTTAACAATATTATGCTCCTTACCAAATGTAATTTGGTAAGTCTAATTTCTTAGACTAATTTCTTTATTAATCCTGAAAGAAATTGTGCAGTCTGCTGCTCTCATACACACATCACAGACGTTAAAACAGATAAAAAGGAGATAGAATAAATGAACACGCATCACTTTATGCAAAAGATAAAATAGCAATGAAGAAGAAGAAAACTGGAAAAAACACAAAATGTATGGTGTGATTTCAGTGTTGTGACTGCTCTACATCCAGACCACAGCAGATGGATGCATATATGAGTGTGCACGGCGGTCTGGTGTGTGAATGTAAGTGAATCTGTGTCCATATGTACAGTCTATGTGCCAGATCTCCATGACCCCCCCCTCATGGTCTGTATTGGAGAGCAGAGCCTTCCCACAGGGGATCTGCTTTTATCCATCCACCGCAACCAGAGACGGGCTTTGTCTCTCACAAAGACACCTCCTGCTGCTGCAGATTCACTGAAAAGCGACTGAATCGGAGGCAATTCACGGAAACAGCTCGGCCTCTGTTTGCTCATGGATAAGTGCTTCATGTCAGCTGTTGACAGAAAGTGAATAAGTGTGAGCGGGGCTGGAAAAACGAGGTGTGGTAATTGGCCTAATTGTTCATGTGGACTTGCAGCAGTCAGCCTCAAGAGGGTCACTTTGCATGGTTTAATTAAAATTTTGCACCATCACTTACAGAAAACAGCTCTAGATAAACCTTTTGAAGTGTAAATACGTGGGTTTGATGTGGCGTCATGATGTGAGATGATGGCACTTGGACGCTGATAAGATAATCTGCTTTCCACTGGGTTCATTAGTTCTGCTTTAACCCTCGATGACCGAAGGCATCTAATGATCTAAAATATTTGATAACTTTTGAACTACTAATGTTATCAGCACATTTAAATAAGTCAGGTGAAATGCAGTTTCTCAGCTTTTCTGTGGAATCAGATTTGTCTTTTTTGGACGTTCAGAGGCTCCGTAGTGAACGTGGAAACACCGTCATCTTTTGCAACACTGACCCACCAATAAAACCCATATACAGTCGCAGAAAAAATTATAAGACCATCAAAAGTCATCAAAAGCAATGGTTATACAATTAAGTACTAACTCCTGTGTGTATCATGTGACTAAAACAGACAGAAAAGAAAACATGGAATGTCTAAAAGCACTGTTTTTGTCAGTACAATGCCATAGATATTGATGTAAGAACTGAAGTGATTTTGGTTATTATCAAGAAAACATGGAAAATGGATAGATATCAGCTCTGAAATTAAACTCTTATGAGCTACTTTTGTTGTTATCATTATATTTGTCCAAACAAATATGCTTTTAATTGTACCCGGCATTAAAATTAACAAGAAATTGAAGAAAACAAGGGGTGGTCTAATATTTTTTTCTGTGACTGTAGTTTCATTGTAGACATTTATTTTAAATCAGTTAATGATCTATTTTGCGAGCAAATTACATTTTTCAGTTTTGTCTGTTTTGATATAATAACCATTTTATTAGTTTAACTAATTTATTTATTTTATTTAACCTTTATTTTACCAGATAGGTCAATTGAGAACCAGCTCTAATTTATTTCATTGCATTTATTTCATTCATGGTTGTGCATTTCATCAGCAGACATTCAACATTCATCAGGTGAACAAACATTTACACGTCCCTGTTTGAAAAGGAGCAGGATGAAGAAAATCTTATATTTCCTGCTCCCTTCTAAATAATAATAGCCTTAATGGAACCATGGTTTATAATGACGACCTGGCCAAGAGGCAGTATAGTAGGCAGATAAAACAAAAAAACGAAACAAAGAAGCAAGTTACAAGTTACAAAGTCACGTGACAAGCCATAATAGTGCTAAAACAGAATATTATTTACAGTGATATTTTAAACAGAGTAATTATTAGCAGGTAGAATATGTCTTACCACTACTAAAAGAAACAGATACAGTTCATATGGAGACATGTATTAAAAAACCAAAAAAGGCTAAAAGCAAGTGCAATGATCCTGTAGTAAGGGTACAGAGTTTAATTCACTCTGAGCTTTTATGAATGTGTACATGATCTGTAAATTAAATACAGGAAAATACCAGATTTTCACTGAAAAATGGAAAATATAAAGGATAATATTGTGGAACTTGGTGATAAATACCTCAGGAAAGTGTAGAGAAGGGGCGGGATTTAATAAATTATACTTTCTCCCACTCTTTTTCGAATGTGCAAATGAAGTCATACTTTGTTTTCATGTATATGTATAAGTATTTTTTTTCCATAATTTCTTACTATCTGTTTTATTTCTAAGGACTAAGTAAGATTACTTTTGTTTTGTTGCATATTCGAAATAAACTAAACCAAAAAAAAAAAAAAAAATGTAGGGATTAAGGTTAAATGTGGACGTCACCACATAAATATGTCCAGTTCTTTAAAGGTTAACTGGGCTCTTTTTAACCCTTTACATTAAAATGTTTCACTGTATACTGTATGTGCTGCAGGATCACAGAGTTATGATGCAGCAAAATGCATCATTACGTAACAGCGACACTGAACCTCCTGTCCAGTGGAGGCAGCTGGTTCCAGGGTGGATGACGGTGGATTGTGATTTCCTGTGTGGGTTTAGGTCTTAACGTGACAGTCAGCTGGGCAGACTCCCGTGATTATCAGGCTCCATGGCATTAAATTGTCTATGACAAGCACAGACTCACAATCATTTTAACTAGCAAAGTGTTTTCTGTGAACAAGCTCCCACACTGTTCCCGCTGTCCTCTGCTGAACTTTAAAACCAGCAGCAGATGAAGGCAGGTTATAGATCAGCGCCTCGTTTCCCACAGATTACACACTGAAATCACACGCATACATTTTATTAGTCGTTTTGACCTTAAAGAGTAGTTTTAACCCAGAAATCTGTATAATATGCTCTGTTTTATAGATATACATACTGTTTTCATAGGTAATACATACTGTTAATATTGTAAATATTGTGTCTATTCATATTTTATGTGTATTTTGAATTTTTTGTTCTACTTAGCTCTATTCTTACGTTACTTTAGTAAAAAAAAAAAGAAATTTATTAAATTTTATTATCTTATTTTCAGTTTTTGTAATTTTTTATTCACTCTATTTTTGTTTTCTGAGGTATTAGTGTTTTATTAATGTTGCTGTAATATTATCTATTCTATAAATGCGCAGCTAACTGATGACAGACTTTTATTTTGCAGATTAATTAATTAAGAAGAATTAAGAATCTTTATTTGTCAGTATATGTAAACAGTATATAGACATGCAACACACACTGAAATTCCCCGTATGCATTTAAGTCATCACTAGCTGACACATGCAGGACCACCACACACTGCAGGCTGGGGGAGGTGTGCTGCCATGTCAGGTGCCTGGGGAACAAATGGGGGGTTGGGTGCCTTGCTCAAGGGCATATCAGACAACATTTTCTCTGTTGGTCTGGGGAATAGAATTGGTGACCCTTTGAAATGTAATGTAAATGTAAATGTAATGTGAAATGTAATTAAGAACCAGAACATCTGCCACAGAGTTATGTTGGTATGATATTAATATAATATTAACTCAGGAAATGTGGATATTCTGATGTATAATGCTGATGATAGATAGATAGATAGATAGATAGATAGATAGATAGATAGATAGATAGATAGATAGATAGATAGATAGATAGATAGATAGATAGATAGATAGATAGATAGATAGATAGATAGATAGATAGATAGATAGATAGATACTTATATGTTCCCATTACACACAAATCAAATTGTTTCGATAAATCACAGAATAAATTTCTTGAAACACTGACTTTACTGTCCTGGATGAAACTGCTTTTCCTCATCCTTACATTTATTTAAACATTTTATTATAGAAATTCCTGTAAACTGATTCATGTTTTTACTTGGCTTTAATTCATCTGCTCTACAGGGTGCCCCATAAGTCTCCATACATAGGAAAAATAAACGTTTCTTAACACAAACCATTTTTATTTATATAATATGCTCTATATGACTGCCATTTTGTCGGGAACACATTTCAATGCATGTCGTCCACTGCTGAAGAACTATAAAGAAGAAATATAAAGAAATACATGGTAGAACCATATGTATTATGTGTCCTATGTATGGAGACTTATGGGACACCCTGTATAATTTAACCCCTGTGTTGAATATGACCTCACCAGACTATGTTCTAAATGCTAAATGCTTAAATGCTAATGCTAAAAATAGGTTGTGACTTAATGATGATGGATCCTAAAGGGAAATGAGTTGAGATCTAGAGGTTTTAATCCATGAATACACATCTGGTTTCTTTTACTTTCACAATATGCACTGACTTTCCACACTTTTATTTTTCGACTCTTTTCTTCTTGAGCTTCTCAATGTTAAACCATCTTTTTGGATTCTTTTCTTAAATCTTACTGCGTTTCTTCCAGAATCTCCGTAAGATGGAGGAGGATTCATCAGAGGAGCCCGGCAGAGAACTGAATGAACTACAAAACGCTGACTGGGTACGAGACTCCTGACCTGTGACCTTTGACCTTTATTGATTATAAACAGAAACTACAGGAGCAAAAATAATATGAACCCCGTCCTCTCTATAACCCCATGAAGTATTTATCTCCATATTCTCAGAGAACAACGCTCATACATTGTTCTTCCTCCCCCTCCTCCCCCTCCTCCCCCTTCTCCCCCTCCTCCTCCTCTTCCTCCTCCAGGCTCGATGCTGGGTCCAGGTGATGAGGAACTTGCGAGAAGGAGTCAAGCTGAAGAAGGTGCAGGAGCGTCAGTACAACCCTCTGCCCATCGAGTACCAGCTCACTCCCTATGAGATGCTCATGGATGATATCCGCTCCAAACGCTACAAACTACGCAAAGTCATGGTGAGATTTTGTTATTTTACAAACGACAAAACCCACGTTTCCACTGTTGTTTGTTAAAAATATGGTTTTACCACTTTAGCAAACTGTAAAAGGATTATACAAGGTTTCTGCAGGTCCTTCAAAGTCTTAAAAAGCCTGAAATCTAATTGTCTGAATTTTACACCTGATAAATGTTAGATATAATTTGACAGGCCTTGGAAATGGATTAGATATACAGTTGTTTTTTTATGTTTCGTGTCCCTTCCCAGATGAAAACTGTTTGTACTCTTTGTGTTCAGGTGAATGGAGACATCCCCCCCAGGTTAAAGAAGAGCGCTCATGAAGTCATCCTGGAGTTCATCAGGTCCAGACCTCCTCTGAACCCTGTGAGTAGAAAAACACGCCCAGGATTTAACAGCTGAGTTTTTAGATTTTTAGAATTAGTGGGGGAAAAAAGCCATAATTATTTTTCACCACATTTATAGCTCAAGTAGTCTGAGAGGACATGAAAGTTCTGCATCTGCTCCTTACTTGTGTTTCCATGCTTCTGGTTTTGCCCAATCACAGGGTTTTTTTCAGATAGGTAGGCAGGTTTAATATGTGATTGACAGCTTTATTAATCAATCACTGATCAGACACAACCTGGACTTCGCTCTGCTACCCCCTCTGTTTCTCAACAGCATTAAATGATATCAGGCTTTAGTTTTTAGATTTGGAACAAGAAGAGACAGCTATAGAAGGATGATCTGCATTTTTAATTTCCAGTGTTTTTCCCCTTCAAGATAGAAAACATGAATTATATGTCATTCATTTTATGTTGTCATTTTTTCTTGGTTAAATAAAGGTTAATAGTAATAATAATAAAACAATACAAATACAAATAATCAACACAATGAACAAAAATAAACTAATTAATCACAAAATTAATAACAATATTTACCTCCAACAAGGAGGTTATGTTTTTGCCGGTGCTGGTTTGTTAGTCTGTCCGTGTGCAAGATTGCTCAAAAAGTTATGGACGGATTTGGATAAAAATTTCAGGAAATGTTGATACTGGCACAAGGAACAAATGATTCAATTTTGGTGGTGATCGGGGGGGGGGCACTGATCTGCCTTGGCGGAGGTCTGCGCTCTCCGAGTGCTTTTCTAGTTAACACTAGTGTTAACATTCTAGTTAACACTAGAAAAGCACTCAGACCACCAAAATTTAATCATTTGTTGCTTGTGCCGGTATCAACATTTCCTGAAATTTTCATCCAAATCCATCCATAACTTTTTGAATTATCTTGCACACAGACAGACAGACAGACAAACCAGTGCCGGCAAAAACATAACCTCCTTGGCGGAGGTAAAAATGTGTAAAAAGGACCAAAATAATCAACAAAATGAAGAAAATAATCAACAAAACTGTATGGTTTTAGCACTGAGTTTTATTATGTGTTTTTTGTACATTTTTAGTGTGAATGTATGGATGAAATTTCTACATTCTGTAACTTCTGCTGAGATTTTTATTCTCAGCGAGTCATTTTTTCTTGGTTAAATGAAATATAAATAAGTAATTCCAGTTATACTGCTCTGTGAGTTCTCTGTTGATATAAATCTCAGAGCAGATCTGGCGGGTGTTGAACTCTGAGTAATGAGGTGAACATTCAGTCTCAGATATGAGAGGGGGGAGTTGGTTTGTGTCTGCTGCTGTATTTCACGGCTTCGTCAACCCGTCGTAGGTCTCTGCCCGTAAGCTGAAACCTCAGGCTCAGGCTCCTCCCACCTTGCATGAGCGCATCCTGGAGGAAATCAAAGCGGAGAGGAAGCTGCGGCCTGTGTCCCCGGATGAGGTCCGCAGGGGGAGGCTGGGTAAGACGCCGCCACACCCCTCGTCTTTTATTTCATCTGCACATTTTATACACAGATACACATACAGATGAACTTTATTGATCCCTAGGGGGAAATTCACTACACATGCACGCACTCTTCACTCTGAATGTGTCTCTTTAAAGGATAAATGCAGCTGATGAGTGATACTGATGAGCTTCGTCTGCAAAACAAATGAAATATTAACAGTATCTTTTGATCCATTACTTTTCTCTACTATTATTTGCTCTTTGCTGTTGAAGCTATAATGCTGCCCAACTTTTCACATTTGTGTTGCAAGCATTTTCTTTACTATATTTACTATATTGTTTGCAATATAGTGAAAATTACCAATGAATAATGATGCTAAGTGTCTGCAATTCCCATTATGACTACTAACAACTCTAAACGTGTACTGTTTCTGATGTCAGTAATCTATCACCCTTGACTGTAGATTGTTTGTAATCTGCAGCAGTAATCCCAGACAATCAGCATGTTCTACCCTTGCATTTACTGCCAAATACAAGCAGATGACTTACTGTTCTGTATTAAGTCCTTCTAATTTACCTTCTAATAACAATGACTGTCGATGTCATGACTGTTTCTCGTTGCAGTAATTCGGCCACTTAGCATGTCTTTCAGTTTTGATGCGTCAGGTAAAGTCTCACCCCGCTGCTTACCTGGCTTTTTTACCTCTTTCTGTTCCTACTCTGTGTTGTGTTCATCTGCTCGCATATAAACACCTACAGTTCACTCATCAGCGCTCACATTTCACCTCATGCTTCCGTGGTTGGTGACGGTTTGGCTGTTCGGTCTGTGGAGGTGAAACATGGTGGGGGTTGACGCTGATCAGTAGGAGAATTTTCAGTCACATTAATGCAATGTCCATGGTATTTTTGGTGGTAATGTTTTTTTTTTTTTGTTTTTTTTTACAGTTTTGGAGGGTGTTTACATTCTGCAGTTGTTGCTCCGTAATACATTCATATGTCAGAACCTGCATTTATGTCAAGCAAATTAAACAGTTAACAATATGAACAAAGTTTATTAAAGAACATCTGAATACAACATTTTTATTAAACAACTTTTGCTAAATAAAATGAAGCAGTTAACAATTCAGGTCAATGAAAGCTAAGACTAAAACTACAACCAGATATTTTCTGTTGTTTTATATATATATATATATATATATATATATATATACTGTGGGTGTGAGGAATATCGATGTGAAATGCATTAATGTATTTGATAGAGTTGGTGCATTTTTGTTTGTATTTTTGCTTAAATTACTGTGCAGCAATGGACTCTATGCACAGCCTCACTACTTCCTGAACTTCAGGTGGGTCCTTTATTTCCTGTCTTTCATTATATTGGACACACTGATTAATCCAGGTGTGCCGAATTAATCAGTAGTCACAACAAGAAGTAGCAGACACACCTGGATTAATCAGTGTGTCCAATAATCAAAGACAGGAAATAAAGGAGCCACTTGAAGTTCAGGAAGTAGTGAGGCTGTGCATAGAGTCCATTGAGTCTAAGACAAATATCCCCAAAGGAACTATAAAATATACTGTATTGTATTGAAAAAAATGTATGTATCTTTGTTAATTGATATGAAAATAATACAACAGTTTTCAGAACGTAAATTAAGCTATATGAATAATTTAACACGATGTACATAAAATTACATGTAAAATCAGCTTCATTCTGTTTTCATAGTGAGGAGAAAAAAAGGAGAAAACTTTGCACAATATGGTTAATATATCTTTAATAAACAATGATTTCTTCCTCAAGCAAAACTTTCCTCTTAAAACCTCAAAAACTACAGTAAAACTTATTAAAATCTAAACTAAAACAGATTAATTTATCAGAACACATTTTTTAAACTCATAAATCAAAATCAAACAAAAATACTTGTAAAAATGAATGAAAACATCCTTTTGTGAACTTAGTGTGGATGTTTTTTTGGTACTAAAGAGGATCTTAACTTTTCATTTGCATCACCCGCCCTGAAGGGAGAGATTAAACCCAACTCCGACTGATTAGAAGATCACAGACCGAATCAAGATATTTAAGAAGATTTTACAACTCTGGGTGTAAAAGGGAAAGAAGTGAGTGTTTAGATACTAAATCTAGTGCCAGGGAGAGAGTAAATTGTCCAGCTGGGATGTTTAAAGTCTCTGCTGCCACATTTAATAAAATTATATTGGAATATCTTCCTGAGACCCAGTAAGGAAACATTTTTGCCATTTTACATTAAATAATTGCCTTAATTGGAAACAGCTTGATGCAACAGTTTTTTCAGACACATTAAAAACCTTTTTTTTAATATAATGTCCTTTTCAGTGGACATTTTTTATTTTTTTATTTTAAAGTAAAGCCATGAAACTCTTGTCCACTACAGAGGATAAAAATGCATTGCTGGGTCTCAGGAGGATGTAACTCTATTTAAAATAAACTTGAAAGAAATGCCACATTTTAGAACACATCCTGCTACCGGTACACCTGTAGCAGTGTTAAAAGCATCTGGTTATGTCTGTCTTCTTCTTAACATTATATTATTCCTAGTTGTTGTTTCTGGGCTTTAAACACTGAGGAAAAGTGTCACCTTTTCTAAGTACCTCGAGTATCAAATACACTGCTGTAATGTGAATCTTAAGGACACTAGGAGTCTGCAGTCAACCATCTAATCAAGGACCGCGAAGCTAAAAGTGTCTCCGAAAGCCATCGACTTCACACAAAAGACTCTTTCATGTGCCATAGTGACTTTGCAGAATTTAATCAGGGTGTTGACGGATCTGTGTTGCATTAAAGGGTCCTTGGCTCCAGACTCCTCTGAACAGCACAGGACTAAACAAACTTAACTGCAATCTCAAATGATAAGGTGTTTTGTTTGAGATGACATGGGCATTAATGCTGATGGCTTCCTCCTACTGAATCCAGTGTCTCTCATCGAACCACATGCTTTATCACCTCACTCATTCATGCTGAAAATCAATGTGTGTACAAACTACCCTTCAATATATCACAGAGAGAGCAGTTTATTCTCACTTTATATTTTATGGGGAGATAGTACACACTGACTCATGCTAAATCAGTAACCAGAGGAATGCAATTTAGGAAATATAAAGAACAAAAAAGAGGCTATATATACATAACATATTGTGATTTAGGCCTATGTTGCATTTCTGTGTCCAGTTTGGTTGGATATGTTTTTGTTTTTGTTCCAGGTATAACTGGTTAAATCTTATTTGAGTTTGTTTTGAGCGCTAAATAAGCAAATTGACACCTATTTTCATGGAAATCGGGTGATTAGCTTAGCTTAGCTTAGCTTAGCAGAAAAGTAGAAGCAGCAGAAAAAAACTAGCATAAGTCCGACCAAAGTTGGCAACTGGCATCTTCATGGGGTTAAATAATTTATAGCGTAATACATTTATTCCATTTTTACAAGTGTTTGTGACTGGTATTAGTTTTTACAGCAAGCTAGGTTAACTGCTGCCTGAGTTCTTTATGCTAAGCTAAGCTAAGCTAATTACTTCATGACTTCATGCACACTGCAAGAAATTTACAAGACTCTAAGTATATTTTCCTCCATATGATAAATATTTTTAGATAGAAAAACCTTTAAGCTACAGTCGTAGGCAATAGTTTTGGCAGTGACACAAATTAGCATAAGTCTTTGCAAAAATGTGATTCCTTTTCCAATTTATAGCCTAATTGCTCTTTTGTGTACTTCAGAAACACATGAAAAAAAAACATGGAGCAGCAGAACTTGCAAAAACAAAATGTTACTGCTTAAACTTTTGGCTATGCGTGTAGCTGCTAAATGTGCAAATGTAAGAATGAGCATTTACACATTCAGGAAACTATTAACATCAAGCTTAAAGCAATGCAGTAAAATTGATAAGTCCCAGCATTCACCTTTTAATTCAAATTGACACCATGTGAGCAAATGTGTGTGCAGGTCTGTAGCTGCTTTTGAGATATTCACACCACTGTCATATCAAATGCCAAAATGTTCTTGTGGCGATCGTAACAAAGGAGCTGTCCCGTTTTAGGTTTTGGCAAAACTCGCAGTATGCCACAGGATTTGTTCCGTACAGGATTAGGTAAAGTATGAACACGGCTGTTGTTTCGAGGGAAGTGTTGCCCCCTAACCCAATGACCTGGTCTGTCTGCCTCCCTGGCTGTAGACTAATATTTCCCCTATTGAAATATTTATTCTGTATTCACTCTGTGGTGTAAAATATGCCTGCGTGGTCTAAATATGACTGCTTTGTTCATGCGTTAGGTCCAAATCCTGGGAAGCAGTAAAAGTTAGCTCTAGTCCAGAAGTAAAACAGAGCTTCACTTGATACAGTACGATGAGCTCATGTGGGTGCTTTCCCATTTTCCCACACAGAGAAGAAGAGGTTTTCAGGCTCCCATAGATCCTATCGGCTGCAGCTCTTTATCTGTCTTCTACAGCATTTGCTTGTCTCCCCTTCTCACACACCCTACCTCCCTCTAATCTATTCTTTTCAGGTCATTTATTTGCTTTAAACCTCCTGTGCTCTCGAAACCACAGCTAGAGGAAGGCAGCTAACTTTAGGCTTTTTTGTCTGGAAGTGACTCGTCTGAGCAGAGCGAACCACAAATGTACCACAGAGGTTGTCAGGAGAGGTGCCTTTTTTAGGAGTTTTATGTAAATATTTGATGAAAGAGGTGTCCATGCTCTGTGTGTAACACCGGCCTGCTCCTTTGCATCCCTTCAGACCAGCTAAAATCCCCGGTCCTGACCCCTTTAACTTTCAGATGGATCTCAAAACTCAATCCTCGGATTCATTAGGATTCATTGCATCTTTACAACTTAAGTCACATTAAGCAACAGCAAGATCTGAATAAAGAAACTGTATAATTAAATGAAGGATGCAATGAATCACAAGAGGCAGAGTTTTGCGATGCATTTGCTTTCCATCTCTTTGTGTGAATAATGCTGTCATCTGTGGCTCTGTGCAGATGAATTCAGCCCTTACATGGGCAGGAGGACGTCCAGCTCTCTGTCTTTGACCAACGGGTCGGCCTCTCCCAGGATCGAACCCTCCGGATCTCAGTCTGTTCCCCAGAGGAAGAGGCTGCTGAAGGCTCCGAGCCTCGCTGAGCTGGACAGCTCCGACTCTGATGTCAGTATGATGTGTGTTTTAGCACAGTCACCAAGAGAAAATGCTGCCATTGTATGTTTCTGATATCACTGAAGGATCTGCTGGTTTTTTTTTTTTTTTTTTTTTTTTTGCTGTTCCTCAATGGGCAGAAGGTGATTAATTCGCAGAAACCAGGAAGTGTTTGAGTGTTTGCATCCTGACTGACGTAGGCTTTTAGGTTTAGCTCGTCATGCATATGTAAACTTATCTTTACACTTTGTTAGCTCTGTGATAGTGCTGTAGATATGGGTAAAATTTATCTGCTTTGTTTGACTTGTTCTAGGATAGCACTGAGTACAGGATGCAGGGACAGTATTATTTGCAAAATAGCATTGGGAGAGAAGTTACTGTGGTAGAGCATGTGTATGAGGAACAACGTGATATCATGAAATTGCGTAAATATACACGCCACCTTTAATTGGTGTTAATTGGCGTGTTATCTGCAGTTATGTGAACCGGAGATCTTGGCGGAAATTGACATGCGACTAAATGCCATTGAATAACACGCAAAAGGACAACTACCATTAGAACTAGCGTAACATACAACACGATTTCATGATATCAGTGTCATGAGAAAGCACATCATGTTGTTAAAATCACTGAGCATAAAAACAAGAGCTAGAAGATGCAGGACCAGGTGAAACAGAAAAACCTCTTGGTTCAACAGCAAACGCAAATCTGTAACAAAAAAAGTCAAAAATTATGCAAAATCCGAAATGACTTTTTACTACTTACCAGAACAATAATGCATACAGTACATACATGTCCTCTTCTACACAACAAAACAGCACATAAAAAGATCTTTCTTTCAAAACCTGACATTTTCAGGGTACAGTTAGAGCTTGGATATTGTTATTCTGTTAAGCAGTAAACTTAACTAGAATACACAGAGCTAAAAGAGGGAGGATGACAAAATCCTGCCACCGCTGCCACAGCACGACAGAAATACTCACCATTACTCTGAGTTTCAGCGAGCCAGTCTCAGAATAAGTGCATAAAAGTTCTGTGAATAAGGTTTGAAAAGACTGTGGTCTGTGAATACATGTTTACTAAATTATATTCATCACATCTGTGCTGAGTTTTTCTGTATTTATGCAAGCCCAGGTGTGTTTTTGTAACTTTGACCAAGTCCTGTTTATACTTAAACTCACCCATAAAAATAGAGTTATATGTAAACCTTTTTTCTGAGTGACCAGGAGTTTAATTCACATGTATCTGCAGATGTTGATGCTGATGAGACCTTGAGTACACTGTAAGCCCGCAATTTGTATTTACTAAAATGCTTTAATTACAATGCACTTAAATGATTTAAGTTTTATGATGTTACTATAAAAAATTAAGTATATTCTACTAATTTGTAGACATAGTTGAAAGTACGAAAAAGTTTAAGTTAAATGGAATTAAATCACTAAGTTTTAGTCATGACCACACCTTTTTATCTTCGCATTGCATTGTGGGTATTGGGCATGTTGTTGAAAATGTGTTATTTTTCTGTGCAGGGGTTCAGCGGGGTTGTGGTGTTAGAGTTAATTTGGATTTAATGTGTGTATGGCAGTGTTTATTGGCCTTTTTGTGTTTGTTTTTGTATTTTTGTAGAGCTGCACCATGAGTCAGAGCCATAGGAAGAACAATGGCTTTCCTGTTCATCAAAGATTGTTATTATACAATGAAAATCTTAATATCTTGGCAAATTAAAAGCAGTTCCTGTACTAGTAAATGACATTGAGCTAACTTCCATTCAAGCTACAATATATTAAATTGAATAATTTCATAACAGTTTTGGTCAGGAATAGGATTTAGAGTTTGATTATCTTAAAAAAAGTTGTTTAATCAATGATAAATTAATTTGGCTGCAATTGAGAAAATTAGTCATTGTAACCTAAAATGCTGAGTTGAACGTTTGGATAGTGGGGTTGATTTTACAACAGATTTAAAGTACAAATAACTAGTCTTTTAGTGTTTTCTACTTAATAGTTTAAGTTCAATACTTTTAGCATTAAAGTTGAACCTACTTAACCCAATTGATTTGTCGATCATTACTCAAATCATGTAAGTGCAATCACTTGCCTCAAATTTTTTGAGTAAACTCTACTTATCCGGGCTTACAGTGTAGGATTTGTATCCCTACTTTGCAGAAACACACAATGGCAATGTTGTATTCTGGTGAGAGGTTCAGTTTGATCATATTTATGTGGATTACACTGCAAAACTGAAATTTATATTGATTTAAGCAATTGCAAATTCTGCATATTCAGGATGAAATAGTTGGGCGGACATCGGCCAGCAGCTCCAGTGTAGCTACATCTATGATGGACGATACATCCCCGGAGGCTGCAATCGGGAAGAAAAGTGAGTCAGGAATTATTTCCCTATTCCTGTCACAGAGTCGCCGCCTAAACCAAAACTAGACTGACACTGATTGATGAGTTTTAATCTTACAGCACCTTTTTTTTGCCTATTTGCAGCCAAAGAAGTACTTCATTTGCACCGCAATGAGCGTTCTATTGATTTTTCTGGTAATAAACTCATTTACCTTCTTTGCCTCAGACTTTTTTTTTTCTATTTCCTCCTCATTTGTGAACACCAGCTCCTCCCATGTTTCTGCCCATCTCCTCAACACCTCAACCAGAGAGACGCAAGACCCCCCAGAGGAGACACTCCATCGAAAAGGAAACACCGACTAATGTCCGACAGTTTCAGCCTCCTTCCAGACAGAGCTCCAAGTCTCTGGTGAGTCACAAAGGAAATGTTTAAAGTTATATCCTGACTGGTTTCAATGAGAATATTTGGTTTGAGGAGAGTTGGTTTTGTTTTTTTTTCATGACCTTTAGGGGGTAAAATATTAAGAATCTCGGACTGCAGCAGTGTTTGAACACATGCATCTCTGTTTTCCACTTTCTGGAGGTTTTCTGAGAACAGTTTTAACCGCTTCCAGACACAAACATCTTAATTCAAAGAAAAAAAAAAAGGGGGGTGGGGGGTGCTAATAGAAAATAGGAGAAATGAGATGAGCATAAGAAACTGTACAAGGAAGGAAATAAAATACTGGACTGAAAATACACACATTCATCCAGTTTGCCTTTTTGATTCAAATCCCCTTAAACACATAAAAACATGTTTTCTCGTTCAGGTTGGGATGGTAGCGTCGCTGCATCCCCGGATTCCCCACCTCCTCCTCCTCCTCCTTCGCTCTTCTCCTTCTACCGTTCACCTTTTTGGGAGTTCCTTCCCTATCGAGGTGTTTGCTTTGGGGTTGATGAGGGCACTTTTTACTCTGTGCTTGGGCTTTTACACCCGTGGAAAAGAATCCGCTGAGGTTTGCCTGTTCTATCCCAGTCCAGTAACCGTAGTCGGACATCGTCTCCTAACACTTCTGCTTTATAGAGGTCATTCAACAGAGCAAAATGGTGTTAGATGTTACACAGAAACCCTTGTCTTCTGAAAATTTTTTATGCAATAATTATTTCATTAATTGCTTTGCTTTAATATTCTAACACAAAAGCGTTTTACTAATATGACATGTAAATAGCATAGAACTAATAATTACTAGTTTATCAATAATGCATTTACTAAGTTGTTGTATTCACATTAAAAGAGTGATATTTTGCTTTTTTACATGGAATTATGCAATTTAAAACATTTCCCTGTGGTCTACATAAACTGTAAATGCTATGCTTGGGTCTGAATTCTTCATTAATTCAACTCCACAGGTCCATCTTCAACAATATTTTTGAGTAATGACACCAGAAAGGTCATTTTGAGCGCTGGCCCTGTAAATGCAAATGAGCCACTTCACACCCCGCCCCCTCCAGGTTGCTGACCGTGCTGCTCTGTCCCGTTCAGCCACTTGTGTTCGATAATACAACCAACAACTGAACATTTTAGGTAATCAGCTAAAAGTTTGGACATATTTTTAATTTTTACTACAACCGCTGCTGCTGATAAACAATTCACGGCGTACTCTGAGAAATGTTCGTCAGAAATCTTGACCTTATATGTGCATATGTCATGACGTAACTAGTTATAAAACGTAACAAATTAAGCAGGAATTGAAACACGTTGTAGAAATCCATTCGATTTTTGCCAGAATGAATATAAAGACAGCTTTGCAGCACCTGGAGGGTTCAAATTCAAACTTTTTGAACCATTAGGGTCCAAATACACAAATAAATGAACCAAAGACTAATAACAGTGGTTTTAGCAAAATACGACCCCTTTAAAGCATGAGCGTAGGTTTGTATAAAATTTGGACAAGGCATAAATTGTCACTACCAATATATCGTTTATTTTCATTTCCGTTTGAGAGAATAATTTTGCACAACACACTAAGACGCATTTCCTCACCTGAAGACAGTGACTATACCTTTCAAGTTTAAAGACCACATAGATTCTCCTTAGTTCTGGGTGTGAGTCGAGTCCCAGTCCATCCCCAGACCTGTAACCTTTAGAGATGTGATGTTTGTGAACAAGTCGAGTCTTTTGAACGGCTCTTTATGGGTTTATCTTTAAAGATTAAAGATAAAGATAAAGTTTATCTTCTATTTCTACACTTGTTTGGGTACATAGGAAATTCTTGTGCAGAGGGTGCCCACAGTACAAGGATAAAAGATTAAAAGTTACAATCAAGAGTAAAAAGATAAAAAAAAAAAAAAAATAAAAATACAATAATACAGTGGCCTGCAATAAATATCTAAAAAGAAATACTTTCCACAAATTGCACTTAAGGACATTGCATATTTGTTTTCCTTTTATAATGACCAATATATTATTATTATTGTTATTATTATTATTATTATTATTATTATTATTATTATTATTATTATTATTATTATTATTATTATTATTATTATCGTTATATGATTTTAAAACCAGTATAAAGCAAGTTAAGAAACTGTTGAATCACTATAAAATTTGACATGAAATATCCACCTCTTATGACACTGTTGTACTTCAGGAAACAATTCATCCACACAAAAGAGACGTAAGTTCTTACCACGAATCAGCTTTATTTCACTGCTGTCAGCTCTGCCTTAATGGTTATAAACCACATACATCCTGTAAACGCCTCTGGTTCAGTGGGTTTGGCTCCGCTTCAAGTAATATAAACCATTAAGGCCCATTGTCCTTCCAAATACCACAAGAGAGACAGTATACCCAGCAGAAATAAAATATTAAAACACTATCTTGTTCCATTGACTAGTTCAGATGTAGTTGCTTGTACAATAAAGTGACCCTTGTAATTGAAATGTATTTTTATTCTTCCCAGTTTTATTTCTCTACCATGGACTTTAAGCTCATAAACAATTTCACCAGTTTTAAGGGAGTAGAAATGTTGATGAGGGATAAATGACATGTTTTTGTATGAAAATGTGAATGAATTTATCATTTCAATCCAGTTTTAATACATTTATAGCTTTAATGTACAAAAAAATCACAAAGATTCCAGCTTCCACAATGTATCTAACACTGATGGTTCGTGTTAAATTAAACTGAAATTGATTTTAGTCAATGCAGTCAAGACTGTACTATTAGGATTGACATGAAAATCTGTACAAATAGAAGGGAGGAGTTGTCTCAGACACTGGTTTTAAACTCAACATCATTTTGAGGCTTTTTATCACCTCCCAAATCTGAAACGAGGAGTGAGATCTGATGAGCACATTGGAAAATTAGAAGTTTGTGTTGTCTTCTTTGCGGGTCTCAGTTTAATCCACATTACACTGGATTAATCTAAGTATAACAGTTTTGCAAAAGATGTTTTTTAAACTATAAATTGTATAAATAAAAGAATGTGCCTTCAGTTTGGTTCACTTGTTAAATGCAGTGGATACAAGTCACAGAGAAGGACAAACATTCAGAAAAAATTATACACAGGAAGCTGTAAGGATTTTCAGGTACTTTCACAGCGTTTTCATTCGTCATAAAAGGTTAGGTTAAGATTCTTAACCACTGCAAATGTCAGAAAATCATGCCATGACCCATTTTCATCACAGACCAGTCAAAGCTTCAAACTCCGACCTTTAAATAAAACACATAATTTGGCTTCAAGTAGCTGCTTTCTTCTTGAACTTTACATTAAAGCGGCTTGTGGTGCATTCAGATGCTGAAACAGAATCCTCTTCACTTCATTTTAAAACTCCCTGAAAGATATTCCTTGACATACAATGCATATGTACATGTGTGTATCTGCAGGAGGAGTTCTGTTTCCCTGTGGAGTGTCTTTCTCTGACCGTGGAGGAGGTGATGCACATCAGACAGGTGCTGGTCAAGGCCGAGCTGGAAAAGTTTCAGCAGTACAAAGAAGTCTACAATGCCATGAAGAAGGGAAAGGTAACGTCTGCACAACACATACGGCTCATATCATGAACTCTGTAAAGCACCAAAGGCATGAAATAATCAACCAATACTTAAAGTACAATACAAGACCTAGGGATGGGAATCGATAAGAATTTAACGATTCCAATTCCATTATCGATTTTGCTTATCGATCCAATTCCTTATCAATTCTCTTATCGATTGTCATTGGGTGAGGGAATAAAAGAGTACAAACGGGTGTGTTTGCATTAACTGTCTTTTATATTTCCATCTCTGCACAGAAAATATAACATTTACAGTATGTACAAATAATAATAACAGATAACGCCGGACCCGGTTTGGGGGAGTGGGGGTGGGGGGGCGTACAGTGAAAGTGAAACTTAAGACGCTTTACTAATAACTCTATTGCTGCATTTCCATTACGTGGGACCAGCTCAGCCCGTCTTCCGTTGTCATGCACCTCATTTCCTTTCCCCTACCTTCGGAAACTTGTATTTGAGGGGGTACAACATTTGGTACCCGCACCGGAACCAGGCCCAGATGATGTTCTGGTGTTCACTCTGCCGCTAGATTCACAAGCGCCACTAAGTATCACATGAATGACATGCTGTGGACAAATGTTTGAACATATTGAAGGGATTCCACTCTTCTGAAGAAATGGAATCGAGCTACTGGGAACCGGTTCTCAAAAAGAACCGGTTCTCGATTCCCATCCCTAACAAGACCACCACCAGAGTGTGAATGTGTGAGTGAATGAATAATGGATCCATTGTACATGTTTTGAGTATGCGTTAATGGAAAAGCATTATGTGTACATGTGAGTGCAGATATAGTGTTCTTGTTCTGACATCACATATATTGAATACTATATATGACTTTTTTATATTGTCATTGTTCTAATTTCAATAAAAAGACTAAAAAAAAAATAGAAAAGTGTTATATAAATGTAATCCATTATTATTATTATTATTATTATTATTATTATTATTATTATTATTATTATTATTATTATTATTATTATTATTATTATTGTTATTAAGGCCTATACTGTATGTGTTGTTCTGACACTGAATAAAAACTCAATTAGGATTTTGTTTTTGATATGTTCTTCTTTTTTCTCACAGCTTTGCTTCTGTTGTCGAACCAAGAGGTTTTCCTTTTTCACCTGGTCCTACATCTGCCAGTTTTGCAAAAAGTAAAACGCTTCAGATCATTGTCTTAATCTCACTCAATCAATCATCATCCAAAGTTTTAGTAAATGCTCTCTGACTTCTCTCTTTTCCCCCCTCAGGCCTGTGTGCTCACAGTGCTGCAAAAAGGTGAGTCATTTAGAATGAATCAGCTGATTAGTAGTCTTTGCACAGCTTTTTATTTCTATTCATGTATTCCTCTCAAGTCTGTCTCTCTTTTTTGAGTCATTATTATGTCTCAGAATATATATTTGATTATTTAACCACATTTATAACTTCTTATTCATAAAGGGCCAAAAACTGCAAAACCTAAAGCTGTAAACAGAACATCAGGTTTCATAATAAAACATCATTATCATCATTAAAATAAACATTATCCCTCAATGGGCAATTCAGTTTAACAGTCTCCATTTTCAGTTAGCCCATAAAGACCCACTGTTACTTTTGTGAGTTCCAAAATATTTTGTTCTCTATATTTAACTTTTCTTAAGTGATTTATCACAATTTATTATGACATAATCCTCTGTATTTTTTTGTTTTTTTCAGTGAACATCAGGTATTTTTCTGTATTTAATTTACTGATCATGTAGATGTTCATAAAAGCTCAGATTAAAGTTGAGGATTATTATATCAAAAACAGAAAAACTGAAGAAAAAGTGTCTTTTTCAGCAAAATACATTATTACCTGTACATAAAACAAGTTTCTACGGCTGCTGTTATTTATGAAATTCCATGGGTTTTACTGGTGACTCAATGTTGTAGAAGATGACAGTGTTTCCACGGTAACTGAAGAGCCTCTGAATGTCCAAATAGGTCATATCTGATGATGATGAAAAGATGACAAACTGCATTTTACCTGAAATACTTCAACACATTGATAGGTTTAGTGGTTCAGAAGTTATTAAACATTTAGATCAGTAGATGTTTGTTTATTTATTAATTTATTTATTTATTATCTTTATTTATTTGTTTATTTAGCAGGGACAGTACACATCAGTGAACATTTCTGTAAATGTGCCAGTATTAGCAAAAAAGCTATTTTTCGACTGTCATTTTGGTCGTCAGGGGCTGTTTGGGTCTTGATGGGTTAAGGCGGTGAATCATAAATACACTACACAATATAAACAACAGAGATATGGACCATTTATCACTTATCATATATGATTTCTGTTCTGTTTCCTTTCTCATTCTCCATCAGATGCGGCTTCCATCCAAACCCTACTCCAGTCTGCCCATCTACTCCATCGGCTCCACCAACACTCTGCCCAGGGAGAGGCTGACCGCCATGGCCTCTGTCGGACAGGAATTCTCTGTGGCGGCACCTTCAGCCGTGGGAGAAGCCTCTGCAGCCCCAGCTTTGAAAGCAGCAACAAAAGCAGCACCCAAAGCAGCTGGAAAAGCTTCTGCATCAGCGGCTGTTAAATCAGAGAAATCCTCCTCTAGCCCCCAGCGCCACAGTCTGCAGAAGACCATGTCCAAGTAAGAATAGATGCAGGCATTAAAAACAAAAAGAGAAAAGAAGGAATGCATAAAAAGCAAAAATAAGCTCTTCAAAATAAACTCCTCAGTCTAGTTTCCATAGGTGATACTTCTATCCTGCATCTTTGGACTGTCATTTCCCCTTTAATGACACCTAGTGGATGAAAATACAACCTCCAGCTGAGGAAATATACAATAGAGTTCATGGTACATGATAAATTATCTCATAAAAACTATGACAGGATCATGTGAGGTATAAATTAAATGTTGTACGATCTTCAACTAGTCCAATTTAAAAAATTACTGAATGTAAATATCAAACAGAAATATGACTTTACTGATGTTTTATGATGTTGTGACTTAGGCAAACTTGATTAGCACAGCAGCTCATTAAATTTTTAGCTCATATGTTGCCATGGGAGCAATTCAACATTAAATGGATCCTAATTTGGAATGTATAACTATCTCTACTGCCTCCTATTTTGGTTTTCATTTTGATATTTGATGTTATTTTTGCTTTGGTTGGTGTTTGCACATCGGTGGTCTGTCTTCTGTGATTAGATGATATATCTACTTTTACATGTGATCTCAAAATATTGAAGTGGCTTTAGTTCGTTGTTACTGAAGCAGTCAAAGCATCTGTATAAAACAGTGTCAGTTTGAATACTCGGGGATCATATGCATTATTATAATGGCGAAAAAATTACATCTGGAGAATAATGCAGAGATGCTGCTGTGTTTTTAAAATATTTTTAGCTTCTAGATTTCCATGTGTATATATTAGTAGAGGTTCATGAGAATGAAGTGGATTCTAAAATTAATTTGTTTAATCATTTTTTTTTACTTGAAGTATTGAAGTACAGGTCTTATTTTCAGTACAGTGAAATACAATGAAATATACATGTAATACGTAGATGTATGGATGGATGAATGGATGGATGGTATATACACTTGTGAAAAAATAACTAAAAGCCATTTTAATGTAACCATTAATGCTAAAATTCATTAATTTAACCCTGTTTTACTTGAAATATTGAAGTGAAAGCCTAATTTTCAATACAGTGAAATACAATGAAATATACATGTAATATGTAGACAGATCAGTGGGTGGGTGGATGGATGTACAGATGAATGGATGGAATATACACTCATGAAAAATTAACTAAAAGCCATTTCAGTGTAACCATTAACATTAAATTGATTCGTTTAACCCTGTTTTACTTGAAATATTGAAGTGAAAGCCTCATTTTCAATACAGTGAAACAATGAAATACACATGTAATACATAGTGGAAGTGGAAATGGATGGATGGATGGATGGATGGATGGATGGATGGATGGAAGGAATATACACTGGTGAAAATTAAATTAAAAGGCATTTTAATGTGATGCAAGTCCACAGTAACCAATAATTTTCCATGCACACTCCTCTAAATCCACGTTTCTGATCCTGCTTCTGTTTTTTTCAGGTTTTCCAAGCACGGCTCTCTAAAATCCCATGAAGAACTGGAGCTTCCCTCGGAGCTGACAGAGGACTGGGCCTCCATGGAGGTGTGTGTGGACTGCAAGAAGTTCATCTCTGACATTATCGCCTCAAGCAAGCACAGCCTGTCACTGGCCACCAAGAGGGCTCGCTTAAAACGCAAGACCCAGTCCTTCTACTTATCATCTCCGAAAGGGAGGGAGGATTACCGGCCCTCTGAACGAACAATCAATGAAATCTAAAACTCTTCTCTTTGTCTCTACGGCTGCTTCCAGCCCCGATGGCACAATTATAAAGACACTGGATATGATCTCACTGTACATGCATATATCAGTCAGATAAAGCTATCAGAGCGGCTGATACGAGCCCTGGAGTGTGTTATTGTTGCTATGTCTTCATCATCGTGTGCAGCTCCTCCAGACAATAGCGTACTGTAGATCTGCCTTCTTTTATAAGTGTATCATAGATGATCCTTTAATTTCTGGTCACAGACGTTTGACCAATGTGAAGAGGACGAATGCCTCCGAGTGGAAGGACTTCCCTCCCCTGTGATGGCACAACAGTGTGAACCACCAACTCACATTAAATCTAAAAAGCACAAGACGGAAGGAGGATTTGTGTTTGGCTTCCTCAGAGACACATGAACTGCAGAGATCTGGTTGTGAACTGAAGAGTGAGGACATATGGAAATCAAACTGTACATTTTATATGGGTTTCGTTTAGTTTTTTACATGTGTGTGAACGGTAAATGATTGTTCGATGAAGAGTCGCCCTCTGTTTTTAATTTGTGCTGAAGATGTTTAATCAGACTTTCCCTCTGGATCATCTCAATGGAGCATACGTTACCTGTAAGCATGTTTTTAATGAGGAACCGTGCACAGGAAAGGTCACAGTACCCACGTCTTGTTACAGATCTGTTTGTGTGCCAAATAACCTGTTTCTCCCCCGTATGTGACCCAAAGAAAAGAAGTTTCCCTGGTTCTTAAAACAGTGATGCAGCAATCTGGCTTGACCCCTGCTTGTTAAAGCACATTGCATTCATAATTTTTACATGACTCACTGAAGCAGGGATAGAGACATCGTTGCCTGCAGCATCATGTGCAGGTCTGACATTATTGTCTTTTAATAAGTTACATGAAATACTTTCATATTTTTACATTACTTACACATATTTCTGAGTTGATAAGTTGTGATATAGTAAATATATGTAAATTCTTTGCTTTTATTTCGAGATACTACAAAAAACTAAGCAATTAGTATCATATTAAATGAATTTTTTGCATTATCTTAACTTCCATGAACGCATCATTCTGACAAACGTAGAGTTTGTGAAATTCAGTTCACTGTACAGGCAGCACAGATGACAATACTCTGTCCTGCTGTTCAGCCATTATATAATGCCTTTATGATTTTACTCCATTATTCATTCTAATTAACAGGAAGAAACACCTGGATGTCTTTTTATTTTTTGTTCATTTCATTCCTTATCTTCCCCCTTAATGGATTTCTGCCTTAAACATTGCCTTTTATGATTAGTTGAACAGTCATCTACAGTTACTGTACATACTTTGTTTGTAGATCAGGTCTGTGTTGCCTCGATGATACTATGACAGCAAGACTACTGTAGGTCTGTGTCGCTGGCAGGTAAAACTATTCCAGTACAGGTGTTGGTACCGGAGTGAAGGGGAGAAGCGGGAAGACGAAACCTCACAGTGTGACAGCATCATCGTGCATGTACTAAGGTGTAGCTTGTTACGTTCAGTCTGTATTACCTTCAAACTGTAATTTCCTGCAGAGTGCAACAAATGATGACTACAACAATAAACTGTAATGCAATGCGTGACGTGTTTCTCTTTTTTCTTCTGCTTGGAAGCTCCAGATGTTTCTTTGGGTAGGTGGTAAACTAAGGGTTTGATCCAAAGTGATGTAACCTGGGCAAGAGAGTCACTGAGGGACTAGCTCTTACTCAAGGAATGTAAAATGGTTTGCCATTTGCTATGATATGATACTTAATTTAATATACTGCTGTATTAATGTATATGTTTCATTTTGCTTCATATGTTTAACTTTCAGCTCATTTGACCTACTAGCAATGCATCATATTCTACAGTATAAGTCTTATATATAAAATCATATGTTTGTAACATTACTGCTGTGTGACAAACGCATATCTCTGAATAGACGACTTATCATGAGCTCATTTTCCAACTGATGCAAAAGCATTTACAGATTTTATTTGGCTTAAATTTCTCATCTTCATAAATATTCTCAGTCAACTTGTGATCACGTGACAAGAAGGGAATGAAAATTATAATCTGAAAAGTGAAGCTGTCAGTGTGGTGGAATAAAAAGTATAAATGCCTCTTGCATTAGTTTAAATCTGCGTTAAATGAAAATACTTCAACCCTGTGCTTAGTTGAATATGAGTATTTAATTTTAATTGGCTGCCAGCTGCCCTCTCCAGAGGCATTAGCAATGGCTAAAAAAATTCATAAAGAATAGTTCTCATCTGGTCCACAGTCTGTTTTCCCTCCTGCCCTCTAGTGGAAAACAGAGAAAGCTTAAAAACAAGAACCAACAGACTTTAAAACAGCTTGTACCCCTTGGCCATCAGCCTGATAAACCAGCTGTCATAACTTCATTGCACCTTATCCACAACTTTAAATGCAATGATATGTAATGCAATGAGAAATACTTAACACTAGATGTAGATGATCCTCTTTTTATTATTATTATTATTATTATTATTATTATTATTATTATTATAAGTAGTAGTAGCATTATTTTATTTGATTTAATTTGATTTGATTTGATTTGATTTGTATTTCCGGTTTCTAAACCTATTGAACGCCTGCGGGTTGCCATGGCAACATGTACACCGTCAAACTTACTAGCTAATCGTAGTTGAATTTTAAAGGAAATATTCATATTTAACCAAGCAATTGTTCTCCCAGAGTAAGATCTACATTTTAATCAGGTGAGTATTTTCTTGTTGCCGTTGATATATGAACATTATTCATGATTTAATTTCTCTGTTAAAGTGAACTACTGTTGAAGGGGCGGAGTAAACAGGTAGCTAACTACACTAGCTGGTTGAGCCGGTGTTTCATGGTTGGATGTTGTCTCCCTAATTAATGAAGCACTACATGTAAAAAATATGCTTTATTAATTTTGGAAGATGATGGTTTCACTTAGCTACATCTCCCTTATTCTGTCTATGATCATGTTGTGTTAGAATTAACTTCAAAATATGTCTAGCTAACTATAGCCAGTCGAGCTAAGCTAAGGCATCTGTGTGAAATTCCTTCTTTTTCCAGGGATTTCCTGGTCTCCCAACACTCTTCAAAGGATGTGTCTCTCTCGGGTGTCCAGTCTCCGAGCAGCAGCTGTCCTGGAGGACTGTGCAGACCGGTTGGATATAATGGCATATATTCTCACAGCTCAGTTAAGAAAGAAATCCAGCCTTAAAGTGACCCAGGTTGATTTTACACTGGCTCCTAATGGTTTTGTTTTTTCACTTTAGATTACTGTAAGTATTGACTGTGTTTCTTTTTGATCATGTCTAGGAAAAGGCCAGGCTGATCAAGCTGAAAAAAGACTGGTACATATTTTGCACTGAGAACATCTTCATGACTCTTTTAATCTTATTATTGTTTTGTGTCACCACCCACACCTACTGGACTCAGCTTACTATCTCTCTCTGCAGCAAGTTTATATCAGAACAAGTGTCCAAGTTGCATCTGGAGCTGAAGGAAAAGCAGAGTTTCAGCTGTTTGCAGCAGATAGTGGAGGAAGAAGATCAGGAGGAGATTACTGAAAAACTGAGGTTACTCAGAACATCACATGACAACATTAATTAATAGTCAAAATATGCAGCTAGAAAAGTAAAATCAATGAGCTTAAGAAGGGTAAAAGGGAGGAAGAGGGGTGAAGATGGTTCTGTTTTTATTGGGGGTTTTTTCTGTTGTAGAGACACAAAGAAAGATTTGATGCAGCTGAAGGAATTTTATCAGAAACAAGAAGAGGAATACCACCATAAACTTCAGAAAATGGAGGTGAGACACAAGCATAAGAAATCAAACTGTCTGCTTGTTGGTTTTGGGGTAAGTACCTGCACACACAGGTGACAAATTAAAAAAAAAAAAGACGTGTGAATGGGGAAACTCCATTTTTCCAAGAGATATTCCCTCATTTTGTGATTTGATGATGATGATGGAAAGCACTGCTGATTCACATAATTTCCACATTATCAAAAAGGCTTTCCTTTAATTTGTTAATCATGTGTATGTTCCAATTGAGTGAATTGGCCTGCAGGTCAGTCTAGTATTCAGTAGGTCATGTTCTTCAGTATGTCTTCTATCCTCCTCCTTAGGAATTGCAATCTCATGCTGCAAAACTGAAGCTTCAGCTGAACGAGCTTCTGTCAGAAAACAAGTCGAGGAGTGCTGAAAAAATTATTGAGCTGAAGCTACAGCAGCTACAAATAGAGACAGGAAAGGCTGAGAAGCAGTTGGAGGACCAGATAGAGGTGGGTCCATCAATGAGATTGTCTGTATATTTTACTGTTTAACTGTGCAAAATGGCAGCAGGTTACCTGTTTTTTTTTGTTTGTTTTTTTTTTTTTTTTTAACAAACAAACCTTTACAAGTTACGTAGGTGGATTGTTCAAGCTTCTGCTCCCTGTCAGTTTCTGCAGAAAGAACTGAAAGAGGAAGAGCGAACTCACGATGTGGCCATGGAATTCCTACACAATGACCATAAGGTTCGTGCAGACTGTAATTATTGCTCTCATTATATTATTATTTAATTGTCAAAGTCTGTGTAATCTAGAGCAAACTCACATGGCCTCTTAAACCCCATCCTGTGTATCTGCTGTCGACTTCATCTGGGCTGACTCATAGTAGAGTTTATTTTCCCATTTATTTTCCAAATTCCCCATCTTGACATCCATTTTTCAACCTCTCAATCACTTTGATTTTCTTTTATTTATTACTGGTTATTTTTGTCTTCTTATGTTGTTGTCTTGTTGTTGATGCTTAACTGGATGAGACAATTTTATAAACTTCATGGGGTTTTTGGTCTCACATGCATGATTTGTAGAAAGAAAGAAAGAAAGAAAAGCATAGATAGAAATTATCTTTGATCTTGATCTTTGCAGATGTCTTTCAAACTCCAAACACCAAAATTCATTTCTTTCACTTTAATTTCTTTATTCTGACTACACAGATGTACAAGTCTGTGACAATCCATTCATATTATGCCACTCTGATCTTTATTAAAATCAAAATTATTCACAATTTCTGTTTTTGCGTGCAAAAATGAGCTAAATAATTCCCTGTAAATTACGTCTACTGACCACCAAAGTAGTATTAACAAAAAATAATTATTATTTTATGTAGTTTATTTTAGTTATTGCATGATATAGTCCTTGAATAGACAAAAAAAAGTCCCATTTCTAAGATAAAAACGTGAAAACTGGTTACAGTTTAACAGCAGGAGGCTTAGCTGCCACTTGAGGTCACTGTGTAGTCATTATAAAGCTCATTTTGAGTTTAGACAATTTTATTGACTCCTACAGAACACACAGCCAATTATAAGTATCATATTGATGTAGATTAGTGCAGGGTCACTTAGAAACTCTACCATTTTCCTTTTGTTCTGTAGCGACAGTTCATTTTCTCATACACCAGCATGTGAAACACCTGTGAGACCATTTGAGTTGGTCATCTTCCCACTATTTCTTACTTTGTCTAATCTTTTTTTGATGTTATTGTATTGTTTTGTCTTGTATTGTGGTTAATATCTGTCAGAGGCGACAGCAGGAACTGGAGCAGCACAAGTTTAATACACAGCAGCTGCTGAAGGAGAAAAAGGAGCAGCTCAACAGTGTACGTTGTAAAATAACGTTGAACTTGGACAAACTGATGGAGATGAAGAGGAAGGTGAATACATTAATCTGCTGAACACGGCTCAACACAACACTGAGCAAATATTAGCTGATTGTAAATGAGATGCTTTGGTGTGTTCAGTACAGGATAATGGAGCTGGTGGTGATAGAGGATAAGGAGGAGCAGGAGATACTGCACCAACAGCAGGTGGAGGTCCGAGCTGCCACCAAGGTGAGAACATCCAATCAGACCAGAGCCTGGATCACCAAGAAGTCCAACACACACAGGAGCTCAGTCCTTTAACCACATCACAGGGTTATCAGTCACTCCGTCAACCAGTGGGTTCACATTCTAGTTATGAGCGTATTCATAAAAAAGGTGGAGCTGACATCAGGCGACCAATCACAAACATGGCTGGATCTAAAGCTGCATATTTCTCACAAGAAGAACAAATTAAAATTGTGAGAAATGTAAAAGCTAAAAGCAAAGACACATTTACGAGTTCATTAAGAGGACATCCAACTATAATTAAAATGACATATTCCAGTGATTGTCAAACTTTTTTTGACCTCCTGAAATATGCTTTTGTAACCAAGTACCCCCAACTCTTGCTCCAGCATTTTTGATTGAAAAAATGAGGCAAAATTTGTTCCTGTGCCAAAGGTGTCTGACTATATTTTCAAAACTTTGTAAACAAACAACATATATTTAACTGTAACATATAAAAAGTAAAAATGTTAGAAGTAAATTTCGTGTGCAAAACATAAACTGAAAAGTGCCCTCTTTCATTGATAAGAAAAATAAATAAATTAGTCATTAATTAATAAATGAACATTTCATCAAGAAAAAGTATTTATTTGTTTATTTATTGTGTCTAATATTTCAGCATTAATTCTTGTTATTTATTCTGTATTCGGTACATGATGACTTATTTAATGTTTTGTTTTTTTTTTAATTTCAAGTACCCCTGGGCACTTTGGGAACCCCTGCTGTATTCCATTCAATTATTAAACTATTCTCTTTGTACTGAAGCCTTATTCTTTAAGCTGTAGCTCGGGTCGTATACAGAACAAATATAAAAACAGCTCAGTTCAGCTAAAAAGCAAAATTCAAACCACTAAATAACCGTATTGTCAAATCTTTTGAGGTCACGTCCTAGGTTTAGTTATTTAACCACTCACTGATTTTAGATGGTATATTACATTAATATATTAACAACATTTATAGTATTTAGTTGGTCTGTATGTCTTTTCTTTTTCTCTCACTCTGCATTTTTCTCAGCCAGTTTTTAATCCACATGATCTGCAAATCGACTGGTCAGTAGATGATGTTTTTGGCAGTTTTTGTTGCTGTTTTTTATATCCCTGTCCGTTTTACCCATCCAAATAAATAGGAGAATTAACCTAGAATATCAGTTTTTAATGTTTTTGTTCAGATGTTTCGATCTCTCTGCATCACCCACTGCACAGATTTACCCCAATAAAAACTAAAACTACCTTTGTGATACTGCAAACCTGTGTTTACACTGAAGCTACTCTACAAATCCCTCAATCCTGTTTTGTAAAACAGGACTCAGAAGTCCACCTTAACCTTACTGCTGTCTTATTTAGTCATTTTAAGTACTGATCCCTTGTTCTGACTCCACTGTGTCCTCCTTGCCTTTGCAGGTGCAGGCCTGGTGGAGAGGCTGCATGGTCCGCCGAGGCCTCGGCAGCTTCAAAAGCACAAACGAAGACAAGAAAGACAAGAAGAAGAAGGATGGAAAGAAGAAAAAGAAGAAAAAATAACTTTCATTCTAACACTTTGTAAGTTTGAATATATAAAAAAACATGACTCTTGCCTCTATATTTATTCATTTTTATTAAATACACATCTTTGACATTTCAAACATGCGCTCCAGAACCAAACAATATAAAGAAAAAAAAATCAGCTGACGTCACTCAGTATAATAATAAGAGGAAGCAGAACACTGAGTGAACTTGACATGGAACATAGCCATGTTATAAACACATCATCTACATTGTATATTGGTAACGTTTAAGAATTTTTTATTTGGTTTTTCAGTTCAATGTTCTTTAATGGCATGAATCTGACAATATTCTAGTCATCAAATTACTGTAATAAAAATAACAATAATAAGAAGACCAGTTACAATAAAATAAACAAGATAATGCATAAAATACAATAAAATAATACATTTCTCTTTCTCTACAGCCTTAGTACATATATTATATGTACATAAGGACAGCAAAGGAGGTCAGGCAGTAACGTTAAAATATAAATAAGCAACATATTACAATCATTTCCAGCATGATTACTACAAAGTAGTCTACAGTAAATGACCATAGGCCATACACTTTAACGCCGTACACCATTATCATGACATGATAAGGATTTCAGTCACACAGTATTTAGATACTGTAAAACACAATGAACAGTTGACAAGGTGACACTTAAACCCCACATTTTCCCCCATCACAATCCAGCATGAGGAGGAACTGAACATAAAGTCACAGAGTGATGAGTAAGTAGAAAATTCAAGTTCTTCATGTGCATGATGCAAGAATATAATGTGGGAAAACCTCATCTGCTCCCTCGTCAACTGTGGGTCCGCATATCTGGCCAAGGCAAAATACCCGACATTGCAAAACAGGAAAACCCTTTCCTGAAGACATTAATTTTTATTTAGAGTTCTAAGAGCTGACGTTCGTCTATGTTGAAATCACTTGGAAAAACTGCGGTGAGCTTGTGTTTTTCAGAATGCAAACGTCAGGGTCAGACGTCCAATTCAGCAATAGCTTTGCAGTTAAGTCAGACTGTACAAATGTAACTTTACAACAAATTAACCCCATATCTACACAGCAAAAAGAAAGAAACAATTCACAATAGGTGCTGCTGGGGTGTAATGCAAGTGTAAAACAGTGTGTCCCTCTGTAGAAGAAATCTGAGGCTCTGAAGATGACCCATCAGCACCTGTAGAAACTTTAGAAACAGCCCAGAGGCAGCGATTTGGTCTCATTGCCTCTGATTTCTTCTACAACATTGAGATGGGCGTCGAGAGTAACTTTAATTTTTTTTTTTTTACAAAAAGTTAAATAAAGAAAACAGGCTCAGTTTGCCGAAGCTGAAGTCTCACACTCAAAGCTCTTCGTCGCTGAGGTTGCTCTGTTCCACCTGCATGTAGTTGTTGTCTCCGATGATGACGCAGCTGAGGCTGGAGTTGTGGATCTGGATGTTCGCTTGCTCTGACGGAAGCAGTGGAAAAGATTCTGGAGGGGGAGTGTTGGTCTGTGCTGCCCCCTGAGGTCTGTGACTGCAGCTGCACCTTGTCTCATCTGGAACACATCAAAATTGGCTGCTTTTAGAATACACATTACCGAAGGGGAGGCAAGGGGTATTGTTTTTGGTTCAGTTTGTATCTTTGTTTGTTTGTTAACACTCTAGCAGCAAAACTATTGGTCAAATTCATACCTAATTGTGTTCAGAGATTGCTAGTGATCCAGAATAGATCTCATTACATTTTGGGAACAGTAGGTCAAAGTCAAACATTTTTTATGAATTTTTAAAATCTTTTTTTTCCCCATTTTCTTATAATGGGCAAAATTTCAAATGTCTATTGCAGCAAAACTATTGGTTGAATTCAAACCAAATTTGGTTTATAGATTGCCAGTGATGCAGAATATATCTCATTACATTTTGGAAACAGTAGGTCAAAGTTTAAATTTTTTTATGAATTTTTAAAATCTTTTTTCTTTTCCATTTACTTAAAATGGGCAAAATTTCACATGTCTATAAAAACATCAATTTTGTCTCAATTTTCTTCAAACTTGACACATATATAGAGGCAATTGATATGCTGACATCAGCACATGCATATATATGATGACATCAGCTTGATCGATGCCAAAATAGGCTACAATATGTGTAAGGGGCGGGGTTTGTTTATGCCTGGCACCACTTGTTTATTTATTATTTATTGTCACTATTACAGGAACAATTAAAGCAGCTGTTTTTCTGTTTAGCAGCAAACACTTAAAGTGCAAAAAGACTGTATAAAAATATCACACAAACTATAGTAAAATATTGGCAATGTACAAAAACTACAAAAATAAAATATTAAATATACAAATACTACTAAAATTTACAAAAACTAACTATACTATAGATGAGAAATGTGTACAACATATAAGGATATATACAGGTAATAAAGGATATATACAAAGTAAAATTAAAAACAAGCTGCAAAATTGGTGGCTTTCATTTCCCTTTATCCATGTAATCCAAACCAACACTGCACATCTCTTTACATCTTTAGAAACACAGAATTAGAGACTCCCTCACCGTCTTCAGTTCGCTGCATTAGAGGCTGACTTTCTGCCACTGTGGACGGGAAGGCGTCATTCCCAATCACACAATCGATCAAGGTTGAATTGCTGATGTTGACAATCAGAATGGTGGATTGCGGACTCCAGGGTGGCACTGTCTCTGAGTGGGCGCAGGAGAGAAAGGTGAAAAGGGAAGAGAAATATGAGAACAGGAAGTAGTTTTTCCTGACTGATGTAACACTAGGAATGTGTCACTACTGAGTAGTTCCTCACATACCATACAAAGAAATTCCGCCATAAAAAGCCAATAAAACAAGGCGGGCTTTTGTTGCCTCCAAAATGCAATGGGTTATTATATTTCTGCAGTTAAATAATATCTGAGCTTAAATTACCTTGTGCTGTTTTTTCCCCTGGGGGCTGATGATGGTCTTGATCTTTTAAGACAATGAGAGAAAAAAAAGTTAGATTTCCACCAATAGGATGCACAATGCAACACAAACATGATTATAACAGACTTAACCCTTAGATGCACAAATGTCTGGACCTTGTACTCTTCCATAAGTGGGTAAAAAAATGATCTGTGTTCATTTTTCTTCTTTTTTTTTTTTTTTTTTTTTTTTTACATTTTTAACAATTTTAAAATGTTTTTCAATATATATATTTTAAAAAAGCAAATTGTATGTATATTATATAATATATGATATATAACAGCAATAGAACAATGTTAACATCCAGTTTGTGAGTGAGTCTTTTGGTTTTGATGGAGAATGAATCAAAGGTTCAGATGAAATTCCACTGAAAATGAAAGCAAGTCATTTTGACCCACTTCTGGAAGCTTGGGGTAGTAATACAAGAAACAACAATTTCATAAAATCTATAAAAGGTAAGGTAAAAATGCAAATGGCATGATGTTAATAACATATTTTTGAGGAATACCTGGAACATGAAATAATAGCAACTTTTCTTTACAAAGATATTACAAGAAAACAACCTCACCGGGTCATTTTTGACCCACTTGTGCATCTAAGGGTTAAAGCTGCAGGCTGAACTTCACACATTCACACCATCTCGTGAGAGCAACATGTGACATAATGGGAAGAAGGCAGACCTGGTTTCCATCAGGGGAAATCACAGTCACTGCTATTTTAAAATTACCTGATAAATCTGCACATTTATAAAAACAAATATGTGGTTGATTCACTCCTCTAAGAATTTCTTGTTTACAATCTCCCTGTATTTATTCTTTGTGAACGTTTTACTTTTGCATAAAAGTGTAAAGTTTAAAGAACCCAGAGGTATTGAAAACTCTGATTGTCTTTTTTTTTTAGTGACAAGTTCCAAAACTGTAAGCACTCAGTTCAGTTTTCTTTTTCTTTTTCTTTATTTATTTATTTTTTTTGACACTGTTGAATGTATAAAATAAGAAAAACAAAAAGGACTCTAATGGATATCATATGTATGAATGTTGATGCAGAGATATCTTGCTCCTTGTCCAATAAAAACAAAATTAAAAAAAATAAATAAATAAATAAATAAAAATATGCGGTTAATGTGTTTGTTACCTGGGCAGCATATGAATTTGTCACACAGCATGTTGTTCAGCGGACAGCATAAGAACTGGCAGGCTCTTCTGCAGCTCCTCTCCACCATACTGTGCACCATCTGAATGATCCGCTGCATACTGAAGGCTTTGTAGCTCATCATCTACAGACCAGAGGCAGACACACATCAGCGTCACTTCAACCACCACGTTCGGGTGGTTTGTAGGGGCTTAGCCCTCTTCTGAAACTATGATCTCACTCAAACTAGTAGAGACAAAAACTAAACAAAAACCACAAGTGCATTTTGTATCACCTGCTTCTCGGTAAAGGTCCTGTTGTTTTTCTAGGTCACTTGCATTTTTCTTATGACTCAAATCATCAGAAGCAAACCACAACCAACAACACGGAAAAGTGTGTTTGAGGAAAAAAGTTCTATCAATACATTGTTTGAAGAGCAATCTTATACTATGCAATAAAATAAACAATTGATCAAAATGAAAATACAATAAAAAAATAAAAAAGACAGTAAAAAATTATCACTGTTGATTCATTGTAAGTCCTCACATGGAAATTATTCGCATTTCTTATATATTGGCATTTCTCACCTGATTTGATGTTGTTGTTGTTGTTTCTTTCACCATTGTCAAACTGCTGTGTTTAAGGGGGTTCGGAGTTAAATACTCGGACTTGTCCATAATCGATGCGGGTGTGATTACTATCTACAGAAAAGCAAAATAACTCCGCAAAATAAAGGCTGACTTTCGGAAAAGCCCCGTTGAAACTGCACAGCGCATGCGCACGGGGTTTCCACTAGAGGCAGGTCTATGTATGGTCGAATATAAGAGTGAGAGGGGTTCAGGGTTTCCCGTAAACTAAGACACAAATACGGAGGTTGCGCGTGCTTTACGGTGGTTGGACCAAATATCCGGAAAGAAGAACATGTGCATAAACAGACAGGAACTAAAGCAGCTCAGATGGTCTGCAGGATTCTGCACCTTTATGTCGCTTTTCAGACTCACAGATAGTGTTTTTATGTCATCACACTGAAATGGACTCATGACAGACCAGCTGCAACCTTCACTGCACCACGGAAACTCCAAATTCCAACCGCATTAAATGTCAGGAATTACACGCAAAGTCGATATAATATGATTAATGGTGCAAATGTCTTTATTCACAGTTGTGGCCAATTATTACAGCACCTGACAGATCTGAAGTAATGACCTTTTTTTTTTTTTTTTTTTTTTTTTTTTACCAACGAAACATAATTTAATTCAAGAATGAACTGGGTGAAGAACTTTGGGGGAAATGTCACGTTTATATAACCTGTGAGACAAACTTGTAAACCTTTAAGTGTAAAAATTGTGTTGTTTATCTAAGCAACGTGATCTTTGTAATCCCTTGACCCCATGACATTTTATTTTTATTATTTTATTTTATTTTATTTTATTTTATTTTATTTTTATCTGTCTTACTTATTTTCTATTTTATTCTCTGTATTTATTGTACCCTGCCTATAGCACTTTGAGATTTTTAGATAAAAATGTAAAGTGCACTACAAATAAAATGTATTATTATTGTTATTATTATTATTGATGTGATGTTTGAAGGTATTATCTTTATTCTGTATTTTTTTATTTGGTAGTGGTTTGCTGTTGTTATTTATCTATTCTATTTATTTGTTTATTTTATTCATGGTATATTGTTGTTTTTAATTGTATGGCTTTTAATCTATTCTTGTATTTTATTCTTTTATTTGGGTTTTATTATTCTTCTGTATAGCACCTTTTTTTTGTTTGGTTTTGTACAGTTTCTATGTCTTTAAATCTATTCTGTATTTTATACTTCTATTTTGGTTTTATTTTTTCTTCTGTACAGCACTTTGGTCCACTGCATGTTGTTTTAAAGTGCTTTACAAATAAAGTTGGATTGGATTGGATTATTATAACCTGTTTGTTTTATTTTTGAATCTGTTAAAAAAAAAAAAAAACCTTTCATAAATAAAAAGTAAAAAAAAAAAAAAAACAACAACATGATTTCATTCTATTGTATTCATGAAAAATGCAGATGGTTGGTCTGATGATGTCAGTCCTACTATTTTCATCCACTTCCATCTATTTCCTTTATAAGCAGGATGCACCATCAGCATCAATTTAACCATAATCACACATGATAATGATCACACATGGAATTTGGATTCTTCTGTGAAGGAACATGACTGTAACAGTAGTAGTTAAATAGGCTTAGTTTGGGTTTTTTTTTGCAAAGAAAATGACTTAAATCTCCTTATAATGGCTCTATACTATGGTTTATAGAGCATAATGATGACTGTAGACATGTCATTAATTTTATGGGTATTTTAACCCATAAAGACCCAAATATACGTCATTGACCAAAACCATTTACCGATCTAAACTGTATAATACCTGTTGATCCACTAATCCTATCAATACATGAGAATAATTGGTGTATAATACAGTTATGCATCTTTTCATGGTCATCAGATATGACCCATTTGGATGTTCAGAGGCTCCATAGTTACCGTGGAAACACCATCATCTTCTACAGCATTGATTCACCAGTAAAACCCATGGAGTTGGATCAATGACAGTGGATGGACACACTGGGTTTATGTTCAATTAATGAAAAATCTGACTGAAAAAGTCACTTTTTCTTCAGTTTTCTCTGTTTTTGAAATAATAATCCTCAAATGTCATCTCAGCATGATGATTTAAGTACATGATCAGTAAATTAAATAAAGGGAAATACCTGATTTTCACTGAAAAAAAATGCAAAATAGAGAGGATGATATTAAAATAAATGGTAATAAATCACTCAACAAAGGTTAAATAGAGAGAAAAAGTCATTTGGGAACTGCCACAAAAGTAGCACTGGGTCTTTATGGGTTAGGGGACGATTACAAAACAAAACAAAAAAAGAGATGAAACCTCTTATATGTGTTCTAGTAATTTTAGCTACCACTGTGTGTAAAGCAAACCACAAATTCATCTGGAATATACAATGCTTTGATGTATTCTGTTGTACATTCAATGATTTATTCTCCTGCACCATAACAGCCCTAAAAACATCTAATGCATGATTACAAAACACATCTAAACGGTTCATTTGTATTAATAAAGTGCTAACAAGCAGCATGTTGGAAGAGTTTTAACATGCAGCTCATTACATCTGTGGAGAAATGGTGTATTCCATTAAATTAGTCCGTTAAGTGTGGAATGGAAAGATCCACACTAATATTCATCAATAAACTCAAACTTTCTCTCTGACATACACCACCTACCAAAAACTCCCCGACTATTGTCATGACATGCGATCACAGTGGAATCATTTCATATACGCTTATGCAATATTACAGCATTTATTTCCTTCTTAAGTTGCCTTATGTTTTTGTCCCTGATCTTGTATTGACTATGAGTCCGACACTGTGTAAAACCTTCTCCATCCCATCCAATAGATTGTCCACGTAGTTCAGGTCTAGACTCAGTGGTGTCCAATCCTTGTATATATAATGTCTCACGCTCCTGAACCAGCTTTAATCTGATCCTGATGAATCCTGGTGTTTTCCTCTTAGAATATGAAGAACAACTCCACTGATGTTCACACCTGCTTATTCAGTATATTCAGGTTCATCTGAGGTCATGGACACAGAAGGTTTTGACCAACTGAAACAAGCCCACATCATAACACTGTAGGTGCAAGGCATGATGGGTAATCATGTAATCACTTCACCTGCCTCTATCCTCTTGAAACCCAGCAATGCATGTTTGTCCCGCCCACTGCAAAGGGCATTCAATAAAAAAAAAAAAAAAAAAAGCCTGTGACAAACTGTTGCATCATACTGTTTTCAATCAAGACAATTATTCAATGCAAAAAAACAAAACCTTTCCTTTCCTCAGTCTCAGGAGGATAATCTCACCCTTTAATCACTTCTTATCCTGGTTCAACTAACTTGTAGTTGGTTTTTACCATCTTTAGTCTGATTTTGCATCATTTAGACTTGTTTTACTAACCTGCAGTCTGTTTAAACCATCTCTTGGTTAGTTTGGCTTTACTATACTTTATTCTAGTTCAGTGGTTCTCAGTCTTTTTCTGTCACCCCCCCTTTGGAGGATGAAAAATCTCCAGGCCCCCTTCAACCCCAACAACATTGTAACAGTGGTGCAGTTATAACTTTTACTGAAAGAAACATCAATATTATAACAAAACTTTTTGCTTTTCCTTGAATAGTTTTTTTTTTTTGTTCAGATTAAAAATAACTTTGATTTTTGCTTGAGTAATACAAATAAACTCAACTAGACTGCTCCCTGAGACAATATTTTTACAAATAAAAATAAGAAATGCACAATTATCTTCCAACTATGACAACAAATTTCCTTTTTTTTTTTAGAACAACAAACAAGTTTTGGTACCAAAGATGAACATTTTAACAATATCAGTGGGTCATTGAGCCCGTTTCCACTGTACATCTCAGAACATTAAAGTGCAAACTGTACAAACTGTAAAAACAGAAACATTGCACATTTTTCTTTGCCACTACTCCAATGCTTCCACCTGCTACATGTTTAACCTGAAGACAAAAAAAAACACCCAGGAGTGATCCCATGACCCCCCGGCAAGCCTTCATGCCTCCCTTAGGGGGGCCCGCCCCACAGTTTGAGAAACACTGGTCTAGTTTAACCATCCTTTAGTTGGGTTTAGCCATTTTTACCTCCGCCAAGGAGGTTATGTTTTTGCCGGCGTTGGTTTGTCTGTCTTTCTGTTCGTGTGCAAGATAACTCAAAAAGTTATGGACGAATTTGGATGAAAATTTCAGGAAATACTGATACTGGCACAAGGAACAAATGATTAAATTTTGTTCCTTGTGCCAGTATCATTTTCCTGAAACTTTCATCCAAATCCGTCCATAACTTTTTGAGTTGTCTTGCACACGGACAGACAGACAGACAAACATGGGGGGGGGGTCCTTGGCGGAGGTCTGTGCTCTCCGAGTGCTTCTAGTTTAGTATGGTTTTATTGTCTTTTAGTTCATTTTGTCCACCTTTTAGTTTAGTTTTACTTGTTTTACCAATGTTTAGTCCATTTAAACCATCTCTTAATTTAAATTACTGTACTTTGGTCTAATTTAACCACATTTAAGCCTGGTTTAACCATCCCATAGTTTGGTTTTACAACCTTTTAGGTTTATATTACCAAATTGTTATCTGTTTTAACCATCTTTTGGTTTCATTGTGCTGTCTTCAGTTTAGATGAGCACATCATTCTGGTCACTCTGGACCCCTCACAATGCATGACCTTTTTCCACTGAAACACAGTTCAGTCTTTATTCTCTCTACAAACTAACGGTTGTTTAAGAAATGAGAAGCTCCTTACTGTTAAAAGGTTAAAGACCTGACACATATTAATGACTGCAGTAATTATCCAGGGGGAGGATGTTATCCATTTGCATAGTTAAATCCAGGTGCTGTTTTTATGTTTATACACAGCCCAAATACATTCCAACTGCTGAGATTAAAATACAAATGCACTACACTGTCAATAAATCAGAAAAAAATTCTATATTGATTTTTTTAATGTCTGCAATTTATGTCTATAAATGTTAGACCACTATTTTTATCACTAGTTAAAGTCCTAATTGGATATAATGTACAGGCTTTATACATAGTCATTCATTCATTTATATTTTTAAGAGTCTTTATATTATCTATGGTGGAACTTATGAATCTGACAGATTTATTTGAACCTTCAAGGAGGATGTTTTCTTTATGTTTCATTTCTGAAACTAAAATCCACTCATAGCAGAACATTGTTGACCTCATTATTTATTACATACAACCTAACAGAGAATTTAGGATGTTTGTTTCCGACCATGGACATAAACAGATTATGAATAACATGTTGTGTGTAATTTATTTACAGTGATGAGGTCTGAGAACTTGGGAGGGGATTTTCCCATCATTGACATTATAGTAACTAAATGACTAAGTCAGGTCTAGATGGTTCCAAATGATTCTAGAAGAAGTGACAGCACCTTTCTGTTGTAATGCATCTGCAGTACCAGAGAGATGTAAACACCAGGACTGTATTATATGCATTTCAGAGACACAGGTCCCCTAATTTGATGCTGTCATTTATTGGAATCCAAAATATCTTTTTAAAAGTGTTAAATAAGATGCTTGAATAGTATTGTCTGTCAAAGATTCCCTTCCTTGTATATGGTTAAAATCAAGAGTACAAGACAAAACATATAAGCTCTGCAGAAATATCCTCCAAAATACACAGAGTGAATATTTTTTAAAGTAGCTGAGGCTGTATTTGTACAATAAAATACTTTTTTCACTGAATCCAGATACAGAAATACTTTCCTTTTCTGACCTTAATATTGTAATTTGAACTTAATATTACATCATACAGACATTTTTACTGCCTTATCTCTTCACTTGACATTGCATATTACTCATGAACCACACGTAAGAGATCTACAGTATTTTTAAACAAAATAAAGTTATTTTTAGCTGTTTGTTTTACCTTTCACAGTTAAATCATATTTCAAGAGGAAGAGTCTATACTTGTAAAGCATGTAAGAAACAAAATAAAAATGTGGTGATAAAGAAACTGATCAAATACAAATGATAAAATATAAATATATTCAAGATTAAAACCTATAAATAAACATGTATGTATTTAACTGGTAGCAGAAATCTGCTATAAAACTGATGTATGTTCAGGTCTTGTTACGATACTAATAAAACCTGTTGTGATGCCACGCTGTAGTTTCCTGAAATTGTATTTTTTACGGGGAAGATATACACCGTAGGTACTTTACAACCACATTTATACAGCCTCAGATGTGTGGGTCATGTCACATGTTATTCCATTCAGAATAAAGGGAAATGGCTTGTTGGTGGGGTTTTTGTTCCTGCTGTTTTCACTGTCGTACAGGAAGTTTTTATACCCAACCATGTGTCCGGAGTGTCTGTATTTTTATTACGTGAGTCTATGTTCTACTGTGTTAGTATATATAATATAATACAATATAATATAATATAATATAATATAATAAAAAAAAAATGTAATTATTTTTTCTGTTTATTTTATGCCACTAGTTTGGTGTAAGCCTTATAATATTCTGTTTATGCACATACATCCTATGAAACAGAGGCAGTTGCCATTGAAAACTGATGCACTAAATTAAAAATTACATCTGTGTTTGACATAAACAGCTTAAATATGAAAAAACACAAAATATAAAATTACATGAATGAAATACAGGTGAACTGATGTGGATTTCCAAATGCTTTTATAATAATCATACAATGCCCAACATTACATTACAGGTTTCTCTCTGTTTATTTACAACAAAATAGAAATAATAATATTAAATAAATAAATAAATAAAAATAAATATATATATATATATATATATATATATATATATATATATATATATATATATATGTATATATATATATATATATGTATACACACACACACACACACACACACATACATACATACATATATACATACATACACACACACACATACACATAAATATAATACAGCATATATCTGCAAAATTTTGACTCATGCCACTGAAAACACCTAAAATATCCTTAATTGTTGCACGTTTAATGCAGCTGCTAAAGCTGACAACGAATTTTCCAACAAGGTATAAAAATACCAACACCCTGCTCATGCGGTGACTTCCATTTTCCCGACCGGCCCTGAATGCAGCATCAGTGTAGTGAACTAACCAGCAGGAGCAGTGTGGAGTGGAATCAGTGGAGAGCAGCACGGCTTCCTGGATGGAAACAAAACGCACTTAACAGGAGCTGAATCACACGGACCCACCAAACACACAAAGGCCGGACCGGACCCAGACGGATCATCATGGTCCTGGTGTTCGGCATCTGAAGCCGGTGCGTTTGGGACCGGGTGGCGGTGGGACAGCAGAGGTTGGACTGTATCAACACATGTGTCAGTGCCACAGTACGAGCACTGCGGCTGCGGATCCGGACTCGGCAGCTCCTACACCCAGTGGTGCACAGACGAGGTAGGTCCGGGTCTGTGGTTCTGGTCTGATGATGCGTTCATGTCTGCAGCGCTTCAGGAAGACCCTCCGCCTTTCACCGTGGAGCTGGACGGTGAATGCGTCAGGGTGTCAATTCTGCCCTGTCCCATAATGCAACCTTGAAGGATGCAGATGTGTCAGATTTCGTGCGTTTTGTAAGAGGTCATTTTATTTGTGCACAAATGCAAATCTAGAAGCAACTGTTGGAATATTCCCATTAAGCAGCATGACTTGTGTTTCCATTCCCACCAGATTTCAGGACATAAACCCACTCATGGACTGAGTGGGAGGTTGCAGCCCTGCTCTGTAAATGATGCCATGTAAATGGTGCTTCACCCTCCAGCCCCAGCTGCCTCCTTCATACACAGTGGTTTCCTGTGTGAAGCAGCTTTTCACTGGGCAGGTCTGCTTTTCCCTTCCACTCTCCCCAATCAACAATGATGCTTTGATCGCCGGGGCTGGAATGCCATCTAGACCTTGATCCTTGAGGACTGCTAATCATGGAGCTCTGCATGAGGGCGTTTTGATTAATGAACAGCTCTCATGTTGAAGTTGGAATGTGCTTTTCATCATTTTGCAGAGGCTGCATTTCATCTCATTTCAGGGTGTTTGAAGCTGACACTCCTACTGATACCTTTAGACTCAAGGATCTGGTTGGTTTAATATGTATTGATTTTTATTATCTATAAATTTAACTGCCAATAGAACAAAACAGGCTCCCACAAATTACTGATGAACTTAATTATTAGACATTTTCACATAAATCATAGCCTGAACAGCTGATTTCCCAACTAGGAAATCTCAAGATCCGTCCAAACTTTGCAGCTCCTCAGCAATGAAAAGCCTCACTGTTATTAAATGCATATTGAAGTTTCCATGCAGCAAAGCCAGTTCACTGGAAACCTGTTATTTTCCCATGTGAGGCCATGGAGCTGGTTACGCTTGGGCAGGACGGGACAGGCTGACAGCATTGTGGGTGACGACTGCGGCCGGATCAGCTTCTCCGCCTAAAGCAGTGCATTGGATACACCATGACTGTGCAGAAATCCAACGTGCACTGCACTACAGAAGCTCCACTGTCTGTGATCTGCATGCATGCCACCGCTGATCGATAGCAGATAATAAAAGAGCAGCCGGTGAAGAATTTAGGACAGCGCTGGTGTCTGTATTGATTGAGCAGCTCCAAAGTTTCCTGCCAACTTCACCAGCTTGCTGAAATAGAGAACATTGTACGTGGGATAATGTGTGATTTCCACAGCCACTCAGGCTGCACAATGTGTTTTTAACGCCACCGTTTCCTGTGTGACCCTGTTCTGTTTCCAGCCACTGTTATCTACAGGATTAATCACAAATCCCAGATTACTGCATTTAATATTTCTCATGCATTTTGGGATTGGACAGAACCAGACGGGGGATTTTTGGGTTTGGTGTCTTTGGTTCATGTCTAACACCAGATTAGGCCTTTATCATCCTTCCACCTCTGGCTGGCTTTCGCAAAATACTGAGTGGAACTAGTGCATGAGGTCTGGAACCTGCAGGTGCATGTCTCAGATAACTCAACTCAACTTCATGTAAAAAGCACTTTAGAAACAAAACAGTCAGCCAAATTGCTGTACCCACACATCAAAACAAATCAAACGCATAACAGAATTAATGAAAACAATAAAAGTAACTATACATTAAAACAATAAAACCCAACCTCTCAAACTAAGTTAAAAACCAAAGAGAGAGAGGATTTAAAAACAGACACTGAGTGGTCCGGCCTGACGTGCAACGGCAGTTCATGCCACAGTTCAGGGGGTGGCGACTGAAAAAGCCCTGTCACCTCTCAGCTTCCTCTTTGTCTTTAGGACGTCTAACAGTCACCTGCTGATCTGAGTATCTGCATGATCCTGTAACTAAACAGTATTTTAGGTTCTTTTCAGTGTATTCACTAAACAGGTTGGTTATAGGGAAATCAGAACATCCGAACCTTTAAACTCTGACACAAGGATAGTCCACAATGAGCAGAGTAGTTTAATAATAATAATAATAATAATAGTAATAATAATAATATATCACACTTATATAGTGCTTTTTTGGACACTCAAAGACGCTTCACAAACAAACAAAACAAAAACAAAAACAAAAACAAAACTGTCAAAGACCCAAACAGCCACCATCAACCAAAACCACCCACTGAGCCAACATGTTTAATAACTCATTAACCACTAATCCTATTAATGCATGTAAATAATTGGTGTAAAATGCAGTTCCTTATCTGTTCATGGTCATCAGATTAGGGATGTAACGGTTACTGGTATAACAATAAACCGTGGTAAAATTCCAGACGGTTAGTATTACTGTTAAAATTCTAATTATCATGATAACTGTGTTTGATTACCGCACTTTGAAAAGTCATGGTACTGTTCATTTCCTGGAGAAGCAGCAGCATTCCATTCATATCTATCTATTTATGAAAAAGAAACTAAAATAACTCAATTTTGATATGGAACATGGTCAAAAAATGGCCATAAGGTGACATCTTTAATGCACATTTGTATGTTTGATGTTTACATGTTAATATATTTTTTTATTTGTTTGTTTGTTTTTCAAAATACAATTTGGTTAAATTATTTCAGTGTTTGTATAAGTACTTTTTGAACATTTTCAGCACAATTTCAACAATACCGCGATAATAATAATAACCGTAATAATTTTGGTCACAATAACCGTGATATGAAATTTTCATATCGTTACATCCCTACATCAGATATGACCCATTTAGACGTTTAGAGGCTCCATAGTTACCGTGGAAACACCGTCATCTTCTACAACATTGATTCACCAGTAAAACCCATGGAGTTGGATCAATAACAGTGGATGGAGATGCTTGTTTGTATGTTCGGTTCAGATATACAGTATTTTGCAGAAAAAGTCAGAGTTTTCTCTGTTTTAATATAATGACCTTTGAATTTACTCTGATTTTATGAATGTCTATATGATCAGTGAATTCAGTTTAGGAAAACACACTGAAGATGCAAAATATAGAGGAAAATATTAAAAATAACTGGTGAGAAATCACTTAGGAAAGGTTAAATGGTGTTGCCACAAAAGTAGTTGTAGGTCTTTAAGGGTTAAACCTTCTAATGTTCAGTATGTCTTCATGACATGAGGAGAATCTGCAATGAAAGAGTGTGTTAACCTGTTAAACTCTGACCATATTTTCAGGGGAAAAATGCCTAAACAGACATACCCAAAGTAAATGAAGAATTACTTCACACTAATATGGCTCATATGGATGTTCTTGGTGTCTATGGACATTTAGAGACCTCACAGAATCTATTCCCATTGTCTAAAATATTGTATCTATTACTATGCCTGAGTAAACTGTAACAAACTAAAAGAGAAATTGGAATTTTTTATCCTCGCCTGTTTTTTTCAGTTGGATTGACGATGATATGCATAAATTAATTGTCCGTGTATAGCGTATATTTCACCCCACAAAGATTAAAAATCATGTTTGAACATTAAAGTTTGCACTAAAATACACTTTTGATGTACTTTTATTAACATTAGGGTCTAAACTTTGAGCAAAAGTTGAAAAAAACATTCATTGTCCTGATTTATTATATTTTTATAGTAGATGAATATTAATATAATTTTTTCGGCCTGCGGGCAGGCTGATAGGACTAACGGGGTTATTAAACATAAGGAGTAACTGTTTTTTTTTTTTTTTTTAACATTTTCAAAATTATACAATCCAGCGCAGTACATGCAGGTTATATGAAGTGTAAAGCAGATCCAAAATATGTCCACAGCGATGATCTCAAAAGTTCGTATTAAATCTATTTAAGGTAGTTGCAGTCTGAGTTCCCAGATTGTAACTATTATTTTTAATAATACTATACATCGGTTTTATGTAGGACTTTTCTAGGATGGCTAAAGACTAAGTTATGGAACAGATACAGAGCTAATACAAAAGGGCAGACAAACAACAAATACTCAAGCAAAAAGGCAGAGACAGATCCAGAAAAGAAAACACATGAGAGAAGGGGGGATGAGGTGGAACAGGCGGTCAGTTGTCGTAGGTTGATCTGAAGAGGTGAGATTTGAGTTGGCTTTTGAATGAAGTGAGTGTGTCAGAGTTCTGGATGTGAAGGGGCGGGGAGTTCCAGAGGGTTGGGGCGGTGAAGGCAAAGGATCTGTCACCCAGGGTACGGAATTTAGACTTGGTGAGGGGGGTGAGAAGGGGAGTGGCGGTGTAGAAGATCAGTCTGGTACGAGGGGGCAAGGTTGTGTAGATTATGTAGGTGATGAGGAGGAACATTGTTCTGTCATTGTGATTGGACTAAAGCCAGTCTTACATTGTTTGACTGCAAAACATGCAAATCGTACACAGACCAAAACATGTGGTCAAGATTTTTATCAACAAAAATGTGTGTCATCCACCACATTAGGGCCTAGTGTCTTTTTTCAGTTGTTCATCAGTAGTCTACAAATTCCAGTACATGACTTATTGTTGTAGTTAAAATTATATTATTGTTATAATAATTTCATCAATGCAACAAACACTGGATTACTGCAGAGGAGATGCAGAGTTAAAGCGCTAAATGCTGATAAATAGGCTATTAGGTATTGAAACATAAAGGAGGTAAAATGTTTTTTGTGGCTCCAGACAGATTTTTTTTTCTCTTTCGGGTTAAAAATGGCTCTTGAGGTTGTAAACTTTACCAACCCCTGCTTTAACACATAAGTTGTGATGAATACATACTAATATGATCTTATTGGATCTACATGTCCTATGTCTTTCTGCCCTAATCATTTCTGAAGTCAAACTGTTTATTTCAGACACAATCAGCTCATATTTCACATCCTATTTCCTGTTATTTATTTATTTATGTATGTATGTATGCATGTATGTATGTATGTATTTATTTATTACATTCATTTAGGTATTTATTTATTATATTATATTATATTATATTATATTCATTTAGGTGTTTATTTATTTATTTATTTATTACATTCATTTAGGTATTTATTTATTATATTATATTATATTATGTTATATTATATTATATTATATTATATTATATTCATTTAGGTGTTTATTTATTTATTTATTTATTACATTCATTTAGGTATTTATTATATTATATTATATTATATTATATTATATTATATTCATTTAGGTGTTTATTTATTTATTTATTATATTCACTTAGGTTTTGGTGACGTGTTTCATGCATGTTCATCTCACCATGATCCTGAACATGAGCCTCTTTGTCAAACAGACTGATTTCCATCTGCTGCTAAATAACCTTATGTTTACAATGTTTCTAAAAACACTCTGTAGTCAATTCCTAGTGTCTGAATGAAACGTTTAGTCAATACATGTAGACCCAGTAAACACAGACCTTGGACTTCAGTCTTGGAAAACACAGCCATTTATGGGGAAACAACAGGCGTGATGAGTAATCAATAACACTGCGGTAATTATAGGTAATTATGTTTTTACTTCATGCACCGTGCGGCTTTAGGCAGTGACTAATCCATTCTACGGTAACGAGACAATGACAGAGTGAAGTCATCCCAGTTACCAGAACAGAGGATGGTTTTCAGAAAATGTTGCAGTGCTGTCGTAAGGCCTGGCGCTGCGTTCAGGTGAGGTCTTCCACCTTCGCTTACTCACTGTTTCTGTTCAACCTTTCAGGATCATGGATGCTCAGCAGGCGGGTTAGGACCAGCCTGAGACCTCCACCTCCCTCCTTCCCTCCCATCCCAGCCTCGTCCCGCCATGGCCGGCAGAAGCCCCACACTGAGTCGGGGGGGCGGGGATTCGACGCCGAGGACCCCCGAGGCTGGCCCAAACCCTCCCCCGGCCCCTGGAGTCTTCTGTAAGCTGTGCCTCAGCGACCAGCCCTCTGCAGCCGTCAGGGAGCTGCAGAGCTGCAACTGCATCTTCTGCACATCAGTGAGTACAGATAAGACATCTAGCAACCAGACTAGGGTTATTTATAAGAGATAGTAATCATTTAAAGCATCTCATTTATACGGAAACGGTGTAAACAGCTGGTGAGGAAAGCCAAGTGTTTATGTTGTACATCAGTTTAGTTCAGGAGCCATGTTCAGTCCATTATAAGCTGAAGTGGGTCAGATCAGTAAAATAATAACAATAACAGCGGAAATAAGTAAAATGACATTATGATCATGTTTACGTCTACAAACTTTAATTAAAAATGTGAATAACATGAACAACCTGAAATGTCTTAAGAAATATAAGTGCAGTTTTGCCAATGTTATACCTCTGTTTATCATTTACAGATCACAGTGGATCTACAAATACACAAAACATTTAATAACAGGCAGAATATTGGTAAAATTACACTTATTTGTCTTAAGACATTTCAGGTCATTCATATTTGTCCAGATTATTCTCATTTTTTGTGAAAGGATAGTTTTTAAATGTAGATATTTTCATGTATGTAGTTTAGAAAAAAAAGAAGCCTTAAGTTAAAAAATATTTAGGAATATTGAATTGCGATGGTAGATGTGTTTGTTGTTGATTTTTACCTCCGCCAAGGAGGTTATATTTTTGCCAGGGTTTGTTTGTCTGTCTGTCTATCTGTTTGTCTGTCCGTTAGTGTGCAACATAACTCAAAAAGTTATGGACAGATTTGGATGAAATTTTCAGGGTTTGTTGGAAATGGGATAAGGAAGAAATGATTAAATTTTGGTGGTGATCAGGGGTGGGGGGGCCCACGGGGGGGGCCACTGATCAGCCTTGGTGGAGGTCTGCGCTCTCCGAGTGCTTCTAGTTTTTTGTTTTTTTGGGGTGTGAATGCTTGATGCTGTATACATTTAATTTGATGTAAGCGGTGTATCAGGTGAAAAGGATAGGCAAAAAAAGAAAGCTTTTGCTTCTAGCCTATTCCCTTTTTAGTTTTTAAGTGCAATGGTTGATGTACAAACCAAAATAAATTCATGCACTCATTCATGCATTCATTCATTCAAGCTTTCATTCATTCATTCATTCATTCATAATTTGACTTTTTTACAATAAAACAAGGAGAAAATTTTGGAGTAGTCATTATTAATTGGTTAATATGTTAGTATCTCACTGGTCTGACCCACTTTGGATCTAATTGGTTTCTAAGTGGAACCTGAACTAAAATGACCCTCTTGATTTTGCAACTCACAAATTCATCCCATGGGCCTGACTGGATCCTTTGGCAGGCTGGTTTTGATCCGCTGGCCACTATTTTGTACATAGTCATTTCATGTGGGAGGTGAAATGATCTAACACCAAACTTTTCTTTGGGCAATTTACGCAAATCTCCAGCGTTTTAATTACTTGGAATGGGCTTCACCTCTGTATTGCAGCATCACTTCCTGCTTTGTTCCTAAAATAGAGCTTTTAAATTAATTGGGAAATCTTGCGTATTACAGCTGTAGTTAAACAAAGTGGATTCCACACATGCCGGCTTGCTCTCTTACTTACTTTCCTTCTCTTGTTTTTTGGAATTTCTTGTGATTAGTCAAATCTTTTGAGGTTTTTCACAATTTGACATCTCTTCTGCATCTTTTTAACCTCCATATGAGACAGCTGTCACTGCTAAGAGCTGGATTTGTTTTACAGAATGACCCTATTGCGTGTCTTCTCAGAGACGTCGTTGTTGTGGTCTTAATCTCCGTCTGGACTGGTAAAATTGTCAGTGTTGCAGGTCAGACGAGGTTAGACAAGACCAGACTAATAAATACACACCGTCACGTTGGAGGAAAGAGGGAAATAGGTGGTGTAAACCCTGCTTATCTTTATAAACCTGACGTTTCTCCTTGAACAGCAAACGCAGTCACAAGCAACAGAAAAGCACATGTTTCTGTGTACAAACGAAAACATATTCCATGAACCGGTGCTCTTTCGTCCGCTGAGATGTTTTTATTTTCTGTTCCTCAAAAACTGTCTGTCTTTTCGTAATGTTCACACAGTTCCCCTCCTATTGATATGTCATAACTGAGGCAACATATGACTCTATACGTGAATGTCCGCATTTTAATTTGCCCCATTTGCACAACAGCTCATGTTTTTTTCTGCTTTTCTTTGTCCTCTCTACATTTGTCTTCACCACAAGTTTTGTTTTGTGGTTTTTCCACGTCTTTAACCCATGTCAGACAATAAAAACATGGGTTGTCAGGTTTTGTTTTTGTAATAATGGGTCGTCTCTTGATGCCTTTTCTCTTTCCATTCTCCTCAGTGTTTGCAGCAGTATGTTCAGCTGGCCATCATAGAGGGAGGGGGGGCGCCCATCACCTGCCCAGATATGACCTGCCAAAAGACTGGAACACTTCTGGACTCTGAGGTATGGCCTGGTTAAAAGCAGCGATATGTAGGTCAAGAGTGAAACCCAAAAAAGCAAACGGTCTGCAGAGGCACGCCATAAAACCCCAAAATAAAGTTTATGCATGAACTTACACGCCAGTAAAACTTTACGTCTGCCACTTTTGGAATATTTGTTGAAGTTGTCCAGAATGCTGTAAGGCAACTTCTAAGGAAATCTGTAGTTGTATTTTCACTCTTAATGTTTTTAATGTGTGGGCTGAATTATAAGGGATGAGGTGTTCTGAAAACGCATCTAGTGAAATGACATTTTGAAGGAAATTCTTGTGAAACAAAAGTGAAACTCTTTCAGTCATCGATCGGTAATGGGAAAATCAGGAGAATGTTATACTGCTGAATCATAAATGAATGGAAAATTTGGTCATGAGTAAGGAAACAACTGCTTTAAGAGGTCTATATGTAGGATTTCTACTTTCACCTATATAAAAAATGGCATAAAAATCCCATTAGTGTTTAGAATAAAGATAAATATTAGAGATATGATGGTAATTTATTTACAATGACAGGTCGGGGATTTATGTGACCACTAGAGGGAGTAGTGAGTCACTCTGCCAGACTCCCATGGTGACAAAAACTAACGCCACAGGGTCTTTGATCAAAGCATCAGAAAGTAACCAAATGAGATGAGAACCATTAAGAAACAACTTTTAGAGTCAAAGAACAGACATAGCTGTAAATGAAAAGAATGGAGTTTGATGCTTAAGTAGCACCATTTCTTATACACAAGTGAGTTTGCTTCTACGACGGCGTATTAGAGCCACATAAGAAAGTAAAAACACTTGTCACTATGAGAATAACGTAATAAAGTTAAGCACAAAAAGAGTTATAAGTGTATGAAAATGAAGTCAAAATATTATGAGAAAAATGTCGTCATATTTCTAGAATAAAGCCATGATATTACGAGAATGATGTTGTACCCATTTGTGGCATAATGGAGAATTTGGAACTGTTTTTTTCTGAGGTTATACTTTCATTTGGGGTCAGGAAAATTGAGTTTTTCCATAAGAAAGTGACATTTATTTTTGAGAGTTGTAAACGTAAATTTTCAAATCTGGACAACATTACCCATAATCCCTGTGATGTTCTCTTTCAAATGTTCGTAGTACATTTCTAACTTACAGTAATGTCAGTTAGAGGATTTGTTTGCAGAAAATGACTATTGTTCAAAATCACATAATAAATGCAGTGTTTTCAGAGCAAAGAAAGCAACTTCAATCATTACTAAAGGTTTATCTCAGGTCAGAATATCCTGTCTTTAATGAATCTTGGCATGCTCTTACAATCACTAATGGTTATTTAAGCCTCATTGATCTTATTAGTAATTTATTTTTTGAACTTTATTGCCACTATTAACAAAAGATATGTAATTAACAGTACATAGCAAGGTTGCCTTGAGAGTAGCTTTCACCTTACATAAATGTATGTATGAGATTTCATCATACAATAAGAGGAAAAAAACAAAAACAAAATGCAGCCTTTCATGTATATATCTTCCATTCATATAAATGTGTGCAGTGTAAAGATTAATGTATTGATGTACATTTCTATCATACATAGTCCTACATTGTCCGCATTTAGACATAAATATTACAGTTATGATGAAACCTATATGTACATATACCATCATATATATATATATATATATATATATATATATATATATATATATATATATATATATATATATACATATATATATACACACACACACACACACACACACACACACACACCCCTTACTGGTAATTTAATGAAGACAGTTGAAACATAATGAAACACACATTCTAATGTAAACCAATGTTGTTTTGAGTAAATATCCATGATGCTCAGTGAAGAGTATCAGTAAATATTCCATTCAAAAACGTCTAAAACTACACGATCTTGTCGACCTTAATACTCTTATTATAATGTATAAAGCCCATGACCATATGATCCCCTACAGTCTACAGGAGATATTTGAGCCCAGGCAAAGTAATTATAATTTAAGTGTAACTGAAATCCACAAGAAAATGAAGTGTAGAGCCAACATAAAAAGCTTGTGTATCTCTGTTAGAGGGATACATCTGTGGGATAATCTGGAGCAAAAGTTTAAAATGTCATCTTCAATTTGTGTGTTTAAAAGGATGAATAAATCCACTATAATAAAAAAATATAGAACATTATCTGAATAAGTGAATATCTAGTTATAACATAGAAGTACTCATAAAATAAGATATTACTGTAATTAATTAATTATCAAGATAAGAAGATATTATCATATTTATTGATCATTGTATTTGTAGTAAATATTTAAAGTGCACATAAATATTGTAGTTTTTATTAAAAACGGTTGACTATGTAAATCTGATTGTGTGTAAGGTGACCAAAAAATTGTATGTGAATAGTTTGTATTGATGTTTTGTGTTGTTGTGAAAATATACAGAAAAAAAGCGTGTTAACAAAGCAAAGGAAGTGGATTTAATTGAATTATTAGTTTGTAAAAAGGGGATGGGAGTCAATAAGTTATACTTCTTCCCACTCCTATTCGAGCAGAGAAAAATTTTGTTTGACTATGTTGTATGGTTCTTGGTTATCTCATGATTTTATGTGCTTGAAATAATCCAATCCAATCCAACTTTATTTATATAGCACTTTAAAACAACTGCAGTGGAGCAAAGTGCTGTACAGAATAATTAAAACCAAAATAGATCAATAAAATACAGAATAGATTTAAAGCCATAGAAACTGTACAAAAAAGAAAAAAAACTGCTATACAGAAGAATAAATAAAACCCAAATAAAAAGAATAGAATACAAGAATAGATGAAAAGCCATACTAAACTACACTAATAAACTAACTAACTAATTATCCTCTTTCTCCATGTGGGAACGTCTTGACCAGCTTATCCTTTTCCTCACATTCTCACTTCATCATGAGCTTTAAAAATCTTTATCAGTACATGCAACCGTCTCTAAGAGGTGAGAGGAGAGAGAGTGAATAAAGTGGATTCTGTGGGTTCTCTGTGCTTGCAGATAGCTGATTTGTCCTCGTTGGACCAGGCAGAGCTGTATCAGCGTCTTAAGTTTGAGCGAGGTGAGTATCGTTGCATTATCACAATGACGACCGTGGAGGGGCTCTGGGCTTTTCCAGGTCACACATCAGCTTGAGGCGTTACATTAAGCAGCCCTGCAGAGCAATGGGCTTCACATGCCTGGGATATTCCAGAGCTGCTGCCCTTTTCCCAACCAGATCAGGCTCTGTGTCACTATGCAGAGAAAACTGAACTAATGAGCTTTTCTGTGCTGTTACATTGTGTTATCTGTGTGGAACCAAATGCACTGTGAGTTGTGGGAATGTTTGTGAAGGCGTATTGAATCTCTGCCTCTCACACTGCACATTTGGAAGCAGAAATATGGCCTTCTGTTGACATTGACTAACTGCAAACAGAGGTCAGTTTACCTTGTTGCTATATTGGTCTTTACCAGTTGCACAATAACAATACGCTGCGAAGCCAATAATAGTTATTGCTGTAAGTCATATGCCATGTAATATTGAAAGTATAAAGAAGTGCAAAGTACAGGCGGTTGTGTAACAGTGTTGTGATTCACAATGAAAAGTGTGAGGCGGTAAAGGGATCGGACTCAGCTCTAGTTGTGAAACATGTCTGATTGGCAAACTCAGAGTTAGAGATGAGGAAAAGCAGAAAAATAGTGGAAAAAAACCATCAGGAGAGCTAAAAATAGACTGTAGAACCCAGATACTATCATGTAATATTCATTTACAGACATAAAAAAGGCCTAAAGAACAAATATTTTAATTCTTAAAATAGAATTCATTTAACTAAACCAGACTAATTCTACCTCTGCTAATTCTTTATCCATGATCTTAATCTCATGTGAATATTCTGTGTCTGAAATAGAAATTCCACTGTAGATGATCTGCCCGAGGGGTGGTAATAATAGTCCTGTGCAAATCAACATCTGCTTGATTTGATATGCAATATTTTTTTAATTATTCCAAGTATTTTTTCTGCCTGATTCCTGGTCGAGGACTGATGAATATAAAAACTAAGTTATAATAAGACAATTGCAGGTGTGAAGTATAAAAATAAATGGAAACAGTTATAATAGAGAAGTGGTTTGCAGTATTTTTGTTTTGTTTGTTTTTTTAACTGATTTTAACAAAACCTTAGATTATACTTGTTTACATGACATATAGTGCAAAACAATATACTTTTTTAAGCTGTAGGGAGCCATCTGACACATTTTTAATAGTGATTCAGGGTATGAACTGTTATATAATTTATTTTCTCAGTTATTTAAGAGGTAAAATGATCATATAGAGCTGCTGTATGTGTTTGACAGACTTTGAGGGGTCATTTTTAGTGTTTTTTTTCCAACTGTCTTTATTAAATTTTATTATATTTTTACAACAATAGATGGCTCAGCACAACACCTGGTCTACATGAAAATAAAAATATGAAGCTGTTGGAAGATAAACAGAGTAAGAAAAAACAGTAGACTAATCAAAGATAAAGCAAAAAGTACAGAGTATAAACTAATAATGAGGATAAAACAAAAATCAGGCAACACTGGTCCACAAGGAAAATGCTTCCAGAATAAAAGTAATGAAATTTTACCACATGAGAGTCACTGATAAAGAAAAATCAAGTCAAAAATTGCTGGTTGGCTGAACTTTCCAAGATACAACCTTGGGTCAAAATGTGAAACTCAGGAATTAACGAGAGAATGGGTTTGACTCAAAAGGAATATTTGTCTCAGAGCTACAAGATCTACTTCAAAACACTGTCTGCACATTAGAATACATTCACTTTACAGGTTCTATTTAGTGGAAGATTTATAAAACTATTAAATAAATGTACATAAACCAATACATATGTGTAATAACACTTAATCATATACCTTGAAAACATCAGCAAACCGGCACTTTTGTCATTTATTTTCCAATTAATCTTATTAAAATACGTAACATTTAGCACATTTAATGTCTGAAGCAAATCATTTCTAAAAAATTGTAGACCAGTGTAATCAAGCAGTGACAGGTGAGAACAGTAGTGATCTGACTGTGAACAGGCACCAAAGATTTTCAGTCATTGATGAGGTCTGAAAGCACAGAAGTGATTGATGAGTAAGGCTGCACGATGTTAGAAAAAACTGACATTTTGATTCTTTTTTAACCCTGCGATATATATTGCGATATGAAAAACTACTCAGGAGGATATAATAGCTGTGGTGCCGACATAAATGGTCAAACAAATCAGCTGTGTTTCCTGTTGTTGTGTCAGACACAGAGCACGTGTTTCAGTATCATCCTTCTCGTAGCCAAAATAATTCCAGATAAGTGACGAAGTCTTCCTTTTCAGTGATTTTCTCTTGTTTGTTGCTCATTTTTTAATGTTGTTACCAGCGACTCCCTCCATGTGCAGGGGGCGTGGTCTGCTTCGGCAAACTGATTAGGAATGATTGTGATTGGTGGATCGCTCAGTACAGGGTGAGTCAGAATTTCCATTTAAAGAAATTGTACTGCTAAAACGGAAACACTGATTTTTCTTTTGACCATACAGTCATATTGATGTGGTTATTGAGCATGTCTGGTGATGTAGTCATAGATTTATTGCATTGCATAAGAGAGAGAAGGTCCATTGTTTATTGGGCACTGAAATACCTGCCAACACAATGTATGCCACAGTGAACAAACTTGAAATTGACAACAGTTACAGGAGTCGGGGCTTTGCTTTCACACTCAGGACATAGGCCTACATGACAGTGCCCAGGGAGTTTTCATCACGGCAAGACCACAGCGATTGCAGGTATTATTTCCTCATCGAGTTGTCTGTTTGGGTCAGGAGAGAGAGTGGCCACCTAGATCCCCGGACTTGACCCCCCTTGATTTTTTCTTGTGGGGGTATCTTAAAAACCGTGTGTATCAGACTGTTCCACAAACTCTTCAGGAACTCCGAAATCGCATCACGGCTGAAATCCAAGCCCTACGACGAACACGAATGGCGAGAAGAGCTGTGTTAGAGATGCGACAACGAGCACAGATTTGCATCAATCTGAATGGTAGCCAGGTTGAAGGTCGTGCCGGACGACTTCGTTGAGACAAAACATTTTGATGGCGAGTAAACATGCTGTAATGGTTGACAATTTCAATTTCATTCACGGTGGCATAAACTGTGTTGGCAGATATTTCGGTGCACAATAAACAATGGACATTTCCTCTGTTATGCTATGCCATAAATCAGTGATTCAATCGTCAGACATGCTCAATAACCACATCAATATGACTGTATGATCAAAAGAAAAATAAGCATTTCCATTTCAGTGGTACAATTTCTTTAAATGAAAAGAGCGTTTTTTCTGACTCACCCTGTACAGTGTGTGTCAGGTTGAAATTAGATGAGAATGTGATAAAAAAAACACAAGCCTGGAGTGCTGCGTGGGTATCATTGGTCTTCTTTCCTAGCTTCTGGTGCTCATCAGCGTTGGGATCCAAATACTAGTTGTTTGTAAAAACTGAGGCACTCAGAGTAGGGCTGAAATTAAAAAGCCTTTATTAAAGCATGGCCAAACAAATAAAAACTGAGCTGACGTGTTGCGGCCTATGGGCCTTCATCAGGGCCGAATAGGCTTACTTGTGCCCTCCCTCGGCTTCCTGATTAAAAACCCTTATTGCTTATCTGTTTATTTCTGATAACTCACTTTATATGAAGACTCATAGTGCTCGAAATGTCTATGGTGATTGTTTTTATACTATGTATTGATCTGTTTTCTTTGTCTGTTTCAATTTTTAATACTCTAAATCTCTGTTTTTAAGGTCCGCCCAGTCATGTGACCTCTCCCTATAAATAGGAGGATCCATATGGGCGGCCTTCTTATATCAGCCGTGATGAAGGCCCATAGGCCGCAATGCGTCGGCTCAGTTTTTATTTGTTTGGCCATGCTTTAATAAAGGCTTTTTAATTTCAGCCCTACTCTGAGTACCTCAGTTTTTACAAACACTTAGATGAGAACGTGTTGAGTTCATTTACCTCCTACATTGCAGGAGCTGCGATGTGACTATTGCGCAGACGTACATTGCGATGTCGATGCTCAAACGATATATTGTGCAGCTCTACTGATGAGTTAGTAAAACAAAGATATGGAGTCCAGATTCTCATAAACTGTCCCTTTGAGGAATGAAGTAAAAAGGTCAAATATTCCATAGGAAAATTTTTTAGTGGTTTTTAATGTGTTGTCTGTTGAAAATAAATGTTATGAATGTGTTTTATGTGATACTAGATGTTGGAGTTTAGTGTATCTGCTGTTTTTAGCTCACCAGCGGAGTTATTGTGAGGGTTTCATAGTCTTCATCGTTGTCTTTGTCGTCGTCTTTGTTAGCAATTTCTTCAGAAACCTTCTCTGACGAAACTACTAGTCAGATTCACTTAAAATTACGTATGTAGCTTCTTTTGGACAATGTCTGCTAAATTTCTTCGCAGTTTTGATAAAATTAGATTTTTGATTTTTTGACAAATTTTTTAACCCTGTCATGCATAAGCCACTCCAGTGGACAGTTATTCTCCAGCTGTTCTCTTGTATATTCATGAGTTTTGTTGTTTTAGTTCCATATCAGCCAACACAGTGGACACTTCCGCACCATCTCATACCCTGACATTCAGACCATTACTGTAACTGTGCTGTTCTTGATAAACCTGATTTGCAGTGACATGTTTTAGTATAAATCAATTGTTATTTGTTAGACAAAAAGGTTTTTTTTTGCATATTATCTCCATGAAGTGAGTAATTACTAGCATTAGAATATGTTAAAATGTAGAAGACATCAGATTAGCAGTATTAAAAATGTTTTTATGTCATTGTTTTCATATCTATGTAGCTGGGATAGGCTCCAAGCGACCCCTGTGACCCTAGTGAGGATAAAGCGGGTTCTGAAAATGAATGAATGAATGTTTTCTTATCACTGTCTGATATTGGGTTTTAAACACATGTTTCTTTACTTCAAAAATTACACGCATAGGTATTTTTGTAACTCTATAGAAAGAAAACCTCAATCACATTGGTTTTTTTATGCCTAAGGAGGAAGAAAAACACTCAAGAAAAAAATCTTGACTAAGGTTTTCATAATTCATGCATGAAAGGGTTAAATATAAAAATTTGCCTTTACTTATAATGGTCCATATTTTGATGGTTTATCACATGTAAATGGTTAGAGATATCAATATAGTTCCTATTGAGCACTGATAGAAGTCATATATGGACTTTGATTGAATTAGTTGAGTTCTCCTCCAGTGAAAGTACCGCCCACTTCTATTGGGAGATTGATCTCCTGCATCCAGACCACAGGACTCTAACATAGAGACAGAACCTGACAACCTCACAAATTCAAGTTGTTATTGATTCTTGATAGAACATGCCGCTGAGATACAACGACATTGGTTCTATTTTTAGTAAAGCAGTAAAAAGGATGCCAATAAAAAGAAATAATAACACTGGGGAATAATTTGAAAAAAAAAAATTCTGTTGAGTTAGATTTTTATACTGATTTAAACTAAAATTGGCATGCTGATTCCAAAATTGCAGTCAGTTTTTTTCTAGACTGTCAAGTTTTTCCTCCACAGCTTACCCTCCAGATAAGCAAAATTCCACTGATTAGCTGTAGTAAGACTTGCCAGCTGATTACGATTGGACTCATCTACAGCTATGTGGCAACTTGTTTGTGCAGTCACAATTTTGAGACAGTGCGGTGAGAGGTGTGTGCAGCTCCCAAGAGGTCAGTACTATCAATATCTGCAAACAGAAAGCTAGCATAGTAGGAATTAAGAGGATTTGTGCTGGCTTTTCTCTTAACCTTGTAACCATGGGCATACCATTGTAAGTTCTATTTCATTACCTCCGCCAAGGAGGTTATGTTTTTGCCAGGGTTTGTTTGTTTGTTTGTTTGTTTGTCTGTCCGTTAGTGTGCAACATAACTCAAAAAGTTATGGACAGATTTTGAGGAAATTTTCAGGGTTTGTTGGAAATGGGATAAGGAAGAAATGATTAAATTTTGGTGGTGATCGGGGGTGGGGGAGCCCACGGGGGGGGGCGCAGACCAGAAAATTTCCTCAAAATCTGTCCATAACTTTTTGAGTTATGTTGCACACTAACGGACAGACAAACAAACAAACAGACAAACAAACAAACAAACCCTGGCAAAAACATAGCCTCCTTGGTGTGGGGGGGCCCACGGGGGGGGCCACTGATCAGCCTTGGTGGAGGTCTGCGCTCTCCGAGTGCTTCTAGTTTTATGCTGTTTTTTTAGTTTTCAAAGCTTCTAACTATTCCATCTTAGTGTTTTATTTCCATAGGTATATATTTCCTGTGTTCCAGATCATGTCTGCTCCTGCTACTTCTCGTCGTAAATGCCTAAACAACGCTGACTCCTTTTGCTTTATTTGTGGTAGTTTCACCATTCCAAGTCAGAGAGCAAACATCAGTGCATTTGTCAAACAAGCAAATTTTGCATATTTTAAAGTAAAACTCGGTGATCAAGACAAGCCATGGGCCCCTCACAAAGTGTACAAGCAGTTGGCATTTGGTGTCCCCGTGGTTTGGCGAGAGCAAAAAGATTGCACAGACTGTTACTTTTGTTTAGTGAAAACATCAGGATTTAACAAGAAAAATAAAATTAAAATAGAATATCCTAATCTACCGTCAGCTATAAGACCAATGCCTCATTCAGCTGAAATTCCAGTGCCAGTTTTCAAACAATTAGCTCCTCTAGAAGATCTGAGTGATGTTGAAGAACGCAGTGACAGCAATGATGCAGATTTTGAAATTCACGAGGATTCAGTTCGTTGGGGATTTGATATTTCATTGTATGTCGATATTTGAAAATTTTTATAAAACAAGCACATATCTGTTAAGTACAGTATTTTTCATATTTTTTAAGAAAACAGGGATCCTATAGTTGTAAAACTTGACGTGATAGAGAAAAACTGAGATCAGTTTTGGATTCCGCACCCAAAAATTAGTTAAAAACAGCTGTCAGACCTAACTCAACAAAAACTGTGTTCCCCAGTGTAATACATTAGCAGTGATATAAATGCACTTTTTTTCATGAATGATAAAGCAGCAGTAAATGCCAGTTGGAGGTTTTCTCACCTCAAACAAATTCAGTTTACGATCAGATAAGAAAAACCTCAGATTCTCGTGCATGTGAAGCTGCATCTGAAAATGATCAGATTTCAGATTGTGTTGCAGCTCTGCAGATAAGATTTGAGTCTATAATTCTGTCTGTTGTATAAATAAACCCACCTTTTCTTCCTGCAGGAGTGAAGCTGGACCCGACTAAAGCCTGGTGCCCGGTTCTGGAATGCCAGGCGGTTTGCAGTTTGAGCCCCGGGTCGGAGGGACAGCCCACCGCCGTGCCCTGCCCCACCTGCCGCGCCGTCTTCTGCTCCGGCTGCCGGGGGCCCTGGGGGGACGGCCATACGTGTCCCGAGCGCCAGCCCATGATGTCATCCTTGCCATCTCGTGAAAGCAGGTCAGTGAGGCACCCGCTTCCTTGAAATGACGCTGTGATGAAACCCACGCGGTGGTGTTCATTCAAGACATGGAGGAACTTAAAGTAAACACAGTTACTGCATTAGTAGGACTCGTTGACCTCTAAATGTTTGCATCGATTCTATAATTTAACCCTTTCATGCACAGTGGTCACTACAGTGGACAGTTCTTCTACAGCTGTTCTCTTGTATATTCATGGATTTTGTTATTTTAGTTTCATATCAGCCGACACAATACACAATACACTGCAATTGGTAACATTGCTGTAACTTGGCTGTTCTTGATAAACCAAATCTAACATGTTTGAGTGTAAATCAATTCTTTGGTATCGTTATTAGACTGTAATTAACAACAAAAGATTTTTTTTGGCATATTATCTCCATGAACTGACTGGTATTGAAGTTCACTACAAAGAAAAAGTTAAGGATATTCTTTTTTTTTTTTTTTTTGTCATTTTTACCATTTTTAAATAAAACTATGTCCGGTCATTTAAAAAATGTGTTTCAATTCAATTCACACACAAAAAAAGTAAAAAAAAAAACGTGCAAAAATCCCAACTGAAAAAAATAGCCTAAAAATTTTAAATATCCATAACTTTTTGTTTGTAGTGTATGTTAAAATGTGAGAAAACATCAAATTAGCAGCATTAAATGTTTTTATTTCATAGTTTTCACACAGTATATCAGTAAATACACATTTCGTTGTTTTAAAAATTAAACACACATTTTTGCAACTCCATGAAAAATAGATTCATAAAAAAAATTAGTTAATCTCATTGTTTTTTAAATGCCTAAAGAGGAATAAAGAAAAAAATCTTGATTAATGTTCTCATAATTCATGCATGAAAGGGTTAATATGTTAAAACTGAGCAGAGATGGAGAGTAACTTGAGTTATCAGGTATCTACTTTTACTCCCTACATTTTAGCACAAATACCTGCACTGTTTACTCTTTACATCCTTCAAATGGACCCAATACTTAACTCATAAAGACCTAAACAACCACCAGTGACCAAAAGCATTTACCGATCTACAATGTTTTGTACCTGATCTAACCTGAACTTTCATTATGATATCCAACCATAAAGTCTTATTGATCTTCTCTTAGCAGTAACTGACTATAAATGAGTAAATTCTGGCAGATTTAAAGGAGTTTTTGACTTAGTTACATTGAATCTTAACCCATAAAGACCCAAACGTCCACTGGGGCCCAAAACCATCTACTGATCTAAACTGTTTAATACAGGGGTCTCAGACTCATTTTCTTTCAGGGGCCACATTTAACCCCATTTGATCTCAAGTGGGCCGGACCAGTAAAATAATAACATAATAACCTATAAATAATGACAACTCCAAATTTTTGTCTGTTTTTTTTTTTCCGGGCAAAAAACCCCAATTAAATTATGAAAATACTTACTTTTATAAACTATTCAAAAAAGTGAATAACCTGAAAAAACTGAAATTTAAATTAAAAAAAAAAAACTTCAGAAAAATTATTGCAATTTTAACAATATTATGCCTCAACTTACCATTTCTACATGTGCATTATGGGTCAGATCTACAAAGACACTAAACACTTAGTGACAGGCAGAAAATTGTTAAATTTGTGCTTAATTTTCTTTAGACATTTCAGGTTGTTCATATTTGTTCAGGTATAGTTACAGGATAGTTTGTAAATGTAAATATTTCCATAATTTAATGTTATTTTTTGCACTGAAACAAAGACAAAAATTTGAAGTTGTCATTATTTATAGATATAATGTTATATTTTTTCACATCAAACAGAGAAGAAAATATGCAGTCGTTATTTTTTGTAGGTTATTATGCTATTATTAGACTGTAGATCATATTGGTCTGAATGTGGAACCTGACTGAAAATGAGTTTGATGGCCTTGACTGTGGAATTTTTGCACTTTGCAAATTCATTCATTCAATTCATTGGAACCTTTGGCGGGCCGCATTTGGCCCCCAGGCCACATGTTTGAGACCCCTGCTTTAATACCTGTTGATCCACTAATCCTGTCAATACATGTAAATAACAGAGGTAAAATGCAGTTTGTCATCTTTTCATGGTCATCAGATATGACCCATTTGTGAACGTCTGCCTCTCACTGAAGGTCTGGAAGCACAAATATGGCCTTCTGTTGATATTTACTAACTGCAAACAGAGGTCAGTTTACCTTGTTGCTATATTGGTCTTCACCAGTTGCACAATAACAATACACTGTGAAACCAGTAATAGTTACTACTGTAAGTCATATGCCGTGCAATATTGAAAGTATAAAGAAGTGCAGATTACAGGCAGTTATGTAACAGTTTTGTGATTCACGATGAAAAGTGTGAGCCGGTAAAGGGATCGGACTCCAGTTGTGAAACATGTCTGACTGGCAAACAAAAGGCTTAAAAATAGTGAAAAAAAAAAAACAAAAAACATTAGGAGCATTTAAAGGAGACTGTAGAACGCAGAACGTGTCATGTAATATTCATTTACAGACATAAAAAGGGCTAAAGAACAAATACTCACCTTGTACGGCCTGTAAATATTAGGTTTTAATTCTTAAAATAGAATCCATTTAACTAAACCACAATTTACATGGGACTAATTCTGCTTCTTGTAATTTGTTATCCATGATCTTAATCCCATGGGAATTTTCTGTGTCTAAAATAAAAAAATCTACTGTAAATAATCTGCCTGAGGGGTGGTAATAATAGTCCTGTGCAAACCAACATCTGTTTGATTTGATACGCAGTATTTTTTATTTATTCCAAGTATTTTTTCTGCCTGATTCCTGGTCGAGTACTGATGAGTATAAAAACTAAGTTATAATAAGGTGTGAAGTATAAATATAAATGAAAACAGTCATAATAGAGAAGTGGTTTACAGTATTTTTTCTGTTTGTATTTTTAACGTATTTTAACAAAACCTCAAATTATACTTGTTTACATGACATATTGTATAAAACATATAGTGAAAAATCTACTGTAAATGATCTGCCTGATGGTGGTAATATCAGTCCTGTGCAAACTAACATCTTTGTGATTATGTTTTTCCACAGACAGGTTGACATGGACAGACTGTAAACTTTCCTTCTGTTTGCTTTGATTATTAAAACCCTCCTGTGATGGTTCATGGAGTGAAACTGGTTTCACTGTTGACAACATGAACATGTGACAGGATCTGAAAACCATCAACACATCCTTATCTGTGTTTGTTTTAAGGTGGTTTTAAGAGCTCCCTCCTTTTTAATTTTTACTTGGAAGTATATATATATATATATATATATATATATATATATATTTTTTTTTTTTTTTTTTTTTTTTTTTTTTTTGCACATCATAAACAGCAAGAGCAAAATAAAAATAAAACAGCAATGATTATTGTGCAGGAGAGGATAGAAGCCAAAAAAGGCTTATGTGAACACCTAGCTGGAAATAAACAATACACAGGAAGAAGAAAAGAAAAAAAAGAATTATAACAATATTTGCAAGATTTTTGCTCAGTAAACTTTACTGCTTCAGCTTCATCTACAGAGGGAATTCGCATATCTAGTTTTATACATGTCTATCCAGTTTATCCTGTTCATACATGCAAATCTACTTCACATGTTCTTGAAACAGAGCCATAAACAGCAAATGGAACATTCTGTACTTGTCACATAGTGATATTAAAAAAAAAACATGAAATATTACCATAATATAAGTCGACTTTCATTGAAGATTTGATCAAATTTGCATCTTCAAAGATTACAACAATATTTCAGTCTTAAGTGTCTAAATCATAACCTTGCACCAGTCTAATACCTGGGTACATCCTGTTCTTTATGTTCCTCCTGGGTTTCAGAACATAATTTTTCACTAGTTTTCAAGTTTCGCAGCCGTGAGTCACTTTTCCAGTACTGGTTTCATGTTTGTGTAGCGTTCAGATCTAGGACATGACTCCACTGTGTTTCTGGCTGTGGTTCAACAAGACGATGCCCCTGTTTTTAGCCCCGCCCACAAAACTCTAATTAGCTCACATGCTTTGCCAACCATTGAAGCAGACATCCTTCAGCAAAACAACAAGCAGAACATAGTGGAGGTTTATCAGAAAACCTAAGGTTCAGATGTGCAAATCCTTCCAGAGAGTTCAGTGTCATTTAGACTCATATCCAAACTTTAACCCATAAAGACCCAGCACTACTTTTGTGTCACTTCCCAAATGAATTTTTCTCTCTATTTAACCTTTCTGAAGTGATTTATCATCCTTTTATTATAACATTCTCCCCTGTATTTAGAATTTTTCCAGTTCAAATCTAATATTTAGCTGTATTTAATTTACTGATCATGTAGATGTTCATAAAAACTCAGATTAAACTTGAGGATTATTGTATCAGAACCAGAGAAAACTGAAGAAAAAGTGACTTTTTCAATAAAATATATCATTAAATAAGCATAAACCAAGTGTGTGCATCCATTGTCATTGATCCAACTCCATGTAAAACACTGGTGAATCAATGTTGTAGAAGATGACGGTGTTTCCGTGGTAACTACAGAGCCTCTGAACGTCCAAATGGGTCATATCTGATGACCATGAAAAGATGAATAACTGTATATATATTTGTATATATATTTTTTTTGCCAAAATGTTTTTATTTAAATTTTTTTTATCATTTTAACAAACAAACAACAAACAGTGCATACATCAGATCCATGTAACCTGCCGACTACAAACACAAACATCATTATGTTTACAAAAAGAAAAAAAATTATACAAAATGTAGAAATCTGAGCATCCAACTTCAGAAACCACAGAGGTTACTTTTTCAAATGTTTGTATTGTCCTCCAGTAAATTTAGATTCTTAGCATATACAATGAAAGGATTCCAAACACGTTCAAATGACTCCTGTTCGCCCTTAAGAATATAGGAAATTTTTTTCTAGTGGAAGGGTAGAAAGCATCTGCCGTATCCACTGACTAACAGTTGGTTTATGAGTTCTTTTCCAAAATAATGAAATGCATTTTTTAGCAATAAGTAGACTGAAGTCTATAAAAATCCGTTCATTTGTTGTGAATAACTGTATTTTACACCAATTATTTACATGTATTGATAGGATTATTGGATCAACAGGTATTAAACAGTTTAGATCAGTAGATGGTTTAGGGCCTCAGTGGATGTTTGGGTCTTTATGAGTTAAGATTCAGTAACTAAGTCAAAAAGTGTCATCTTAATCTTCCAGAGTTTACTCATTTATAGTCAATTACTCTTAAGAGAAGTTCAATAAGACTTTATGTTTGGATATCATATTGAACGTTCTGGTTAGATCAGGATCTCAGGACCTGATTCAGGATTCTATGTTGTCCTCAGAGCATAAGTCCAGGTCAAAATGAGAGGTCTTTGTAGTTCCTCATGGCTCTGATCTGGTATCTTTTGTGTTTTTCTTCCTCAGGAGTCGCTCCGACAGCGACTCTGACTCACCCATCAAACAGTGTCCGATGTGTGGAATCTACATCGAGAGGAACCAGGGCTGCGCTCAGATGCTCTGTAAAAGCTGCAAACACACCTTCTGCTGGTACTGTCTGCAGAACCTGGATGTGAGTTGACCTCCTGCTTCTAAACCGCCTGCTGGGATTTTATATTCTGCAAAAAAAATAGGATTATCAAGGGAAAAAAAAAGTCTTAGAAATCTCATTTATAAATAAAGTATATCTAAGTTTGTCTGAAGATATTTGGAGGAGCAAGCGAATACTGAAGTTATATAACATAATATTTACAATAGTGTATAAACTGTAAAAATAAGAACATAAGAACATTATATTATAATAATCAGCATATGCAAGGTTGTTCTCTTTACTTTAACCCTTTTTAGACGTCATTCAAATTACCATAACTCCTGAACCTGATTGGGTGCTTTCTATTGCTAAATAAGACATTCAAGGTCAGGAATTTATCAAAATTTGGTGCAGTCTTTTGTTTTTGAAGTTACAGATGATGAACATGTTTTTTCATTGGTTGTGATAAAACCAAATTTTCTCTTATTTTTATTTTTTTTGAGTGTCTAGACTTTTATTCGAATTGTAAGAAATCTCCCCAAGCTAAATGTTCCTACAGCGTATGTTTTTGCTCAATACAAGACAAATAAGTTGTATTTTATTAAAAATCAAACGTTATAAAAATACATGATTATATTTTTAATGGCTTTGAGATTAAAATATGTTGTTATAATATTTTTTTCTGTATGACTCAAGAGGGTATTAAATCTTAAATCTGATCTACACAAAAGCTAATAATGCATTTAAGTCAGTGTTTTGGCTAACATCTGACAAATCCAAAACCAATTAAAAAAAAAAAAAAAATCTTTGTCTCCCAATATTTGTTATATGGAAAACAACTAAGTTTTTGCTTGTTTTTTTCCATAAAAATATTGGCATTTAAAGGGTTAAAATCCTGGCTGTTATTCAATATTGCATGATGTTGATCAAGACTGAAGTTGGTTATAATATTTGACCTAAAAAATTAGAAAAAATATTAATTACACTATTTTTATAGCAGTTTTTTGGAAGTGGAGGTTTTTGTTCTGACTGACTCATGTACTGGTACTCGTACATTTTTCACCATGTTCTGATGATTTATTAGAAAATGTAATTTTAGAATTCTAAGCTTTGTCAAGAGACAGACTTTAATACAAAAAAATGTGCCATATGCACTAACACAAACAAAATGATACAGATGAAGAGGAAAATTTTACCCAAATGGATAAAAATGCTGTAGTGATGGATGAGGGTTTGTGCAGTTCATGTCTTCATGCGTCTGTCTGTGATTTCAGGGCGATATCTTCTTGAGGCACTATGATAAGGGGCCGTGCAGGAATAAACTGGGACACTCCAGAGCCTCTGTGATGTGGAACCGAACCCAGGTGAGACCGAACATGCTGCATCCTAGACCCGCCCACCCGGAACTACATTATTCCATGATGTTGATTTTTGTAAAACTGTGCCATCGAAGCTTCGGGGTTGGGAGTTAAAGATTTTGGACTCCATCCCAGTAGGACGGTCTGTCAGCTCAATACGTTACAGCTGAAATACTCAATAAATATAGAGAAACGTGCAGGACAGTAAAATTTCCCTTCAGGCTCATTTCATTTTAACCCTATAAAGACTACCATTATAAAAGGCCTAGATTTCTTTATGTTTTTGCAATAAAAGTTTTAGAAAATATTTTTTTTACTAACTCTCTTGCAACTTTTTTCTAGGAAGAACCTAACTTTCAATATCTGTCCATTAATCCTCATTACTATATGTAATACATGTTTAAAACAGGGTATTATAGTAAAAAAAAAAAAAAAAAAAAAGACGGACTTGAATTTTTTATCATTATGAAAAACAACTGTAAATGTGCATTAAAAAACTTTATTAGATTAGAGAAATTAACCTTAGACTATTTTACATGTGCTTAAACATTTTAGTTTGTCTGGATCATTCTGTGTCCATGTTGTAGCTTCTTATTTTTAGTTATTTCTAGTCATGTTTAGCCTGTGTGATAGTCTCTGTTGACTTTTTGTCTAGTTGTAAACAGATCCACTCATTTCACTGACAAAAACACCCATGATCTACTTCTTTTACAGACAGTGACAGTTCTGCCCTGGTTAACTCTCTGTAAATATATATATATATATATATATATATATATATATATATATATCCTCCTGAGACCCAGAAAAGTATAAGTTTTGGCTTTTTTTTTTTTTTTTAACATTAAATAATTGCCTTTATTGAAAACAACATGATACAGCAGTTTTTTTTCTGATGCATTTTTAAAAATTTTCATAGAATGTCCTTTGAAATGGATGGTGTTTTTTTTTTTTTTAATCAATAAAGCTGTGAAATTCTCGTCTCCGATAGAGGACAAAATATGCATTGCTGGGTCTCAGGAGGATATAAAAATATACATACATTTATATAATATGTACAGCTGCAATACAGTTATCAATGAAATATGCAAACCAGAAAAATACAGACAAAAATAGTGGGAAAAAAAAAGTAAAACTCAACAAAAACATAGCAAAACACACTAGTAGAATACTCCAAAACAGCACGGTCACTATGATATACAATTATTTACAAGAATTCACAACAAAAACACAGTTAAAACTTTACTAAAATGCTGCTAAAAGTTATAAAAATCTTCCATCTCTCTCTCACTGACTGCACTCTGCTGCTCTCTGCTCCACCCACTTCCACCTCTCACTCTTTATAACTTTCAGATGGTGTTTGAATTTTGTCAATTGCGAGAACGGTTCGGGAGTTACGTTAATTTGAATGCCGTAAAATGCAAAACATGGAGACACACATGGTCTTAAAAGGGTTCATTCAAATTAAACGTCTGCTGCTGCTTTTACAAACACGTTTCTCTATAAACGTCGCTGTTGTTTTCCAGTTTCATTCCTCCTCAGTCGTCCTCTATCAGACATGAAACTCGACTAATCCCACTAATCTCACATTCCTGCTCTGTAATGACAACAAATGGCCACAAAACCTGCTTTCCTGCATGTTTTGGAGCCTTTATGACATGATTCTCCACCTGATACTCTATGTGGACAAAAGTATTGGGACACATCATGGCTACGGCTGTAAAATATCCTGTTCATGATGATTTAAGATATAAACATCAATATTTCCTTAAAGTTTAATGGGAGATTTTTCTTCCTATGAAAGTAGATGGTTAGTTGTGGTAGAATATGATTATTTACAGCCAGAGCATGAAAACTATTTTTAGAAATTTAGAGAACATTTAAAATTATAGTCATGGATAAAAAATAAAAAGAAATCAATGTTGAGAGAAATTAAGTAAAAATCATCTTTGATGCTTTTTGGAAGCAAAGATAACAATTTAAACAAAAGTAACCAATGCCATGATATTTATCCCGTATAAAACTACATATTGTTACATTTGCCGTTATTGTTTTGTATCCCACTGGAAGAAATCAAAATCTTACTAAGTGTATTTTTCTCATTTCTAGTCCAAATATCTCAACACACTTAAAATAAGACATAATCACCTAAAGAGTAACTTTTCAGTGAGATATAAGAACTTAATTTTAGACAATAGATCTTGAAAATCTTTTTTCAAGAAATTTTAAGAAAATAATTTTCACTTGTTCCATTAGCAGATTTTTTTGCTTAATACAAGCAAAAAAAATCTGCCAATGGAACAAGTGGAAAATTATCTTGGTAAGATTTCTTGAAATAAGATTTTCAAGATCTATTGTTTAAAAATAAGTTCTTTATATCTCACTGAAAAGCTCCTCTTTAGGTTCTATTAAAGTTTTTAGCCCAATAGTTTTTACTTGTACTTTTTTCTGTGTCTGGTTTGCAATTGCACAATTAGCTTATTTATCTATTTATTTATTTATTTATTCTTCTTGCTCTTTTTTTTCTCTTTCTGTTCTTCTCTCCTCGTTCTATCTTTTATATATTTTATTCTTGCTCGAGGAAAGTTAGTGTATTTTTAGAATGTAAGCTCCATTTTATGTATTTGGCTGAAGTCATTCAATCTGAACTTTTGTATTTCTGTCATGTTTAACAGTTTTCTTCCAGTATATTATGACTTCAAAATCTAAGTGATGTTTGTTATGTTGGTCGTTTGTCCGGGACAACAGATGGAAATTAGCTTCTCTGCTAAATCTGGTGCATACATCTTGTTCTTTATAACTAATGCCAATACACACTGTCCTGTACCTAAAAAGAAAAAAAAAAAAAAAAAGAGGTAATCATGTCTAATTTTAAGTGCAATGAGATATTTTGACTAGAAATGAGAAAAATACACTTGGTAAGATTAAAATTTTTACAGTGGCCAGCAAGGTTATTATCGTTAATGAAAACTAACGAAATGACGAAAACTAGAATTGTAAAAACATTTTCGTTAACTGAAATAAATAAAAACTATAATTAAAAGAAAAATGATAACTAACTGAAACTGTATTGTGTGTTTACAAAACTAACTAAAACGAATAAAAATTATGGATAAAATTCCCTTCGTTTTCGTCTTTGTCAACGTCGGATTGATACAAAAGCAATTTACTTCACTTTAGCAATTTTAGCTGCTGGCACCATACGACACTTCACGGTCCGTCGTTTAGAGTCATCTTCTCGTCCCCACTTTACCTGGAAACATGGAGACTAAAGTTGGGAGAAAGAAGCAGAGTCCTGTCTGGGATTTATTTGAATACGACGGCGAAGAAGAGAAAAGATACAACAAAACTAAAATTAATACTAAAACTAAACTAAAACTAAGCATTTAGGAAAAAAAAATTAAACTAATAAAAACTAGCAAACCAGCTCTAAAAACTAATTAAAACTAACTGAATTACAGAAAAAAAGTCAAAACTAAATAAAACTAAACTATAATGAAAAATCCAAAAACTATTAGAACCTTGGTGGCGAGACCCCTGTTAGAAAAGAAACACCTGAATTCAAAGTGTCCACATACTTTTGTCCGTATAGTGTAGCAGTGGACCTGTGAGTGTGTCTGTGTGTGACTGGTACAGGTATTTTTGTGCAGAACAGCTCATGACAGGTCTGATTACACCCAGGACCAACAGGTCGCCTTTAACAACCTGTTTGGCACAGATTCCCTCTTGGCTCCATGGAAGTGGTGTCAACACACACAAAGTGAACTTTACACTGCATTTGTACTGAGCTGGTTTATTTGTCGACTATTGAGATACAAAACATGGTTAAAGTATGTGGACACCAAGGTTATAATAGTTTTGGATTTTTCATTATAGTTTTGACCTTTTTTTTCTCTAATTCAGTTAGTTTTATTTAGTGCAATTTTAACAGTATTATTTGTCGACTTAGTGGTGGTGCACTGAATAGTACTGTCGCAAACCCCATCCCCATGTTTGCCTGGGTTTTCTTTGGGTACTCCGGCTTCTTCCCACCATCCAAAGACATGCACTAGTAGGTTAATTGGTTAACTTTTTTTTTCTATTTACCTTTTTTCAGCAATGTACATACAAAGAAGTGGAACTACAGTGCATACATTACACTGGTCAACAACAAATTTATTGTTGAAGTTTTTTGAGCCGATTTAGGATAATTTTGGTGTGCTGAATCCAAAAATCACATTAATTTTGCTCAATCAGGTCAACTTTCTGAACTATGCTACATATTGGCTTTTTAACATTTTTGCTTACATTTATGGGCATTTTCACATCATATGATACAAAATTCTTTCATATTTCTTGCAATAAACGAGTTCTGAAGATTTTACTTTTGCCAATTTATGATTAATGTTTTTTTTAATATTACAGGTGAATGAAATGGCTTCGACTAGAAGATCTTGCAAAAATAAGCCTGACGTATTCTGCTACATCTGCGGTGAATACACCATTGTACCTAACAGGAATCAAGTCACAAGTTTCATAAAGTGTTCTTACCAATCTTATTTTGGTATTAATTATTATATTTTGTGAGAAGATCAAATTTTTCAAAATCAAATTAGCAAAAAACCTGACCTGATTGAGAAAAACAGATGTCATTTTTGGATTTAGCGGTGCAAAATGGTCCTAATTCAGTTGAAAAAACCTAGACAACTTGCAAAAAACATTTTTTTGCAACCCAGTGTTATACATTGCCTTTTATATCATTTTTCCCCCATGCCCAAACTAACCCTAAGGCCCTCCGAGAAGGAGCAACAGCAGAAAAAAGAACATTACAACAAAGTCTCTGTGCTGTAGAAAATTAAGTACAAACAGTAACAAATTTATGATATGCAAAAATAATAACTGAGCCGACAGAAAACAGAAAAGAGAGATTTTTTTTTTAATTAATTGGTTCATCTAAATTGCCCATAGATGTGAGCATGATTGGTTGTTCGTCTCTAAATGTCCTGGTCATTCTTGAAAATGAGAATCAGTTCTCAACTCACCTATCTGGTTAAATGAAGGTACAATTAAAAATCATTTATGCATGTGCATCACAGATTGCAGTAGATTTACAAAGACACAAAACATTTAGTAACAGGCAGAATATTGTTAAAAATTTTAGTTTGGAATTTGGAGCTGGTTGGTTATTATTTTACTGGTCCAACCCACTTGAGATGTAATTGGACTAAATGAGTTTTACACCCTTGACTATAAATGTCTTCAGTGTAATTTCTGCACTTCAAAAATTCCTCCCAAAGATGGGAACCTATATTACCTTTGTTGCTGCAATAATATTTATTGGTGATGCAAAACTTCATGTTAATCAAGTTGTTGTCATTCTGCCTCGGACTAAGATTTATATCTACAGCCTTATTTTTCAAAGTGGACATTGTTTGTTTCCTATGATTGTTATTTTTTTCTCTGATTTCCGTCCTGTGTTACCTGTGGAGGGTTGTGGGAAGGCATTTGCAGCTGTGAAAAAGAAACTAATTGAACTGTACTTGGATGTATATGTAAGGGTAGAGACTGCGATCTGGTAGGATCGGCGATTCTACCAGTAGAGACTCCGATCGTAGTCTCTACCAGTAGAAACTCCGATCCGAACCCTAACCCTAACCCTAACCCTAACCCTAACCCTAACCCTAACCCTTCTACTGGCAGGATCGTAGTCTCTACCAGTAGAAACTCCGATCCGAACCCTAACCCTAACCCTAACCCTAACCCTAACCCTTCTACTGGCAGGATCGTAGTCTCTACCAGTAGAAACTCCGATCTGAACCCTAACCCTAACCCTAACCCTAACCCTTCTACTGGCAGGATCGGAGTTTCTACCAGTAGAGACTCTGATCGGAGTTTCTACTGGTAGAGACTACGATCAGAGTCTCTACTGGTAGAATCGCCGATCCTACCAGATCGCAGTCTCTACCCTTACATATACATTGTAATGTACTGAAAAAAGAGGAAAATCTAATAAAAACTAGGTCAAAAAAAAAAAAAAAATCATCCTACAGGCCAGATTGAAACCTGTGGCGGTCTGGTTTTAGCCCGCAGGCCGTATGTTTGACACCCCTGAACTAAACAAATGATGCTGCTGTTTCTCAGGTGGTGGGCATCCTGGTGGGCGTCAGCATCGTGGTGCTGGTGACCTCGCCGCTCCTCCTGCTGGCCTCGCCCTGCATCCTCTGCTGCGTCTGCAAACCCTGCCGAGGAAAGAAGAAAAAGAAGAAGAAGAAGAGGAAGAAGGACGTCGGGACGCCGGACGCCTCCACATCGTAGCAGCCCTGATAGATGCAGCCTTTGAAACACCATGAAACCAACAGACCACTGGGGCTGTGGAGAGGGACGGATGCCGCTGTGGGACACTAGAGTGGGTTTTCATTATGACTCCACAGACTGGAAGCCTCCTCAGTGGTGCAGTTATGTCGTCAAGGTCAAAAAAAGAACTTTCACCTTAACCCATAAAGACCCAAACATCCACTGGTGAACAAAAGCATCTACTGATCTAAAATAGACCTGTTGAGCCACTAAACCCACCAATACATGCGAATAATTGGTGTAAAATACAGTCTGTCGTCTTTTCATGGTCATCAGATCAAGGTTATTATCGTTAACGAAAACTAATGAAATGACAAAAACTAGAATCAAAAAAACATTTTTGTTAACTGAAATAAATAAAAACTGTAATTAAAAGAAAAAAATGATAACTAACTGAAACTGTATTGGATAAAAAGTATGGATGAAATTCCCTTCGTTTTTGTCAATGTCAGATTGATACAAAATCAATTTATTTTGCTCTAGCAATTTTAGCTAGCAGCACTATACGGAACTTCACTGTCTGTCACTTCTCGTCACTTGTGGTTTCCAGTCGTCTTCTGGTCCCCACTCTACCTGGAACATGGAGACTAAAGTTGGAAGAAAGGAGTAGAGTCCTGTCTGGGATTTATTTGAACATGACGGAGAAGAAGATAAAATATACGACGAAACTAAAATTAATACTAAAACTAAACTAAAACTAAGCATTTACAAAAAAGTGAAAAGTAATAAAAACTAGCAAACCTGCTCTAAAAACAAATTAAAACTAACTGAATTACAGGGAAAAAAAGTCAAAACTAAATCAAAATAAACTATAATGAAAAATCCAAAACTATTTTAACCTTGCATTAGATATGACCCATTTGGATGTTCAGTGGCTCCGTAGTTACCGTGGAAACACCGTCATCTTCTACAACATTGATTCACCAGTAAAACTCATGGAGTTGGACCAATGACAGTGGATGGAAACACTTGGTTTATGTTCAGTTTTGCTGCAAAAGTCACTTTTTCTTCAGTTTTCAGTTACTTTTGTATTTACTCTGAGGTTTGTTTGTTTTTTCTTTTTGACACTTTTTATTTATAAGCACTTTAATTTTACAAAACAAGAACAAGAAAGTGAGATCTACAGATGACAATTATAACATAAACATGCATACATCAGCCGTTTTTATTAGTATTTTCACTGTTTGTAAAGACTTTCCATTTTCTCCAGCGCCTTTTTCCCAGCTCCTCCTGGAGCTGCAGGGTCAAAGTCATGCGTTCCATGAGTCTAATGTTTTCTACAGTTGAAATGAAAAGGTCCATTGTGGGTGTTTCCTTCTGCAGCCAACATTTTGTTATGTTTTTTTTTAGCTGGTGTCAACAAAATCTTTAGGAGATAAACATCGTCTGAATCCAGTTCATCTGGGAAATAACCAAGATACGATACTGTAAAAGAGCAGCTGATGTTAATTTACTCTGAGTTTTCATGAACATCTATGTTAAATATAGGAAAATACATGATTTACAGTGAAACCTGCAAAATATAGAGGATATTGTTATAATAAATGGTGATATATCACTTAAAAAAGGTTAAATAGAGAGAAAAAATGTATTTGGGAACTGCCATAAAAGTAGCTCTGGGTCTTTATGGGTTAAGGGTCACTAAGGGCTTCTAAAAAGTCAAGTCTGAACCTGATGCGTGTAAATATTTGGAGAATGAATGTAAGTCATAGTTGTTTTCAGATGCACAACAGGTGGCGGCTGTGGATGTCAGAGTCTTCCTGGACTTGGCTTTTTCTTCACACACATGCAGTTTAAGGTTAGCCCTCATGTGCCAAACGTCATGATGCCAAACCGGCGGTGTTAGGTGCTCAAGTGCCTCGCTCTCCAGTGCCTGGTGCTTGGTTCTATTTACTTTGCCTTCCATTCTGTATTTTATCTTATGCAACACAAACATGAGACTTTAAATCCCTGAATGATGCAAAACACGCGTTCATGATGAAAGAGACGAACGGCATCACGTGTGCGCTGTATGTTCTGTAACCATAAGAAAGACGATGAGACTTCAAAGGTGCACAGAGAACTTTTCTTCTGCAAATGTTGGTTGTTTCCACCCGGCGTTCACTATGTTCCAGACCAAAGGCTCTAAAGGATAACGTGTGCTTTTCTATGTATTTATGGGTGATGTGTGTATGGTGTCCGGTTTTCATTTCTACTTCTCGGTTGATGTTTCTGCGTCAGATATTTTCTAAAAGCACCACTGTAGTTGAAATAAACATACTGGACTGATGGTGAACTTAGCGCTGTTGTGTTTGATGGTGAAGTTTTAACATGATTTAGTCACACAGGAGCAGAAATGAAACAAATAGAACGTTTCGCACTGTAAATGGTTAATGCGATAGCAGAGTTTAACCACTGAAACCGATACAAGCGAAACATCTGATGACACATAGTTCATTTTCATTCTGAAAGTTCTGCTCTGTCAGCTTGGTTTCAGTTTTACTCATTTGTTATTTAACACTTGCTCATACTTAAGCAGAAAGAGGATATTTTTTTAGAGCATTTCTAAATATTTTCGTATCCAATCCAACTTTATTTATAAAGCACTTTAAAACAACCAAAGTGGACCAAAGTGCCGTACAGGAAAAATAAATAAACACCAAAATAAAAGTAAAATACAAGAAATAGAAATAAATAAATAAATAAATAAATAAAAATACAGAAGAATAGATAAAACCTGAATAAAAGAATAAAATACAAGAAATACAAGAAAAGATTAAAAACATAAACAGCTGTACAATTATAAACAATAAATAAGAACAATAAACTAATACCAAATAATGTATGGGTGTATGGTATGGGTACGTCTATGAATCTGGTCCTAAAAACAGGACATGAGAGCTAAAAATTCAAATGAGATGTAGACTAGTGTTATGAAGCAAGTTTGGAAGCACTTTGGGTCTATTTTAAAAATAAATACTGAGATAAAAGAGAAACTGTTTTTCAGATAAAACACATTTTTATATTTATTCATTCATTCATTCATTTTCTGAACCCCCTTTATCCTCACTAGGGTCGTGGGGGTCGCTGGATTTTTATATTATTTTACATTATATTTAATACAAAAATCTGTATGTGACATGGTCCAAAAGACACGAAAATTATGCGCTACTATTTTTTTTTTTAATATCTCTTAATTCTCTCACAGGTACATTTTGAGAATTGAACTAATTATGCAAGACAAAGTGTTTCACAAAAATGCCTGCTGTTGCAAAATCGTTAGCGATTTATATGCATGTAACTGGGCAGGTTCTGTATGTAATGCACGTGGACACGATGGGTTACACACAAAACCTGGAATAAGACTGAGATTCATGAAAAACCTGCATGTCTGGATTACAAAAACCACTAGAATCATTAAATTTAACACAGTGTCTTTATATATAGGGCTATATAAGACCATTTACAGCCATGTTTTCAAGATAAAATGTACTGACACCTATAGGTCATGTCCCAATTTTAGTCCAATTTTTGGCCCCAATATTTTATTAAAAATTCATTAATTTTGGGATGGCTCAGAGTAAGAGTACACATTTTTTTTGCATTTATCTGAGGTCATCATTAGGTACATCCTGGGGGGAAATATGTCTACATTTCTGTTTTATTATTGGGTCTAAAAAGTTAGTAAACTGCCAGTTACCAAAATAAACCAAGTTTCATAGAAGCACCCGTATAGAAAAACTTAAATTCTGTCCGACTTCATGTTCTATCTTTGCTGCCATAACTCAGCATTCAGCCAAAGGAATATATTTTAATATATAGTACTGTGTAAAAGTCCTATTCCACCATCAGGTTTGTTGATTTAATGAAGTTCTAATGACCACACATATGCATTTGTCTCTATATTTAGACCTATAGGATATATTATTATTATATTATTATATTTGGATATATGTGAAATATGTACAACAGTAAAAACAAACGTTTCAGGGAACAAACAGCTTCTATAAACCAAAGTGGTCATATTTAGTGTGACCTCCCTTTGCATTTAACATATCTTTAACCCTTTTCTTCAGACGATATGAGATCTATGGCGTTAATTTTCTTACTTTTAATACCAAGTTTCATTCAACACGTGTCAGATTTTTCCAATGATGTTTCTGACTTTAACCTTTACAACACATTTAGTTAATTTTTTCATATTTCCTGTATTTTCTTGTTGTATCTGAAGAAAAGAGAATTTTAAACAGATATGTGCGTTCATTTCAACCCTGCAAAAACAACAAAACTAAAGGTGGGATAAGACTTTTACACAGGAATGTACACTGACACCGTTACAGGTACACATGATTTATTGCATTAACTTATTTATGAAGCAAAAACGAGCCGAGGCATGTCACATTTTAGTGTAATATATCCAGTCCAATCCAACTTTATATGTAAAGCACTTTAAAACAACTGCAATGGACCAAAGTGCTGTACAGAAGAATAAATAAAAAAACAAAATAAAAGAATAAAATACAAGAATAGATTAAAAAAGCATTAAAAAGCTGTACAATTAAAAACAATAAAAAATAAGAACAATAAACCAATATCAGATAAAACAATAGAATTAAAATAATACATTCAAACATCTCACATGGTTATATATAGAACATTTCCGGTTTATGCAAGTAGATCATGTGTTTTGTAAGATGAACATACTTTAAAAATGTGTTTATGAGCTACTGTAATAATTGATAAGGTCAATTCTATGCTTTCTATGTGGGTTATATACTTTATTTATTAAGTATATCTGACCTTTTGATGATAAAGTTAAACCAATCGTCTGTTTAAGTGTTGAACCATGTTATGTTTTATATAACTTATATATTATGTATTATATGTATCGGCAAAAAAAATGTAGGTCAACTTAATACCATCTTAAATAAGGAGTTAGACTTAGTTACACAATGGATTACAGACAATAAATTACTTATTAATGCAAGCAAAACAAAATGTATGGTTGTTGGATCAAAATATTTTCTTAAGATGTCACCAACATTGCACTTAACTGTGGGAAAAAATGTGATTTAACAAATAGATGAAACTAATTTATTGGGTGTAATTGTGGATGGCACATTGTCGTGGAATGGTCAAATAAATAATATATTGCAAAAAATGGGTCGGACTATAGGAGTAATTAGACACTGTCAGAAATTTATTCCCCAGTGATTGACCAAGCTATTAGTTCAGTCACTAGTATTATCTCATATGGATTATGCCTCAGTTGTTTGGTCAAATACTAATGAAAATAATTAAACACAAATTGCAAGTCGTGCAGAATAAAGCGGCACGAATTGTTTTACAGAACTAATAGAACCACAATGCTCAACAGTTTGACATAGTTAACTGTAAAATTTAGATTGAAATATTCTTTATTATCATTTATTTGTAATATTATAGCAACACAAACTCCAGAAATTATTCACAGAAAACTGTCATTTTTTGCTGATCAACATAATTATTGTACAAGACAAACCACTGAACCACAGTGAGCTCTGCCTCTAGACATAACAAATCAGTTACAGAGAACTGTTTTTATTGGGCCATGGTTGCATGGAATGGATTACCAGGGTTTTTGTTGTTGGAAAATAATAGAAAATGTTTTCAAAAGAAATTAAAACTTTTTTTGTTTACGCCACAGGCATGAAATGGAATGAGTATTGCTAATATTGAAAGATGTTTCATGATTTGTATCAGACAGCTATTGTTTGGTGTAGGAGTACAAATGTATAGTACTTATTTTGTTTGTTTATTTATTTTAATTGCATTGGGCTGTTGTATATGTCCCGTTTGTGTGTGTGTGTGTGTGTGGGGGGGGGGTGAATGGTGTAAGATTAACCCTTTCATGCATGAATTATGAGAACCTTAATCAAGATTTTTTTCCTGAGTGTTTTTATTCCTCTTTAGGCATGAAAAAACAATGCGATTGAAAATTTTATGATGAAAAAAAAAAACAAATGATAAATAATATTAAAAAAAAAACATTAAAAACAAATATATATAAAGTTAAAAAACAAAAAACATACTACCACTACTACTGCTACTACTACTACTACTACTACTACTACTACTACTACTAATAATAATAATAATAACAAAGAAAATGTTCTTATGAACCTTTTTTTCATGAAGTTGCAAAAATGTCCACTCAGCTGGACACCATGCGTTTAATTTTTGAAGCAAAGAAACATGTATTTGCTGATAAATTGTGTCAAAACTATGGGGTGGGGGGGACTTGTGATTCTGGGGGTTTATACTCATGGGAGATCTACACAATGTTACTAATGTATTTCAGAAAAGATATGGAATGTGTTAGAACTTTAATAAAGAAACATATATATATATATATATATATATATATATATATATATGTGTGTGTGTGTGTGTGTGTGTGTGTGTGTGTGTGTGTGTGTGTGTGTGTGTGTATATATATATATATTTATTTATTTATTTATTTATTTATTTATTTATTTTTAAATCCATGAATATACAAGAGAACAGCTGTAGAATAACTGTCCACTGTAGTGACCACTGTGCATGAAAGGGTTAATGTAAAAATGTAAAATTGTAATGTAATGTAGAGGAGACCCCAGGAAGAATTGCAACTGAATCTATACACTAATGGGGATCTTAATAAATGAAATGAAATGAAATGTTTAGAGGACTTTAGCGCCATCCTGTGTCCAAACTCTGAACTACACTCTGTTTTCAACTTGAGGAGGACGTGGACAAACTCTCTTCCTTCCTTTCCTGCTGAAACTGCACAAGTTTCGATCCAGAAATGGCAGCTTTAGACGAGTTTTTTCCAGGTAAATGGTGTTATTTTGCTGCTCTAAAGTGCCTGTTTTCTGTCCTGTTTGTAAATGTAGATGTGAAGGTTCCTCGGTTTGCAGAGAAGCACAGACTCGTGCACAATGGAGGCAGTGTCTGCAGAAGTCCAGCTCATACAATGAAGATCTGTTTAGTCTAACGTGTCAGTTTGTTTAGGAGATTACACTGTGAGAACCAGGACGTTTGACCTTGTCCATTTAAAACAATCATAAATGAAAGTGCAAGTATTTTACAGTGAAATCGTGCAGACTTTATATGAGCCAGATTTACACTGGGAAAAAATCCAAATCTTATCAGTGTATTTTTGTCGTTTCTAGTCAAACTATCACATCACACTTAAAATAAAACATAATCACCTAAAGAGTAAGTTGTCAGTGAGAAGAAATTGAAGACAATTTTCACTTGTTCCATTGGCAGACTTTTTGCTTGAATTAAGCAAACAAACAAACAAACAAACAAACAAACAAACAAATAAATAAATAAATATAAAATCTGCCAATGGAACAAGTGAAAATTATCTTGGTAAGATTTCTTGAAATAAGATTTTCTAGATCTGTTGTCTAAAAATCAGTTCTTATATCTCACTGAAAAGTCACTCTTTAGGTGATTATGTTTTATTTTAAGTGTGATGAAATATTTTGACTAGAAATGAGAAAAATACACTTGGTAAGATTTGGATTTTTGCAGTGTACCTCCTTTTGCATGTTCCTTAAATCACCAGAGCTGAAGTAGATGAATGCATACACTGCAAAATCAAAATCTTACCAAGTGTATTTTTCTCATTTCTAGTCCAAATATCTGATTACACTTAAAATAAGACAGAATCACCTAAAGAGTAACTTTTCAGTGAGATATAAGAACTGATTTTTAGACAATAGAGCTTGAAAATCTTTTTTCATGAAATCTTACCAAGATCATTTTCACTTGATTCATTGGCAGATTTTTTTTGCTTGAATTAAGCAAAAAACGAAAAAATCTTGAATTAGGCAAAAAAAATAAAATAAAAAATATATATATATAAAAAAAATTTGCCAGTGGAACAAGTGAAAATTATCTTGGTAAGATTTCTTGAAATAAGATTTTCAAGATCTATTGTCTAAAAATCAGTTCTTATATCTCACTGAAAAGTTACTCTTCAGGTGATTCTGTCTTATTTTAAGTGTGATGAAATATTTGGACTAGAAATAAGAAAAATACACTTGGTAAGATTTTGATTTTTGCAATGTACCTTCTTTTGCATGTTCCTTAAATCACCAGAGCTGAAGTAGATGAATGCATACACTGCAAAATCAAAATCTTACCAAGTGTATTTTTCTCATTTCTTGTCCAAATATTTCATCACACTTAAAATAAGACAGAATCACTTAAAGAGTAACTTTTCAGTGAGATATAAGAACTGATTTTTAGACAACAGATCTGGAAAATCTTATTTCACAAAATTTTACCAAGATCATTTTCACTTGGTTCATTGGCAGATTTTTTGCTTAAGCAATTAAGAAAAAAAAAAAAAAAATCTGCCAATGGGAGCAAGTGAAAATGTTCTTGGTAAGATTTTGTGAAATAAGATTTTCAAGATATGTTGTCTAAAAATCAGTTCTTATATCTCACTGAAAAGTTACTCTTTAGGTGATTCTGTCTTATTTTAAATGTGATGAGATATTTGGACTAGAAATAAGAAAAATACACTTGGTCAGATTTGGATTTTTGCAGTGTACCTCCTTTTGCATGTTCCTTAAATCACCAGAGCTGAAGTAGATGAAGGTGTACACTGTACAAGTCTAAATCTTACCAAGTGTATTTTTCTCATTTCTATCATGTAGATGTTCATAAACGCTCAGATTAAAGTTGAGGGTTATTATATCAAAAACGAATTTATCATTAACTGAACATAAACCCAGTGTCTCCATCCACTCTCATTGATCCAACTCCGTGGGTTTTACTGGTGAATCAATGTTGTAGAAGATGACGGTGTTTCTACGGTAGCTATGGAGCCTCTGAACGTCCAAATGGGTCATATCTGATGATCATGAAAAGATGACAAACTGCCTTTTACACCAGTTATTTTCATGTATTGATAGGATTCGTGGATCAACAGGTATTAAACATTTTAGATTAGTAGATGCTTTTGGTTGCCGATGTATGTTTGGGTCTTTATGGATTAATAAAAACAGTGAAAAAAGTCAGATTATATCATGAAAATGTTTGCATCTACAAACTATCCTTTAAAAAATCTGAATAACATGAACCTGAAATTTCTAAAGAAAAATAAGTGCAGTTTTAACAATATTCTACCTCCGCTTATCATTTAAACATGTGCATTACAACTTACAGATCACAGTGGATCTATAAATACACAAAACATTTAGTAACAGGCAAAATATTGGTACAGTTGCACTTATTTTTCTAAAGACACCTTATATTGTTCTTATTTGTTCAAGTTATTTGTATTTTCTTTGTGAAAGGAGAGAATATTTACATGTAATTGAACTTTTTTACACTAAAACAAGGAGAAAAATTTGGAGTTGACATTATTTTTAGGTTAATGTGATAGTATTTTACTGGTCTGACTCACTCGAGATTGAATTGGGCTGAATGTGGAACCTGAGCTAAAGTATATTTGACATGCTTGATTGTTAATATGTTCAGTGTAATTTTTGCATTTCATAAATTCATCCCACGGACTGGATTGGACCCTTTGGCGGCCCAGTTTTGACTCACAGGTCATATATTTGACACCACTGATCTAAATGTTTGATCATGTGTTTCACAGGCATTCCCAAGATCGCATATGCACCCTCTGCAGGACCTGGAGGTGTCATGTGTTTTAAACACTACAACGCAGAGGAGGTTGGTGCAGACATGTTGCGTTCACTGACATGTGTAAAACCTTGTACGTGTCATGATTGAATGCGGAGATTTTGTGTTCGTCTGTGCAGGTGCTGATGGGAAGGAAGATGGAGGACTGGCTGAGGTTTTCAGTCTGTTACTGGCACTCGTTCTGTGGAACTGGTAAAGTATCACTATTGGGCGACCTTTTAATAAAACAATGATGTCGTCACCGAGAGGCTAAGCGAGGGAAAAAAGAATCTTTACCTGCCGGATGCGCTACTAAACTATAAAAACTGAGCTCCAGAGGAATGTTGTTCCACACATTTATTAAGGCTAAAAACAAGCAGTGAAATAATCCAACAATATCTAAAAATGCCCAAGACAGTTTACTTTTTTGGCGGCGGTCAGCTAAGTAGGACCTTTCCCCCTCACCCTCTCAGTTCATTCATTCAACAGGTGAAAACAGCTGATTTTACTACTTCGGTGACGTAGGTACCGAGATACTACCTGGCCCTCACAATCACCATCAAACTGAACAAGGGGGTAGTTGGTGGTGATTAACCCTTTAGGTGCCAAAGTTTTTGGGTTTTTTTCCAAAAAATATTCAGATTTCATATTAAGGTTTCAAAAAGTTGCAGCTTGGAAGTGTTTTAGAGATAAAGTCATTCTGTGAGAGAAAAATATCAGCTGTGACCCAAAGTTTATGATGGGAGTAAATGTACTCATCTAATTTACATATTGTGATGTCACAGGTGCTATATTGGATTGTGCAACTTTTAGTAAAATTGAACTTTGAATATATTTACATGGAAGTTTTCTTTGTGTTTTTGTTTTTTGTCATCTTATCCTTAAAATAAATGAACTTAAACATTACTAGAAAGTAAAATGCAGTCTATGTAGTAGCCTTTTAGCCAAGCAGCAGAGTATCCAAATCTGTCCTTTTCTATCCAAAATAAAACTAAATAAACTTTACTTACTTACTAAACCAGCTTGGAACCACACCTTTTAAACTGGGTTTTCTTTGAATAGAAACATGCCCTGAACTGATGTTAGACTTTAAGGGGCACATGTCCACCATCTGTTGGTGGGAAGTGGTAACAACTTTATCTGGAGCTGTGGTCTGTTTCAGTCACTGATGTTGCTTTTCACAATATTGTGACTTTGGTGCTTAAAGGGTTAATATGAAAAGCAGGAATTACCTGATGAACATATACCAGTACAGACAAGATTCCCAAAATACTGAGTTCTAATATGATGCCTCTGTTTCTAGTGGATTCCTTCAGTTAAATCTAAAACAACAGGAGGCTTCACTTTAAACACTGCTCTCTGACTTTTTAAACCAAATAATAACAAATAAATACCTAAATTTACAGATTTCTTGTAGGATAATACATAATCCTTGTGTTGCAGCTCCATATATTGAACCTCCAAAGTCCTGACATTCACTTTTGGTTATTTTTGTAAGAACATATTTAGTAGAATGCAGAAGTGATTTAATGATTTACATTTTTAAATTATTGGTCATTATTAGATTTTACCACTTGGGTCGTCATTGTTTTCTATGTGTCGATTATTTAGACAGAGTGATATAGTACAAACACATAGAAGAAGGTAGAACTGAACCAAACAGTCAGTATTTAACTGATAATACTTTTACCTGCTGCTGTCAGCTGTTACAGGTGTTTGTGTTTTTATTGAAGAAATCCCTATATTTCTGCGAACATGTTTTGTATTTTGACCTGTTTTCTGTTGTATCAGGTGCTGATCCGTTTGGTTTCCCAACCCTCCACCGTCCTTGGAACCAAGGGACTCCTATGGAATCGGCCAAGAAGCGACTGCGTGCAGCTTTTGAGTTTTTCACAAAGCTTGGTGTGAGGAAATTCACTGAAACTGCGCTGACATTCAGGATAACACAAAGCTGAAAAGTTAAAACATTTCATTTGTAACTTCTGTTTGTTTTCACAGGTGAAATATTACACTTTTCATGACAGGTAACTACTTAACATGATGTTTTCATTTTCATTTCTACAGATCTGAGATGGTATATTACACTGCTGGAAAGTGATTATTTCATGTACAATTGAATAGTTGCTTTTTTTATTGACTTTAACTTCTCCTTTGTCCATTTCCACTGGAACCAACTTACTTTATTCACAAAATCTAATGAATATTTTGTGCACTTGCTTGGTCATGTCTTTTCCAGTGGTCCATACTAATGCTGCCTTCATGTGCTATGAGAATTATGGTAGATACTAGTTACAAACTCAAAAATTGGACATGAGCGCCCCCTCATGTCGTATTTTCCACTGGGGAACTGGGACAAAATTTGACACATTAGCTGCCAAAATGAAAATAGCACAAAAAGAGATTAATTGCAAAGGATAAATAATGTTTTTATTAACATTCTGCTGCTGTTAGCATTTATAGTATACACATTTTGCAAAATAAAAAAAATGCTGTAGCAGATGAATTAACACATCCACAAGCACAGGTACAGCTCAAGAAATTAGAATAT